>NC_079206.1:14196615-14541609 GCF_026745355.1 Beta vulgaris subsp. vulgaris
GCTTTATGTGTTTGAACATATCCATGCAATATCTCAGGATGCAATAGCTTAAGTCAACATATTGAAATAATCATAGGTGCATCTGTGATACACAATGTTGAACTCAAAGGTCCTTACTAGGTGTTTTAGTGAATTTAGACGTAAATATAGTTCCATGTTGTTTTAGTGAATTCAGGCGTAAATACAGTTCCATGTCGAATGCCATCATAGCAAACCATGTCATCTAATGTCACTTAGCCTACGCATTATTCATTGTTACGAAACTTCGTTTATGTTGAAACACAGATGTATAAACATATAAAATTTCATCATCGAAATATATGTTTGTGTCTAAATGCGCCATGCATGTCTATGTGTGTTGTTTAGGCGTCATGTGTAAATAATACGTGTGGGTGAACAAGTCTATATTTTTACCTCATGATGTAATGTTTAAACATGATAAATGAAGTGATCATTAGTGTGTCTGCCAATATCCGGCGTTAAATTGTATGTGCTTAGAGATGCATGTGAGAAACGAAAAATGAGCACCTTAGGAATGTTGTTATGTTGTCATAGCTAGTAGATCATGTGATCTGATGTCATGTGATGCTATTGAATTGGTGCATTTTCCATGCTTTTGAAAACTCTGTGTAATCCAATTTGTGAGATTATTGTTGGTCCCTATGTCATTCTGGTGCTTAGCAACTATCATCGCGTTCCTTTGGTAACAGGCATTGTATTGTGTATGGATACGTGTCGCCTCGTTTGGAGGCAGCGTCGCGTCGCCTTTGACTGTCATCATGTCGTCGATCTTGTGACAGGCGTCGTGTCGTCGATCTGGTGGCAAGCGTCACATCGTCTTTTAACTAGCGTCATGCGTCAATCTTGTGACAGGCGTCGTGTCGTCGATCTAGTGGGGAAACGTCACGTCATTCGACATGTGATATCACGAGACCGTCGTCCAACATTAATTCTATGAAAGAAAGGATATAACAACAATTGTTCCTGTGATAACTAAGTTAATAGTAATTGCAAAGACCAATGAAGGAACATTGTAATAAATAAGAAGCACAACGAATCGTTCAAATGTTAGCAACAAAAATTCATAAGGGGTCAATGATAGGAGTAATAATTGCATAAATTAATTGGAAATTGTTGAAGTGTCGTGATGAGTTTCAGTAGCGTTAGTGATTGGTCATGGAACATCAATGATTTATTCTCGTCGTAGCGCCTCAACGTTGACTATTGTTTTGTCCTCTAAGACTTTAGGATTCTTTGTCATTTGCCATTATTTCATGTATTATCTCGCTTGTCTTCACCATACTCACTGTTTACTACTCTTGACGTTGACGACGAATGTTGGTATTTGGTGATGAATGTCTTGTATGTGTCAAACAACTGACGTCTGGCGTTTGGAGTCAATGGACAGTAGTACTCTTCAAAAATCAAGAATTAAAAATAGTTGGAGGTATTGAAAAATAACTCATAGTTGGTGGTATTAAAAGCAAAGGGGCCAAAGTTTGAAGTATTCTGATCCATTTTTTCAGATTTTTTTTTCCTAATATATGCAGCTTTTGCGTGATAAAAATTAACGATTCACCCCAAACGTTTGCTAGCCTAGTGATATATTTATTGTATTGCATTGGGCTTATTTTTTTTGGCCGTCTGATAATAAGGCTATTGTTAGATCGTCTTTTGCAAGACTGTAATACACAAATTCTTTCTATAACTGTATTTCTTTTTTGGTCCACAAAGTAGTCTTTTTAGGCCGCCTTCTTTCAAGGCCCAACCTAAAGGTCCAAATGCAAATCCATCATCTACCTGGAAATCTGGCGTACTAGCACAGTACCACTAAGCTACAACCTCCGTATCTTCACCCTCTGGTGATGTAATTTCACTAGGGGACACCGGAATCACATAATAATAGACAACAACCCGAATAAGTCAACAAGCAGCAGAGAAAAAATCGATCCTGAACTCAAAAAGATGACAAAATAACTATTCCTGTGCTAGTTTGATCTGTACAAGGAAATGTAGAATTATCAGCTCCCATGAAAGTGGGCAAAAACATGAATCACTGAGGTAGAGTAATGAAGATACACACATCCCTAAAGAAAACTATAAAAAAGAAAAACTACACATTTGAATCAACTTCTTCACTATTTTCCAGTCATCCGTAGCTTTATACTGGTACCCGTTTCCCGCGATATCTGTCTATCAACTGCAAATCGCAGAAACAGGCAACATAAGTCTGACATGTATCTATGATAAATTTATGAACTAGCCAAGTAGAAAAATTACGAGCAAGTGGTTCAAGGATTCCCAGTTTCCAACAAGGGTTACATATAACAGGAAGACAGGAGAACTAGTCAACTAGCAGGCATCCATTTTTTATATGCTATCGATTACTTGATATGCAAAAGAGTGGAAACAAGTACTATACAGTATATAAATTTATCAAACAATAAGACTATAAACCTGATGTATCAGCCTTATCCCAAATTTCTGAGATATTATCAATGAAGAGCTCTAGAGTAAATGCACATAATCACATATTGTTGCAAGAGACCCAAGTAAAAACCAGAAGTCTGGTGGTTGCATCAAACTTCTGCATTCTGATAAATTTTACTCTTTTATATTTCTAAAAGTTGAATCTACTTCCCTCATACATAAGTTGAGAATTTATGCATGGTAAACTCAAGGCTGCATCCGTGAGGTAAACAACAAGTCAAAATGGCTAGTCATGGACAAAATTTATTTATTATCTAGATCTTCAAAGCCTGGATAACTAAAAGTAGCCATCCACCCTCTTAAATCCCAACAAAATTTCCCATTAATGGTGGTTGCCTAAATTTTCTTTTTGACAGGACACAAACAAATAACTCCCAGTAGCCTGGTTTGCGACGATTTGTGGAACAACTCATCCAACTCACCAGCAGTGCGCACTAGCCTAACCCAGGCCCAACAGAACACACACACCACCACCACCACCCCACCCACCCCCCGAAATAAGAATAAGTAATAAAAAGCGACATGAACCATAAGGAAGATATAAACTAAGGAGCCTCCTAATAGTAGCAAGAATTTAAACGAGTGGACAGCTACTCCTCCTGTTGCTTTCACTGCAGGCATGTACATCCTCACAAGTATAACTGGACACCCAATTCTTGTATCTAATAGATGGTTAAAAGTGGAAAAGGACCCCATTAAGACCATGCTGAAACTTGGTCTATCAAGAGGTAACAAAGAGTGCTTGTTTGAGATTTGGATAAAATTTGGCAATCAATGAAGCATGCAATTCTTAATGTCCTAAAACCTTTCTATGCAATGCACATACCAAAGTAACTACCTAATCACAAAGCCTCTGTAGACCAATATTAAAAGATATTCACTGAGCAATCATTTTCCTAGTTTCCTCTCGCTTTCATCAAACACCATGCCCGCATCCTGAAAACTTGGGCTTCTTTCATCATTTTGGAAATTTTTCGAAATAAGTATTATCAGTGACCACAGTACTAATAAAAAAACAATCAGATGATTCAGATCTACAATAGCACAACCATCCTATTGACCAAACTTTCCTAAAATTTACTTGGATCTAAATCTCACTGACGAAACTAAAGTCTTGCTCTGGTGTCCAGATGCTATAAAAAGATTAGTGGCTTCACAGTTTCCGAGCAGCAGTCAACTTCACCAACATCATTCTCGATTGTAAGATACATAGAGCACAACAAATATCTTGAGTATGACATGTCTTAAAATGAGTGGATCATGCCCAAGCATCAAAACTGACATACAACGATATAGTCAGATCACTTACCGATCTAAAGATTGGATGTTGCAAAACCCAACCAAGAATAGGTATCCTCTGCAGAAAAACTGCAAGAGTAGGCCAGAAGCCACTGCAGAAAAGAACAACCAGTCAGCTATTATTGAAGCACTAGACAGCTATGAAGTTACACAAAGAAATTGCATTAACCCACCTGAAAAGTACAATGAACCCATACAATTCCAAAATCATGCCAATGATTGGCCAACCAATAATAACGAAGAAGAAACCAGCGCCAAATGATACTGTTCCCTGAGTAACCATCATTCAATAGCATGTAGTTAGATGCTGAGACCTCAGAGAGACATGAAAAGACAAGGGGACAAGTTGCCACCAGAACCTTAAAATTTTGAGGTTTCGTGAAAAATCCAAGAGTAGATTTCAGCCCAATAGTTAATGCACACCAGACAAAAGAGAGACTGAAAGCACATAATGAACACATCAGAGATAAAAGGGAGTTAACATGGTGATCAGACAATAGAACAAAAGAAAGACTAGCTGTACGAGCTCAAAACTTACGTTTCCCATGGCAAGCAACCCCTTGTCAAACAAGAAAATGACCCCCAGACAGGTGAAGCAAAAGCCAAATCCAGTCAAACCCAGTCCAATCTCTGTTTTATTCACATGAAAGATTATAAAAGAATTCAGCATCTCCAGCATCTCCTCATTTATCCAAAATAAGTTCAGTATTAAGAGGAAGAAGAATGAACAGGTTTAGAAAATGTAGTAATTATGATCTAAGGGTTCTGTTTTTAAGGCCTCTAACCAACACTAAGAGCAGGGGAATGCTCCAGCAGGAAAAATTCCTCCACAGCGACAAAAAAATTAAGGAAAAGCAAATCCTTCTATCCATGCAAGCTATAAACAATCTCGACACGTTGGATAGATACCAGAAGGCTTCAAAGTCCAAATCAAGAAGTTCAACCAAGATGGTGGGGTAATGACGCAATGTCGCATATATTTGATGCCACTCAAAAATAGGAAATTTTGGGGGGTAGCTACTCAGGGAAGGTAAGGATATACGATAAACACTCTCCTGATAAGCCAACCAGTGAGCTCCACAACTCTACCCTTGAGCTACAAGGATATTAACCTATCTAATCCCTCTGGCCACAATAAAGTGTCACTTATGGATTTCTAAATTGAATACTTGAAATTTATCTTACAGTACATTTATGAAGACTATACAAAATTCAATTTGTAAAACCATTCATAATGCATATGACACCAATACATGTCATAACAAGAATCATCGTGTGATTTTCATGGAGAAAAAAGTTCGACATCGAGAATAAAGGTGAGACTCATTTGCAAACGGAAGTGTACGGAAAATCAAAATCAGGTGCCAACGCATTCCATATTAACACAATATTGTATTGAATAAACCTAGATATCAGCAACTCTATTTACTAATATTGGGATAATCTCCCCAAATCCCAAATAATTCATACCATTAAAATTAATTTTAAAATTAAAAAAGAAAAAAAAGGTGAGAGAAGCAGATGGTGGTAGTAATGAGGAAGTTTCCTCATGTTGACTATAAGAGAGTGATAGTCATCAAAGTCCTAAAGCTAAGATCTTTGCAATAGATCTTTGGAAGAAGTTAATTTGACTTCGTTGGCAATAGTCATAGCACTTGTGTGTCTCCTTAAAGTGCATTAATGTTAAAGCTTGAATTTATGGCAAGATTTGTGCTTATATATATGAGCATTACCATGAGAGTTCATGAGCACAGCAAAGAAGAAGGTGCGTAAGTGCATTATAGAAGAAGGTATTGCACAAATATACAAGAGAGGGAAATAAACACATTATTAGTAGTGAGAGTGTTTTAGAATTAGTGTTAAGTACTATTGTTGAGGTTCTAAGAGTGATCTATTCTAAATACAATATAGCTAATATTTTAGTTATAGTAGTTAATTATACTCCAAATAATATTGAAGTCTCATCCCTAGAGATTGGGACATTGGTTTCTCCCTATTGTTAAAAGAGGGTTTTCCATGTAAAAATATTGTGTTCATCTTGTACTATATTCTTCTTCCTGATATTTCAGTATTTGTTGCTTATTTCCCAACAACTAAGGCCGTATGAGCTCATCCAAATCCAAAATGATCGCATCTGACTTGAGGAAACCGAACTATGATATATGCCTATATCCACAATTCTCCATCAATGGTTACAATTTATAGCTATAATCCAAGAAATTCAAACACAATTGAGCTCAACGATCCACAAGGCACTGACAACAGCGTTGTGGAATCCACATTCTCAGCATCATAAGAATATAATTCACTCCAATACAACAGTGAATAACTCAATAACGCAATTACCATGCTATCTTAAAATTCCTCAGTCACCACAAATCAACATAGCAAAAAGAAACTTACAAAATGTAATAATCTTAACAACAATCGTAAAATTACAAAAAAGCAAAGGAAGATTAATACTTACTTTTCTATCATCCATCTCGAATGATGCCATCTTTGCCAACTTAAACAATCAAATATACGAAATTTGGCGAGAATTTCTCTAAGAAAAAAAAAATAATAATAATTTGTTAGGGTTTGAAGAAGAATAAAGATCGAAAAGTGCAGCTAACTACAAATTGCGAGGAAATCGATGATGATATTGAACAATCGTATTTTTAGTAGAATTAAGTGCAGAGGAACTTACCACGAGAAGGAAACGTAACGAGCAGTAGCAGTTGATGGCGGAGAGAAAAGGAAAAGAGAATCCTGCAACTGCACTTCAGGTGTGGCAACTGGCAAGACATGAGGAGAGTAGAGTCAAAATTACTCCTATAAAAGGAAGGTAGGAGGCGAGGCGTTTATTATTTGAAAATTAGAGACAAAGAGTTGCCTCTTGAGTCTTTGCCACGCTGTTCGGCCAATCAAAGGAGGCGCGAGTTGCAACCTCGCAATGATGTTCAAGTGCTGACCGGGAAACAAAAACAAAAAAATAGTCCACCTTCTAATTTTCTTGCGATAACATTTACGTTGTCTTTAGATGTGAGTAAATGACAGGTCGGGTTCGGGTTGGGCCGTAGTAAAAAAATTAGCTTATATATCGGGACAGATTTAGGCTATGTTTATTTCATTTGAAATTTTCTGTTCTGAACTTTATGATTTTGATCTGAATTTATTTTTTCTGATCTGATCTAATATGATCTGAACTGATCTGATCTGATCTGAACTGATCTGATCTGATCTGATTACAAGATCTTATCTTTTAGATTAGTCTCAATATATAAGAAAAATTATAGTCATGTGGGGTCTTGTTTGATTTGTCTCAATGAGTACAGATTTTTAATAGTAATAATGATTTTTAAATCTGATATGATATGATATGATCTGATCTGAACTAATTTTTTCTGATCTGATCTGATTAGATCTGAAATAAGCAAAATAAGATGAACTGAACATAGCCTTAGTCAAGCATAATTTGGGCCTAATTTTATATCCATAGTCCGTCTTTTTGAGTCAAAGATAGCGGGCTTTCAGGTTAAAAATAGGGTCATGTCGATTTTAGACTGTAAAGTTTATATTTGGATTGTCCAAAATACGTTCCAAAAACAAATAAAAATGTAGATCTGATCCGATTATTGAAGTTTCAGTCAGAGTTAAAATTGTTAGCTCTACGTTGTGTTATCTTCATATTAATTTTTTTTTTCAAAATATTCTTTTGATTGTAATTCACCTTTTTCAAGAAAGGATTTTTTTTCTTGTTAATGGAAGGAGAGAAGAGGTTGAAGAAGAACAGAGAGAGAGAGAAAGGGATAACACTTGAAAAATTATTGTGTAAAGTAGGATGATGTTTGGTTAACTTAACTTATAAAGTGGGCGTTTGTTACTTTTTACAAACAATTTTTTTTTTAGGTCTTGGCTAAAAAAAATTAAAAGGCTTTTACAAAATGAAGCATTAAAAAGGTATGTTTTTACCATATTTTCCAAGAAAAAAAATGTGTCATGAGTTTTTAGGTGCAGTTTCATAAGTTCAAAATGAAGATAATGCCCCCTTATTTGAGGATGTTAATATCGTCAATGGTTCTTAGAGTATCGCTCATATCATTTGAAAGTCTATACAATATTTTTTCACTTGCCATACTTTTTTATTCCGTCATATAGTCCTACCACCCTCCTCTTTCCTCACAATCACACGGATGGCAATGAGACGATACGGACCATATCTTTATGGACTCAGATCCATATCCGCTTTCAAGGTTGGATCTAGATCCAACCGAAGTCGACGGGTCTGAAAAAGGAAGCCCCCAAGTCCATATATTGAGGATTCCCGCAAATCTGCGTCCAAACGGATTCGTCTAGAATGTTCCCAAATCAAATTAGAAAAACATAATAAAAAAATGATTCTCCTTGTGGCAGTATGGGTAGCGGTGCGAACGAGAGCGCGAAAGTCGACCAAGAGAGAATGAGCGAGAAGGATGAGAGTAGGGGAGGTGGTGGCCAACGATGCATCTAGTGGTGCGCTAGTGTGAAGCACGAGGAATCCAAATCCAAAGAAGGTGAGAGAGGAGTGGGAGTCAAGAGAGAGTTCAACAGTCACGGTGGGATCGTGCTAACGAAAAAGAGAAGGGAATAGGTGGTGTTTGGTGCTACGGCTAGTGGTTGCTGGTCATGGCTAGGAATGGTAATGGGGCGGGTCTGGGTCGGGTCACCTGGACCCAGACCCAAACCCGTTTATTTTTCACAGACCCGTTGGGTCTAGATTTTTCAGACCCAGACCCGCTGGGTCTAGCGGTCCATGGGTCCTTACTGGGTCCTAAATGGGTCCTTCTTATTTTAAGTTTTCATCACATTTTTAAATATTTGGTAATTAAAAATTTTCCCCCTAATATATATAGGTTCTTGTATCCATGGTTAAAGAATTCTCTAAATAAAATTTTAAGAATTAACTGATAAAATATTAAAATGTTACAACTTATAAAGTTACTGTCGCTCATAAAATTTTAGAGTTTAGGTAAAAAAAAATTTCTAATATGTAAATGGGTCCGCGGGGAGGGTCTGGGTCTAGCATATGCGGACCGGACCCAGCCCGACCCACACTCTTCGGGACCCAGACCCGACCCGGACCCATTGGATCTAAAATTTCTAGACCCAGACCCATATAAATGGGTCGGTCCTGGCGGTCGGGTCGGGTCCTGGACCCATTGCCATCCCTAGTCATGGCTGACGAGGGAGGAGAATGAGCATGAGAGAAGGGAGCAAATGTGAGAGAAAGGCAGTTGGTGGCGGATGGTGGTCGTAGGGAGCAGTGCGCTGGCGGTGTTGGATGGATGAGAAGATGGGAATTGCAAGTGAGTTAGGGTTTCATTTACTTCAGTGCTTATTCAAGTATATTGTATTTAATTTTAAATATTGAAAATGATTTTTTTTATAATGAATGTACGAGTCCGGGTCAGTCCTGGAATCGAAATCAAATTCGTATTTTAGCCCTGGGATCTAGATCCGACCGTATCTATCGGGTTAAGAATTTGGAATTCTAATATGAATTCACATATCCGGGAGGTGTTTAGGATCCATTGTCATGGCTCACAACCCCTTAACACTACACCATAGCCCACTGCAAAAATATAAGACTCACTACAAGACCCACTGCATCATCATAGCGTAGAATGCCATACATCTTCAAAGCACTGAACCACGGGAAACAATATATGGACCCAAAATTGTAACCCCTCGATAATTCTCTTTTTCCAAAATACCTTTTTCAATATAAAACTCAGACAATCATCAAAGCATTCTTGCCCGTGTGATAACGTATCGCTTATTCAGAATTTTGCAGCATAAAACATATAATTGGACTTTAGAATTGAAATATAATTAATAACGAAATAACTTTAAAACCAAACAACATTGTTAGCTTTACTTTCAAACCAAACTTAAGTATAATTGTATCCACTAACACAATAAATATAGCAATCTGCTACACAAGCTCTCCATTTCCAAACCCCATGATGCATCATCTGCACACATGTAGATGTCAATGCACTAAAGAATCTGCTCACCAAGAATGGGTCATCACAAAATCAATAAGGCAAAGCCATGATCAACACATACAAACAAGCACGTAGTCAGCAAAGCTGATACTACATAATAATAAATACATATTCCTAACATGATACTAATAAATATAAGCATGGATAAATAACAACATAACAATCTAACAATCTGCAGATAACTTTTACTGAACTAAACTTTAACAATCTTTTTATTAATTTAATGGAATAGTCATTGGACCGAGTTGTCTCATCTAAAAACCAACCTTCACCTAGGAAGACGAAATACGGCACGACTCCGTATTCCATAATGACCTGCGATGTCGAGAAACCTTTTTAATAAAAATAGGAACCGTGATCATCCAACTCCATTAAAAGACATGGCATGACCACCATGTACCCAAATCCTGATTGTCCAACTTCAGATGTGCACAGTCTAAAGTTTATTACATCCAAGTTTCCACTTTACGTGATTTACCAATTATTACTTGTTATGACACACAGCAATACAGATAATACATAATCAAACATTCACAACTTATTCCTTGTTATCTTAGGATTAAGTAAGTGATCATACAACTTATAACCCAAGATTAATTTTCTACTTTATTCCAACCCTTTTTATTTGTTGAACCTAGCCAACAACCAACTTACCTTTCAAAGGTAGAAATTATCAACTTACCAAATAAGGCCCACAATCCTCGTAGAGTAGTGAAAATAATGGTATAAGGGAACACATGATTCAATCATGATTCAACTTAATAAATATACTAATTCCCCATGTGAATTAATAAATAAAGTTCCCAACCAACATGCTTGCATCAATATTCCATACAAACATGATATTAATCTCATAATTAGATCTCATACTTAACATATTCGCATGCAGACATAAAACATGTAAAATCCAATTATAATAGCAATCATATATGAACTCACATAGTTCCTATACATGATACTACATAAACTTTTCCTTCCTAAAATCATGATACTGCATCAAACAACATATAGGTATGTACGTCCTTGTGTAGACAAATTGATAGGCCACTTTTAACAACTTTAGAAGTCGTGTACAGAGAAATCTTCACCTAAAATAACCAATAGAATTTATAATCAATACTCTAAATAAATTCCAGCAACTTTAGAATACTTTAAATTCCCTTTAAAATATTTAAAAGTTATTTTTATTATTAAAACTTCAATTACTCATATTCCCTAGCATAGTACTACTAACTAGTCATGAAAATCCATAAAACCCATTAATAACAAACTTTCTAGAATTCCAGCAACTTATAAATTATTAAAAATCCCTTCAAACGTGCTTAATTCATAAGTTAAACCAATTTCATAGTTTATAACATGCTACTATGATTTTTCCAATCTTTAACACCCTAAAAATCCATGTTTTGATAATTAAAATTCCAATTTAAACATAATAATCAAATCTGAATTTTTATTCTTTCAAAACATAATTTATATAATCATAGATTCATCATTAAAATAGTACATTAAAGCTTCTAACCTGTTGAACCCTAGTTTTGATAATGACAAAGAAACAAAGGAACAAACTAAGTAGTGAACTAATGAATTATTTAAGTGTATGGTGTTTAAGGTATCAATGCAAGGAACTGGGAGAATACGAAGTCAATGAAGAAGTCAAGAGAGGATTTCAAAGGCTAAGTAAAGAAGTTTCTATGTTGATACTGGAGCAAGCATTGGATCAAGAATAATAGAAGCTAGGCGTTTTATTTTCTAGTTCCAATGTAAAGGAACAAAGAAAGAATGGTAAGGAACTGTGGCAGTATTTGAGAATGAAGCGTTTGTTCCTTTGTAAGGAACAAACTAAGTGGCACTTAGAAATATGTTAAAGGAACTGATAATAAAGGAACTAGACTTAGGCGTGTATTATGTAACGGTTAAAATGATAATGGAGTAAGTCATGCCTAATTATAGGAAATTAGTTATTCTAATTTCAAATGATAAAATCAGTTTTAAAAAGAAAATCTTTTTGGAAAAGATTTATTTTTTCGGAAAATAAGAAAATAAATATCCGGTTGTTAGAAAGATTTTATTTCAAAGATATTATTTTCTTAAAGATTAAAATTCAGATTTAAAGATAAAAAGAGTTTATAAAACTGATTTTCGGATAATGCTCAAGGAACTCCTATTATTAGGAGTAATGGCTGCATTTATCCACGTTCATTTAGTTCATGGGATCATGGGACATGATGTAAAACGTGTTCCTTAGGGGAAGGAACATCATGGGTAAATGGATTAAACTGTACTCTAACATTAATCCCACGTTCTTCATGATTAACACTATAAATATAGAAGTCTAGATAAGTTCCAAATTGTGTCTGACTAAGTAATTAAGTGAGTTTAACTTATTAAGTGTCAGTGCCTTCATTCTCTCATAATAGCCATTTGTTCTTTGCCTTCTTACTCTAATTCCACTAAGCTTATTTCGATCAATTGTATTTTGGTTTTTGGGGTAAGGGAACTTTGAGTGAAGTTCTGTAAGAGAAAGGCTTTGAGTGAAGCTTGTATGTGTGAGAAAACTTCGAGTGAAGTTGAGAGGAACTGCTGTTAAGGGAACAGTGGTTCAGGAACTTGAGTTTAGGAACTCAAGGTGTGGCTCGAGTTAGAATTAGGTTGTAACAGAGTTGTTTGGCCTAATTAGTGAAAGTGTTGAGTTTAAAATCCCTAGTGGTCGAGGTTGTTTCTTCTTGTTGGGCCCAAGAAGTTTTTCCTCGTAAAAATCCCTTGTGTTCCTTTAGCTTGTTTATTCGTTTAAGTTTTAATTTCCGCAAAAAGTTACGTTTATTTCTACACCTACAATTCACCCCCCCTCTTGTAGTGTTCCTAGGGAAATAACAATTGGTATCAGAGCTAGAACTCACGTAAGATAGGAAACCCTATTGAAGAAAAGATCCAAGGAACAATGAATACCACCGAGAAACTTGAAGAAGGTTATTCCACTCAAAGGCCTCCTATGTTCAATGGGAAGTACTACAACTATTGGAAGAACCGCATGGAGATATTCATCAAGGCTGAAAACTATCAGGTATGGAGAGTCATTGAAGTTGGTGATTTCGAAGTCACAACTACAAATGACAAAAATGAGGTAACTCTTAAACCCCTCTCTGATTATGACAAATCTGATTTTGAAAAAATGGAA
The DNA here is from genome assembly GCF_026745355.1 of Beta vulgaris subsp. vulgaris. Taxonomy (NCBI): domain Eukaryota; kingdom Viridiplantae; phylum Streptophyta; class Magnoliopsida; order Caryophyllales; family Amaranthaceae; genus Beta; species Beta vulgaris. Next base: position 14,209,612 of record NC_079206.1, read on the forward strand.
GTAAATGCCATGGCTATTATATATTGCATTGTGGACTTGGACCCCATGAACATAATAGGATCATGGGATGCAAATCCGCAAAGCAAATATGGGATTTACTAGAAGTAACCCACGAAGGAACTAATGAAGTTAAAAGATCGAAAATTGATTTACTTATGAATCAATATGAACTGTTCTGCATGAAATCCAAAGAAAGCATCCGAGACATGTTTACTCGTTTTACTAACATTATAAATGAGTTGGCTTCTCTTGGAAAGTTTATTTCATCTGAGGAACAGGTTCGAAAGGTTCTTAGGAGTCTTCCTAAGGACAGATGGATGGCTAAAGTCACGCTCTTCAAGAAACAAAAGACTTCACTAAGTTCAACTTAGAACAGCTGGCAGGGTCACTTATGACTCATGAGCTTCACCTTGATACTGAATATGGTGAAAGCTCCAAATCAAAATCAATTGCTCTCAAAGCAGATGATGAAGATGATTCGGACTCTGAAGAAGAAGAAGCAGCCCTCATGGTTCGAAAATTTCGAAAGATGTACAGGAACATGAAGAATGGAAACTTCAAAGGTAAAACTAAGAAATTTTCTAACAAAGCTGCTTGTCATAAATGTGGAAGTACAGATCACTTCATCAAAGAATGTCCTCTTTGGGAAAAAGACAAAACCAAAGAAAGGAACAAGGAACGCTTTGCTGAAAGGAACAAAGAATCAAAAGCACCTTTCTCTAAGGCAAATGTGCGCAAAGCTATGATAGCTGCTTGGGGAGATTCAGAGACGGAAGAAGAAGAGGAACAACCAACTGAAGAAACAGCAAACCTTTGCCTCATGGCAAACACTGACGAAAAAGAAGATGAAGAAAAATTGAGGTAAGTCAACATGGACTTGAGTCAGAACTAGATGGTAAAACTAGGACTGAAATATATGATCTTCTTTATGATGCAATTCTTGAATGTAGAGATGAACGTGAAAAACGTGAACAAACGGAACAAGCCTTAAAGGTTTGCAAGGAACACATAGAATGGCTTAAGAAAATGAGAACTGATGTCGAAACTAGATTTTTGATTTGTTTGATAAAAACTTAAAAATCAAAGAATTTTATGAGAGTTTGAAAAATGAAAATTATCTAATTAATTTAGAGATTTCACACTTGAAGGAATTTGTCCCTGTTCTGAGTTCCTTTGATATAAGATCAACCCCTTTGAAAGGATACAGATCTGAGATTGAAAAAATAAATAAAGAGAAAAATATTTTAAAGGAACAGATCTGTAATCTTAAAAAGGAACTGGTTGTCGCAAGGAACAGAGGCAAAATCATGAAAGTTCCTAAGTGGATTGAGAAACCACAGACCAAAAGGAAGGAAGGTCTTGGTTTTGAAAACTACAAGAAAAGGAACAAGACAAAGAAATATGTTGATCTACCTAGTGATAAGTTCTGTATGTATTGTGGCAAGGTAGGTCATTACATAAATCAATGTCAACTAAAATCTGAGATGATTGGGAAAAATGTGACAATAAGTAAGAAAAAATGGGTTGTCAAAACAAATCCTAGTCAAGAACAGGAACCCACGAAAGATGGGGTTCCTTCAACTAACAACTAGTTGATTTTTGCAGGTTGGAGTGAGGGGGAACAACACTTGGTATCTCGATAGTGGTTGTTCCAAGCACATGACAGGAGACAAAACGAAGTTTCTCTCACTCACAACCTATGAAGGTGGCAGTGTAACATTTGGTGATAATAAGAAAGGTAACATTGTTGCTATGGGTAAGGTCGGTAAGTCACCATTACACTCCATTGAAAATGTATTTTTAGTTGAAGGTCTAAAACATAATCTATTAAGCATTTCTCAATTCTGTGACAAAGGAAATACTGTAAAATTTGATAAAGAAAAATGCTTAATCATCAACATTAAAACTAAGAAGGTTATTTGGAAGGAACAAGGAAAGGGAACACATACATTGTGGATCTAGACCTTGTTCCTCAAATCAATTTAACTTGTCTTAGTGTTATTGAAGATGATTCACTTCTATGGCACAAGCGTCTAGGACATGCTAGCTTTTCATTACTTGAGAAACTTAGATCAAAAGACCTTGTTTTAGGATTACCATCCATAAAATTTCATATTGATCAAGTTTGTGATGCATGTGCACGAGGTAAACAAGTAAGATCCTCTTTCAAATCTAAAACGATTGTAAGTACCACTAAACCATTAGAGTTAATTCATATGGACTTATGTGGACCCATGAGAATTCAAAGCAGAAGTGGAAAGAGGTATGTACTTGTGATTGTAGATGACTACTCTAGGTACACTTGGGTTATTTTTCTCTCTAGTAAAGATGAAACTTATGATGAGTTCCTTGTCTTTGCTAAAAGAGTTCAAAACCTAAGTGGACATAAAATAATGCACATTAGATCAGATCATGGCAAGGAATTCGAAAATTATAAATTTGATGACCTAAGCAGAGATAATGGCCTAGATCATAATTTTTCTGCCCCTAGAACACCACAACAAAATGGTGTTGTAGAAAGGAAAAATAGAACTTTGGAGGAAATGTCTAGAACCATGTTAATTGCTAGTGAACTTCCAAGGAACTTTTGGGCTGAAGCTGTTAATACTGCTTGTCACATAATTAATCGTGCCATGATGAGACCTATCATTAATAAAACTCCTTATGAACTTTACTTTGGAAAGAAACCAAACATCACCTATTTTAGAACATTTGGATGCAAATGTTATGTGCATAATAATGGAAAAGATAATCTTGGAAAATTTGATGCAAGGAGTGATGAAGCAACATTTTTAGGATACTCCTCACATAGTAAAGCTTATAGAGTATATAACAAGAGAACTATGTGTGTTGAAGAAAGCATTCATGTAATCTTTGATGAATCTGACAAACATAATCCAAGCATACAGGTTGATGACTATGAGATAGGGTTAGCACAACCTAGTCAAGGAACACAGATTCACAAGAAGAAGAAGAAGTGAAAGAGGAAAGGAACGAGGAATTGAAAATAATGATCAATGATTTCCTGTTCCTCAAGGAGGAGAAGATGCTCCTGTTCCTCTAAATGAAGGAACTGAGTCCACCGAGGCTAACAGAGGAACAACTGAGCAGAGTTCCTCATCACTCAAGGAACTCATGAGGAACAACATGTTCCTATAAGAGAGTTTCAACCAAAACCTTGGAGATTACCAAAGTCACATCCTGTGGAACTCATAATCAGCGACATATCCAAAGGTACGCAAACTAGATCTCAGTTAAGGAACTTTTGTGCATTTCATGCGTTCCTATCAATGATGGAACCAAGAAATCATGAAGAAGCCTTAACTGACTCTGATTGGATTATGCAATGCAAGCTGAATTAAATGAGTTTGAAAGAAACAAGGTATGGCATCTAGTTCCTTCATCTAAACAACAAAAAGTAATTGGCTTAAAATGGGTGTTTAGAAACAAACTAGATGAATATGGAACCATTGTAAGAAACAAAGCTAGACTTGTAGTAAAAGGTTATAACCAACAAGAAGGAATTGATTATGAAGAAACCTTTGCTCCTGTAGCTAGATTAGAAGCCATTAGAATTTAATTGCATTTGCTGCTTACATGGGATTCAAATTATATCAAATGGATGTTAAGTGTGCATTTTTAAATGGCTATCTAAACGAAGATGTATATGTTGAACAACCCCCTGGTTTGAAAATAATAATCTCCCAAATCATGTCTACAAGCTTGATAAAGCTCTTTATGGGTTAAAACAAGCACCTAGATCATGGTATGAGAGATTATCCAAGTTCCTTTTAGAAAACAACTTTAAAAGAGGAAAGGTTGATAAAACCTTGTTCCTAAAATCTAAAGGAACTGATATTTTGCTTGTTCAAATATATGTTGATGACATCATATTCGGAGCTACTAATGAAACATTGTGCAAAGAATTCTCAAGTCTCATGAGCAATGAATTTGAAATGAGTATGATGGGTGAGTTAAATTTCTTTCTTGGACTACAAATCAAACAAACTGAAAAAGGTATAATTGTTCACCAACAAAAATACATAAAGGAACTATTAAAGAAATATGGCCTCGAAAATTCAAAGATAAATCACACTCCTATGGGAACTTCAACTAGATTAGATGAAGACTCCATAGGAACAAGTGTTGATCAAACAAAATTAGAGGAATGATTGGTTCACTTTTGTATCTAACTGCTAGTCGTCCAGACATAGCTTTCAGTGTTGGTTTGTGTGCTAGATTTCAAGCAAATCCAAAGGAGTCTCACCTCACTGCTGTGAAGAGAATTCTTAGATATCTTAAAGGAACAGATGATCTTGGACTCTACTATCCAAGAAGTGATACATTCGAACTAAAAGGATATGCAGATGCAGATTATGCTGGAGATCTTGTAAATAGGAAAAGCACCTCAGGTATGGCACAATTCCTTGGTCATAGTTTAGTTTCTTGGAGTACCAAGAAACAAAACACAGTTGCTTTATCCACTGCTGAAGCAGAATATGTAGCTGCTGCTGCATGTTGCTCTCAAATGCTTTGGATAAAACAACAACTTAGTGACTATGGAATAAACTTTGAATGTGTTCCTATTTATTGTGACAATACAAGTGCTATAGTATATCTAAAGATCCAGTGCATCATTCTAGAGTAAAGCATATACATATTAGACATCACTTTTTAAGAGAAAATGTTGAAAAAGGTTTGATTAAACTTGAGTTTTGTCAAACTGATTATCAGATTGCTGATATCCTAACTAAGCCTTTGCAAAGAGATAGATATGAAAATTAAGGCTTGAGTTAGGGTTAATAAAAAATTAAGTGATTGTTCCTATGTCAATTCCCCCATGTTTGAATCAATTTGAGTGACTTTGTGTGCTAAAAATAATTGTGTTTAATTGCCTAAGACCATTGCAAATTGGAATGTTGCAAAACATAACATGAAGTCAAAGAAATAAACAACTCACAAATGTCACATAATACTCCCCTTACTGTTCCTAAGGTCAAGAAACATGCATATATGAAGGAATTGATATGTAGCATTAGTTGTTCCTATATCACAAGTTCCTTAGCATTTATTTTCTTTCAAAAATTAAAATTCATAAAAATCCGAAAAATCCGAAAAATCCCAAAAATAAGGGGAACCAGTTTAATTAAATCTTGGTTTTTTTATCTTTTCGTTTTCTCTTCTTTTTATTTTATTTTATTTTTTGCTTTATTTCTTTCCCGCGTGTCATAATTACTATTACATGCAAAACTTCCTTCTTCAATTCATCTAAGAAACCGTGTTCCTCTCAAACGCTTCATCTTCACCAATCCGAAACCTCATCACACCCTTTGATACTCCATAAAAACCTCCAAACCTTCACAAATCATGGAAAAACTTCAAGAAACTCACCTTTTCCAACACCAAAAACAACCGACACTTCAAAAATGGAAATTTCTTCATCTCCAACTAAAACCCTTGAAACCGACATAATTCAAGAAAACCCCATAGAGGAACAGCAATTAGAATCTCCTAGAAGGAGCATGGAGAAGAAAATTGATTGGGGAAGAGATGAAGAAGAAACCCCGGAACAATCTCAGGGGGAAGAAGAAGAAACTGCACCTGTTCCTTCCAAAGGAACTGTTTCTTCGTCTTCCAAGAAAAGGGTCGAACGAAGTGAATCTAGGTATGTTTGGCTTTTGCGTCGATTTAGAATGGGCAAATAAAATTGAATTTCTAGAATTAACCTCCATTCTAAAGGAACAAGGCATGGAATTCTTGTTTGAATTCGCCTTTAATAATGCTCTTGTTCCTCTAGCTATGGATGAGTTTGTGCAAATTTGTTAATACTAATGGAACTTGCACAACTGAGTTAGAGGAAGAAAATAAGGTTTAATCAAGCAACTTTAAGCAAAGTATGGGAAGTTCCTTGCAAAGGAACTGATTTGTATTTTAAAAGGAAAGGAACTGTTTCCTTTCCGAATTTTCCTCAAGACAAAATCTTAGAATATTTTGGAGGAACAGCTGGCCAAAACAAATTAACCATAACCTACTCCTCCCCTTCACAAAGTACTGTTTAACTTGGTTTGGAGAGCACTCATTCCTCGAACTGAAAAGAGGAATGAAGTGGGTCTCTTGGATATGTGTTACATGTTTTGCTTGACCACCACATACAAATCAATTTCCCTTCCCTCTTCATTCAACACTTAACCCACTGTATTGAGAAAATTGTGTATTGGTACGGTGCCTTGATAACTTCTTACTTCATCATTTGAAGTAAGACTTACTGGTTGGACACACATAGGGTCAAACAAGGGAACATCTTGAATGAGAAGACCCTAAATGGACTTGGTTGTCTGTCCAAGAAGGTGTTCTCATTCAAGGAAGAATGGCTTCCAGTTCCTCAGGAAAAAGAAAACTGCCCAACAGACTTAGAAGAGGATAATGATGTAATCTTGGATAACCTGTTCCTAAGCCGGAGGAACCGAAACCTAAGAGGCGCAAACACATTGCCACTAAGCCTAAACCCTCTGTTCCTCTTGAGAGTGAGAAAGAGCACTCGTGAAAAATTGCTCCTGTTCCTGTTCCTTCCAACGAGGACTCTCCTTTAGTCCTTTCGGATAATGAGGAACAGGTACCCTCACTCTCAAGGAACCTACACCACCACCATCTCCCAAACTCTCTGTTCCTTCACAAAAATACCCTCCATTTCACCTTCGTCCTTCTCTGTTCCTTCAGTTTTGAGCAGTTGAAGGATGAAATAAAAGGCCAAATCCTTTTGCTTCCACCTCCACAACTCTTCCACCCACACCACCATTTCTTCCTCCCATTTATCACCCTTCACCTTCTGTTTCCATTCCTGGAACAGATGAGCCTTCCACTCAAACCCCTCCAGTTCCTTCACAACATCCCCCATCTGCCTCTAGTTCCAAGGGTAAGGAACAGGAAATCCGGATGATACTAACTGGGTTAATGAAGTCTGCCTTCCTGCACAACATATGATAAAATTTTACAATCATCTTCATTGGACTTTGGATGCCAAAACTGATACTATGATAAGTCTTATGAAGAATTGAGTGATACCGTGGTTGCGCAGCAAAAGAAGATGGACTCTATGGCTCGTCCTTGGAGGAGCTGAAGGAACAGGTTGACTAATCATGGGGTGGTGATGAAAAATTGGAGGATGTGGTTGAAGAAGAAGTTGTGAGGAACACCATTCCCCTTCCCTTTCTTAGTTTCTTTTTTGTTGTTTGTTGTTCCTGTTTCTTTCATCAAGGAACACAACTTTTGTTTCTTCCTTTTTCTTTTCTTTCTTTGTTTTGTTATGGAACAAGTGCTATATAATCAATGACTTTTGCTATTTGTCTATGTTTCTAAATGTTTGCATAATTTCTTCCTTGGAATGGCTAGTATTATGTGATTGATGTTTGAGCAAGTTTACTCTTTGATTTTCTAACTTAACCACTAATGGTGCTTGCATATTGGTCTTAAGGTGTTAAATCAATTCATCAATTCATGCAGAGTCTATTCTTTTTGAGGATGACAAAGGGGGAAAAGGATTTAAGGAACAAACTGTACATAAACTTGAAAAAAAATGAAAATTAAAAAAAATTAAAAATTGGATAAGGTAAATGAAAAATCAAAAATAGGTTAAGGTAAATGAAAAATCAAAACTTCAGTTACTACATAATTGTGTTTTATTTTTCATTTTCTTCTTTATTTTTTATTTTCATTCACTTATATTATTTGTTATTTTCCTTAGTTTGTACCTTTGTTGTCATCATCAAAAAGGGGGAAATTGTTGAACCCTAGTTTTGATAATGACAAAGAAACAAAGGAACAAACTAAGTAGTGAACTAATGAATTATTTAAGTGTATGGTGTTTAAGGTATCAATGCAAGGAACTGGGAGAATACAAGTCAATGAAGAAGTCAAGAGAGGATTTCAAAGGCTAAGTAAAGAAGTTTCTATGTTGATACTGGAGCAAGCATTGGATCAAGAATAATAGAAGCTAGGCGTTTTATTTTCTAGTTCCAATGTAAAGGAACAAAGAAAGAATGGTAAGGAACTGTGGCTAAATATTTGAGAATGAAGCGTTTGTTCCTCTGTAAGGAACAAACTAAGTGGCACTTACGAAATATGTTAAAGGAACTGATATAATAAAGGAACTAGACTTAGGCGTGTACTATGTAACGGTTAAAAGATAATGGAGTAAGTCATGCCTAGAATATAGGAAATTAGTTATTTCTAATTTCAAATGATAAAATCAGTTTTAAAAAGAAAATCTGTTTTGGAAAAGATTTTATTTTTCGGAAAATAAGAAAATAAATATCCGGTTGTTAGAAAGATTTTATTTCAAAGATATTATTTTCTTAAAGATTAGAAATTCAGATTTAAAGATAAAAAGAGTTTATAAAACTGATTTTCGGATAATGCTCAAGGAACTCCTATTATTAGGAGTAATGGCTGCATTTATCCACGTTCATTTATAGTTCATGGGATCATGGGACATGATGTAAAACGTGTTCCTTAGGGGAAGGAACATCATGGGTAAATGGATTAAAACTGTACTCTAACATTAATCCCACGTTCTTCATGATTAACACTATAAATATAGAAGTCTAGATAAGTTCCAAATTGTGTCTGACTAAGTAATTAAGTGAGTTTAACTTATTAAGTGTCAGTGCCTTCATTCTCTCATAATAGCCATTTGTTCTTTGCCTTCTTACTCTAATTCCACTAAGCTTATTTCGATCAATTGTATTTTGGTTTTTGGGGTAAGGGAACTTTGAGTGAAGTTCTGTAAGAGAAGGCTTTGAGTGAAGCTTGTATGTGTGAGAAAACTTCGAGTGAAGTTGAGAGGAACTGCTGTTAAGGGAACAGTGGTTCAGGAACTTGAGTTTAGGAACTCAAGGTTGGCTCGAGTTAGAATTAGGTTGTAACAGAGTTGTTTGGCCTAATTAGTGAAAGTGTTGAGTTTAAAATCCCTAGTGGTCGAGGTTGTTTCTTCTTGTTGGGCCCAAGAAGTTTTTCCTCGTAAAAATCCCTTGTGTTCCTTTAGCTTGTTTATTCGTTTAAGTTTTAATTTCCGCAAAAAGTTACGTTTATTTCTACACCTACAATTCACCCCCCCTCTTGTAGTGTTCCTAGGGAAATAACATAACCATAATTAGTACTAAAACAAATCATAAAAACATAATCTTTAATCAAAACTTGAGGAAGAAGAAAAGTAATCAAACCAACAAAAGAAGAAAAGAACCAAAGAAGAAGGCGTCGACAGCCCAAGGCAGCGGCGGCAACAGCATGTCGGGGGCGGTGGTGGTGTTTGTGGAGTTGTGGTGTTTCTTGATGAAGAAGAAAATATTTCTTGAAAAAGAAGAAAGAAAGGAGGAAGAGGAAAAATAATGTGAGAGGGAGAAGTAATTAAGGTTGTTTTCTTGAGGAGGGAGGAAGGAGGATAGAGAATATTTTTGTGTGGGTCAAATATTTGGGTTTAATGATATTTATAAGCAAGCTTTCGTTTTGGGTTTAGGAAAAGGCAATTGGATTCTAAGTAGGATTGAATAATGAATAGGATTGATGAATAAACTCCTAATATTACTAGAAGTTCCTTTTCCTAGTCCAATTAGTATTGGGTTCCTCAAACCCATTTAAAATCCTTTTTTCAAATTCAAATAGTAACAAAATATTTTAAGTTCCTTAAATATTTAAAATAGTCAACCTTTTAAATAAAATAATTTTCTTAAAATTAAATTATATTTAAATAAGTGTGTATATATATATATATATATATATATATATATATATATATATATATAATAAAATATATTTATAAAATTCATAAATTTACGGAGGATTACAAAAATGTTTTCCCAAACACGATTTGTACAAATTTTTTATGGTACAACTACAAAATCTAGTAAATGTTAGATTGTCTTAAAATAGTCCATTTGAAGGTAACATCATGATTCTTGAAATCCTTTTGTACTTTTCTGTTACCTCATGTGTAAAGGACAATACTAATTTCCTCAATATAATTCTTACGCCTCGTTTTCCAACAACGAAAAACCAAGGCCGGTTCGTTATAACTTTTTGTTTCTAAATTTCAGTTTTTTTTTTTGAAACATAAACAAAAATATGGAAATCAGAAAATGTGTGGGTTTGGCCTGTTCGTTATCGCTTTTGTTTCCAGTTTTCAGTTTTTTTTATACTAAAAACAAAATATGGAAACCAGAAAATGTAGGGGACTTTTCGTCATCGTATTCTGTTTCAAGTATTTTTGAAAAACTAAAAATAGAAATATGGATACTAGATAACATTAACTTTCTATTGTTAAGTTTTAAAAATTGACATATTTAATACACGGTTTTTTCACCAAATACCCTCAATGTTTCAAAAACTCAATTTCCAAAGGATTCGTTATAGTCTGATCCAAAAGGTATTTTTAATAAAGATTCCCAGAAAATATCGAAAGATGCAAAAAGCTATTTTTTAATTCGAAGTCATATACCCCTAAGTTTTCGAAAATGTTCACCAAACACCCATTTTCTAACGGGCGTTAGGTTGCCGTTAATGTTATTTACAATATTGCCATCATTAACCCCAAATCCCTAATTCTAACCTAATTATAACCCTACCCAAACCCTAACCCACCTCCCCTCCCCTCCCCAAACCCTAACCCCACCTAGACCACCACCCATCCCCTCCACCAGCAGGCCCATCCCCACCCTTCCCCTCCGCCGCATCCCCCACCCCTTCCCCTCCGTCGTCGTATCCCTCCTCCCCCTCCATCGTCGTATCCCCCTCCTCTATCTCACCCCTCTGTTGTAGCCCCTCCCCCTACCTGCTACCCCCTACCCCTCCCTCCCGCAGCCCCGCGAAAATCACCACCCCTACCCTCCCTCGTAGCCCATAAATTCGAAACCCCCCCCCCCTTGAATATTTGCGACGAAAACAGAGGAGGGAAGTGCAATCCGCGACGAAAACAGGGGAGGGGAGTGCGTTTGGGAAGTGCAAGGTGGTCGGAGGTTGAGTGGCGATGGTTCGATTTTGGGTAGACGAAAACAGAGGAGGGGAGGGGTGGGGACTGGGTGACGGCACTTCAGTTTTGGGCAGACATAAATAAAGGAGGGGAGGGGGGCTGGGTGGCGGTGGTTTAATTTAGGGCAGACAGAAATAGAGGAGGGGAGGGGAGAGGGTGGGCACTGGGGGAAATCGGCGGTGGAGAGGATGGGGGAGGGGTTGGGGAAATCTGTGGTGGAGTAAAAGGGGTAAGGGAAGGGCAGCGACTGGGGTGGAGGCGGTGGGGTGGGGCTGAGGTGAAGGGGGAGGGGATGGGGGAAGGCACGAGGTTAGGGTTAGGGTTAGGGTTTGGATTATTATTTAAGATTAGGGTTTAGATTATTATTTAAGATCAGGGTTTAGATTTTAGGGTTAGGGCTTAATGATGGCAAAATGGTAAATAAAGCTAATAGTGAGTTAACGGAAGTTAGAAAAAGGGCTTTTGGTGAACGTTTTCAAAAACTCAAGGGTATATGGTGCATTTTTGAAACATTGAGGGTATTTGGTGAATGTTTTAATCTGTCGGGGTTATTTGGTGAAAACACAATTTAATATAAGTATGACTAATTTCAAGTTTGTTATACCCCTTATATCATACTATAACTTCTACATTCATATAATAAAAAACTAGAAACTGACAATAATTCTTAACGGACTTGTAGTTTCTAGTTTTCACTTGTCAGTTTTTCAAACTTGATATGTTTAATATAAATACGACTAATTTTAAAGTTTAAAAATACTTATTGTATCGACTTCAACTGTCACGAATTGGGTTGCTAAATGACTACCTAGAATTTCCAAATACGTATAAAGTATTGTATTTGTATACTTTCCATCTCTTTTCTCCCCTTTCTTTCTTATTTTCCCTCCCTATCTTCTTCCACACCACCACCACCACACCATCACCGCCACACTCCTAAATATTTTTGCCCCAAATGGCAAATCCTCTCAACCCCACGCCACAACAAAAGAAAAAAAAGAAAGCCCGACCCCAAAACACAATTTAGAAAGGTCGTCCAACTTGGTTGGGATTTTCTTGCAAATACAATTTTATAAATTAATTGATGCAAAGCCCACCTGTTGATCTTTTTGAAAGAAATAAGTATATAAGATTCCAAGTTGTTGTTGTAGATAATCACTTCAAATTTTACAACAAGAATAGCTCACCAAAAATTAATTTTCCCCTGGATTACTCTTGCATCGCTACTTTTACTCTGATGATATTGATTGATGTATGAAAAATACCTCAATCTTTCGAGTTTTCTTCGATTTTCTTTAAAAAAATTTAAAAAATGAGGCGTCCAAGGGCCATGACAGGCAGTCCACCATAGGGTGAGACGTCTGCCATGGATGCCTTTTTTTGGATTTTTTAAAAAACTCTACTGTTTATGTGGATTTCATATGCCCTAATGTTTCTTCTACTGTTGATTCTTCCTTGACTATGGTTATGGGAGATGATATGGTGATGCTTGGTATGATAATGAGTGGGGTTACTCTCAAAGAGTTGTTGATATTGCTGACATTGTTGCTAACAAGTGACAATAAACAGTAATTGATCATTTATGTTAACAAAATGAAACTTAATTAAAAGTTGGCAACGGTGTTGGTGGTGGTGGCGCCGGTGTTGGTGGTGGCAATTCTAATGGTAGTGTGGCAGGGAAAGGGATAAAGAGAAAAGAAATAGAAATATAAATTCACAATATGAAAATATTGTATTTAATACCGTTAGTAGGAAATATTAGGGTGTCAAATACCAAATTCCCTTCCCAAAACCAAAAATTGAAAATTGACCGTAATTTAAACCAATCCGGAGTAGAGGTGGCCATTGGGCGGGCCCAACCGGTCACAGACCTAGACCGAACCGAAGAAGGAACCGCCCGGACCGGACCATCAAATCGGCGGTTCATAATCGGCCTAGGATCAGACAAGGAACAGGGTTGGCGTGGGTCGAGTGTGGGTCATGGGGGATCGGACCACCCTTAACCCGGACCGTGGACCGGATGATAACCAAGGGTTGGCCCACCCACAAACTTGCACCGTGGATTGGGACCGTTACAAATCCGGCCCAAAAATCACCATCTCCCTCCCTGCCTTTGAAACCGTGGGTTGGGACCGTTCAAGACCTTCCCAAAAATCGTTATCTCCCTCCCTGCCTCCGAAAATAAAGCAGTAAAACTGTGAGTACCATGGGTTGGGACCGTTCAAGACCGGCCCAAAAATCGCCATCTCCCTCCCTGCCTTCGAAAATAAAGCAGCAAAACCGTGGGTTGTTGTGTATTAAGCAGCAGATTTTCGAAAATAATGAAGGTGGCCATACTATGATACTAGAACGGTCAACAGTGGAATGGGGTGGAAAGGAGAGGATTAAAAGGGAGAAGAAAAAAGTAAAATTGGGTGGAAAGCCTCTAACCACCATTCGTGATTCCACCAACATACTGTTACATACAGGATGAATTAAAGAGAGAAGGAGAAAAGATGATAAAGTGATATTGGAAGGAGTGAAAAGATCACCGATGAGCCGTGTAATGTGTTACATATGGCCCACATGGGCAACTATTATTTTTTTTAAAAAAAAGATAATTCATTTGTTACTGTTGGGAATGACTAGTGAATGAATTTGCAGAATTCAATTGCAAGCTTTTGCTATGTAGCTCTACTATTCATTTGCAGGTAGCTCCTCATTATCATCCGTTTTTGGTATTTTATCTTGTAGGTTGCATCTTTTGCTCCTCAATTATAATGCCGAACGGATGAATTATCGTACGCTCACCCCAATTCCATTATCAACTATCTCCCAACATACTTCATGATTTTTTCACCCCATTTGAAATTCAAAATTAATTTTTTCCCCCCAAAAATTCCTATAAATACCTCCGTCGACCATTTTCATTCTTCACAATTCTCAGCATCTCAATTTCATACTATCAAATTATTTCAATCTCGCATACTGAACCTTCTCTTTATACTTCTTTGAGTACTTAAAAATTCTACTTTCCAACTTTATTTATTGCAAAAAAAAAAATCTTGTTTGGCATTATGTTGTCTACTTAGCTAAGTTTTAGTTCTTTAAGCTATTGTTTTACTAGTTTTTTTTTTTACTTTATTAGTTCTAACAATACCACATTACTTTAATACTTTAGTTTCTATCTCCAAAAAAATGTCTAAATTTTTCAAAAATATAACTAGAAGAGGTAAGAGCAGTGGTTCAACTAGCCGAAGGGGTGGTTCTGCTAATTCGCCGTCCATCGACAATAGCGATTTCATCCAAGATTTAGAACATGAGTTGTTAGATGATAATGAAGTTTTTGTGTAACCACCCAACCGACAACCATCGGCTTCAAACATGCAACAATTGGGTTAGTGTTCAATAATTAGCAAATCAACTATCACTTAGCAATTATTTATAATTATTTTAATAGTCAATGTAAATAATTAAGTCAATGTAGATAATTAATCATGATTATGATACATTAATAATATTTTAGCAATAATAATTATGTAATGGTAATTATGTTAATTGATATTTATTAGGCTAATTAATCATGATTATGTTACATAAAAATGAATTAATCGATAACAATTATGTAAAAAAAGTATGACTTAGCTAGTTAATGGTAGTGGTGTTATTTAATAATGATTAAGATAATTATTCATGATTATGTTAGATAATAATGATTTAAGCAATAACAATTATGTAAATCAAATAACACTTAGCTAGTTAATCGCGATTATGTTAATCTTAAATAATTAAGATAGTTAATCATGATTATTTAAAATTAATAATGTTTTAGCAATAATGATTATGTATAATAAGTACGTAAATAAACTATCACTTAGCTAGTTAATTGTGATTATTAATTTTAAAAAAATTAAGATAGTTAATCGTGATTTTGTTTAATTAGTAATGTTTTTGCAATAATAAGTATTCATAATAAGAACGTAAATAAACTAGCACTTAGCTAATTAATTTTTATTATGTTAATCGACAATGAGTAAATATATATATGTTAACTTAAATATCGTAGATGAAGCCGGTGAAATCGACATGGGCAACGACGATGACATAGCTGGTGGCTCACAACCTCAAGGTACCAAAAAAGTGTCATGAGTGTGGCCATTCTTTGAAAAAGTTGCTACCAACGAACCGAGACAATGGAAGTGCATTTGTTAACTTTGCAAGAATGCAGGCGTCAACCCACCACCGACTTACAACTGGAGGAACGGTGGTGGAACGGGAAACTTAGGTCGTCATTTGACCAACAAACATGGCCTTACGACAGAGAATGTTAGCAGTGGTGGGGACCGAAACATCCAGACACAACTCCACGGGTATGCTGGTGAGATGCCCGGCGCAGGTATGTCTTTCTCCTACAATAGAGATCGTATGATTGATGAATTTGCTAAAGATAATTGCGTTCAACCTGGGAAAGTGATGCATATGAATATTTCAATAGAACTGCTTTGCAACTAGCATTTAGGAAAGTCCCCAGGAACACACTTAAGCGCCCACACAAACGACATTTCATCTCTATAGAAGTCATATGATGGAGATGTTCCGTACCTTCAACGGTCGCATTAGCCTGACAACGGGCACATGGACCTCATGTGTTTAGTGGACTTTTTATGTGTGTTGCTGCCCATTGGATCGATGATGAGTGGTTTTTGCAAAAACGTATTATTGCTTTTGAGCTTATGGAAGAGAGTCATAGTGGGTACAACATAAAAGCCCGTTTAATGGAGTGTTGTAAGAAATATCATTTGCTTGATAAAGTGTTTTCATTATCTATGGATAATGCAACGGCCAACACTAAGGCCATTGATTTCTTGAAGCAGGAAAGTACGTTTAACTTATATTAGAGGTCAATTCTTACATGTTAGATGTTGTGCTCATATACTCAACCTGTCTGTTCAAGAAGGTATAGCTTGTTTACAACCTTTATTAGAGCCCATTAGAAATATCGTTAGGGTCCTAAGAAAAAGCCAGGTTAAGAGGAGGTACATGGCGTTGTGTAAAGAATTCAGCTTGCCGAAGAAGGTCTGGTCTCTTGATACTCCAACACGATGGAATTCTACTTATAAACTGCTGAATGATGCAATCAGGTATCGTGATGTTATGACTCCTTTATATAATGAAATCGAAAGAAGATATGTTGATTATTGATTATAATTGGACAGTTGCACTGCTTGTTCAGATGTTCTTAAATCTTTTCATAATGCAACTAACACATTTTCTTTGGTTTATGAACCCAACATTCATTTGGTAATTGTAGAATGCATTAAGGTGGTACATGCCATCAACGAGAAATTGGATGTGAGTGAAATCAAAGTTGTGCTTGATAGCATGAAGGTAAAGTGGTTTGCATATTTTAGTGAATTTCCGTACATTTATGGTGGTGCCTGTATACTTGATTCGGCGCTTAAACTTGGTGGTCTATCAAACTTGCTAAATTTCTATTATCAATGTTTAGGTGTTTCTTATGATGTTGGCAGTTATGTTTTGAAGTGTAGACATCTTTTGGAGGAATTTCATGATCATTATGTCTCGATTTATGACCCCGATTTCGTTCCGACTTCCGGACATGCAAATATTGTTCGCTTTGATTCTTTAATTACTAACATATTGAAGAAACAAAAAACTAGTGTTTTCGGATCCGCTTGCGCAGGGGTAGACGATTATTTGTCCTATCAATTTGAAACATGTGCAGATTTCCACATTCTTAAATGGTGGAAACTTAAGGAAAATCAATTCCCCATTTTGGCTAGAATTGCAAGCGACGTACTTACAATTCTAGCATCAACTATTGCTTCGGAATCTGCTTTTAGTGCAGGTAGAAAAGTGCTGGATGAAAAAAGATCTCGCCTATCTCCACAAAGCATCGAGATTTGCGTTTGCAAGAAAGATTGGGATCAAGCCGAAAAAAGAACTCAAGGATTAAGGGAAGATGAAGCAGAAGAAGATGATCCTTGGATGCTAATGGACACCGAATCATCTAGTTCATCCAATGCAGGGGAACATACAGATGGGGGACAATAGTCAACTGTCAACTGCCAACCACGACTTGAAATAAAATAAGGTATGTAGAGAACTACGTTGGCTTTGATTCCTTCAGGATACGTAGGCAGCTTACTCCTTGAAATTTTCAATATGATTGCCAAATTATATTGTAAATCCTTAAAAATTTCAATATAATTGCCAAATTATATTGTAATTTTCAAATGTAAGTCCAATCCCCCCTCCCATCAAGGGGTGTTTTCCAATAATTTATTAATTTGATTATATGAATTACATACAAAATTTTATTGTTCTTGTAAATCATATATATTGTAAATTCTTATTTGTGTAAGCATTTAAATTTATATTGTAATTTCTTATTGTAAATAAATTAGATACTATAAATTATTATCGTACTGAAATTGTCATATTTGTAAATTCTTATTTATTGCATATTTATATTTGGATATTATAAGTTCTTATTCTGAAGAAAGTATTTATTAGAAAATCTTATTTATCGTCTCATGTCGTATTTCGGCATTGTAAATTTTATTGTAATGCAATATTTGTTATACATTCTTATTCCAAAATTATATATTCTTATTTATCGTCAATAGTTGGTTTTTCTCGTTCTTTATTATTTAATTATGCTCAAATTTTATAATTCCCTGGGAGCCCCTGAACCGACCCGCCTAGAACCGCCATTCAACTCGTCCTGAACCGGTGGGCCAGCCTTGAACCGAACCGCCCTTCTACCCGTCTTGAACCGATGGTACCCCGGTCCTGGTTTCACAGTTGGTAGCCGTGACCCTGAATCGGACCCGCCTAGAACCGCCATTCAACTCATCCTGAACTGGTGGGCCAGCTCTGAACCGATCCGCCCTTCTACCCGTCCTGAACCGGTGGTACCCCGGTCCTGGTTTCACAATTTGTAGCCCTGACCCTCAACCGGACCGGTCACCTTTCAGGTCCAGTTTAGGTTCCCCTCCCACTGAACCGGCCCGGCTTTGAATCGGCCCAGCCGAGACCGTGGGCACGTCTAAATTCCGGAGTACAGCACTGTTTTCCTTTGGAGGTGCAGCCCGGTCCCCCTTTTCCCCTAGCCTTCTGTTTGGCTCCCTCAGACCCTGACTCATTTCTTCTCTCTCCCCCTCCAACGCGAAAACGACAGCTTACCCAAACTCCATTTTCCCTTAGGCCTTACTCTCTCTTCTCTCTCCTAGGATCCGTTTCACTCAAACGGAACTTCTCCTAGGATCCATCTCAACTCGAACAAAATTCACAAACGATTCTATCAAATTCCCCCAGATTTACAAAAATAGTGTCGTTCTTTTGAATCCTCTTCAAAAATCCCCTAAAAATGGCGCCAGTTTCAGCTCTTGCTAAATACAAGCTCGTATTTTTAGGGGATCAATCCGTTGGTAAAACCAGTATCATCACTCGTTTCATGTATGACAAGTTTGATAACACTTATCAGGTAATCTCCTTGATTTAAGCGTTTTAATAAGATCACTAACTCATGATCTCAATCATTGTTTCAATGTTATACTTTTTTTTATGGATCTCATCAATTTCTAGGGTTTTATTTGGCTTCTTTTTCGTTGATCTATTCGAATGTGATCTTCGGTGTATGATTATCTGATTTGTCGTTGTTTGTCATTGGGGTGATGGTGATCGGCATCTTTTAGATTGTAGTATAGTTTTTGTGAAATTGAATTTCATGTGTGCATCGGAGACAATTTTTGAGGTAGATCTGTGCTCTTAACAGAATGTATTTGTAAATTTGAGTGAAGTTAACAAAAGGATCTGTGCTCTTAACAGAATGCATTTTTGGTGCACTACATTTAAAGCATTGCTTTGAATTTATGAATGTATTGTTTAAATTATGTGAAGAGTAAACGGCTGGATAGAATGCGCAATTCACTTGCCATTGGTACGCCATACATGTTTTAATTAGTGTTGCTTAATTCGCGGTAAAAGATTGAGTATGGGGACAAAATTGGCTACCTAGTTCTATCAAGTTAGCGAAAAGTATACCAATTTGCCTTTTTCAGGTCGCAGTTTGTGAGGGTTTAGCAAAGTAGGTGACCTTGTTTACTCTCGACTGTTGAAGGCACTGAACGAGTGTGTTGTACCCATGCAATTGGTTACAGTTGGATCTCTATTGTGCTAGCAAACTTAGGATAAAGCTCTTCATCTTATTTTGCAAGAGTTTTGAGAGAAGTAAACAAGCAGTGGATCAAGAATGTAGCGGAAGGGTTGAAGAGAAGACTTCCTTAGGTGTTTTGCTCCTATTGTTGTTACAGCAGTAACATATTCTTTTAGACCTCTTGATCGAAAGAAGTAAAATCCCATAATTGACTTGTTGCATGGATGATTATATACTAGAATCTGAATGGCTGTATTGGTTATTCTTGCAGGAGAGAATCAATTCTCTCTTATTGCTTCCCTGAAATGATGAAAGACATGATATCATGGGCTTCATGTTCCGCATCACCTAACTTGACTACCTTTATGTGCGAAGGGATTGTATGGACAGAGTTGGGAATTGTTGTTTACTACTTGGTCAAACTCATGGAAGGATTTTCTTTGATGGGCGCTATTTAAGATATCACAATATGGTTGATGACTCGAAGTTGCTAACTACCACCTTAGCATTATGCTATATCAATCCTATTGTGTGCGTGGATCAATTGCAGGATGCATGAACATTATGCTATGTGAAAGTGATTGTTTGCGTCAATGGCCTGTAAAAGATGTTTTAGAGTAACGAAATAGTCCAAAATGCAAAGAAACCGCTTCACAAGTCGCGAAGACTTTGCTCGTGATTCTGTTTTTAAGTCATGTGATCAGACATAATAACGGGAAGTTGGATTGGTATTGTAATCATATTTTGTGGATTTGAGAACGAGAAATCATGTTAATTGAGCTTAGTTTAGTGCCTAAATGGTAGACTTAATAGCGTACTAGGATTTGTCTTATGTATGTGGTTCATAATACGTATTCTGCATAGCTTTTATTTTAAGGCAAAGGTACAGGTCCATTATAATGTATCTCTCCATTACTTATCAATATAAAAAGGTGCAGGTCCATTATAACCCTGTCTCAGGCTCCTGGCTTCAGATCGGCACTTATAGTCTGTTGGTCAGATCTTGGATGCTCGATATATAATTGCTCACGGATTTGATTGTGTAAGGGCTAACATATCAGGAGAAAGTATAATATGGACATTGTCAGATTGTGGATGTTCAATATAAAACTGCTCATGAATTTGAGTGTATGAAGAATCCTATAACTTGGTGGTTTATTAATGAATGTTATTTATATGTCTGAGGGGTAAGGGGCTTGGTTCAAAATTGCTGTCATGATTTTATCATGCCTATAAGATACTATGCACTTTTCTAACTTATTCTATGTATTCTTTATTGCTTAAGGCTTATGAGACTCTTTCGATGTTTCTCAGGCTACAATTGGTATTGATTTTCTATCAAAGACCATGTATCTTGAAGATCGTACTGTACGTCTACAGTTGTGGTAAATAACATCTCTCTATGCATGTATTTTCTTCTTTTTTGTAAATTCAACAAGTGATTGTTGCCGTTTGAACAATTTTTGTTGGAGCTTAGTGTAACATAGTGATCATTTTGGCGCATGCGTACATGTTATGGTTTGGGCACTTCTAACGTACATGATAATTATTTTATAGAGATTGTGTTGTAGTTGAAGGTGGAGGATGTAGTTTAGAAGTTTTAATTGGATTGCTGTGGATTTCATATCACTTTACATTAGATATGAACTTTCCTGCGACTCTATAGTATTGGATGTTCAGTTTGCAGAAGAGGACCTGGACTTGTTGTAATTTTAGCTTAGTTTTCAGTTTTGATATTCATTTATACCTGCATGTTTTTGTGCGTTGTATTTTTTGTTTGGAGCTATTGAGCATGGTTGCTGAAAATTTATGTTCAACATTGATGTCTACTACTTATTCAGTGACTAATTTTCATGTACAGGGATACTGCTGGGCAAGAGAGATTCAGGAGTCTTATACCAAGTTACATAAGGGATTCATCTGTTGCAGTCATTGTATATGATGTTGCAAGTAATTCTAAATTGTTGAACTGCAATTCGCTACTTAGCTTTTTATGCTGTTGATGAAATATAATGGAAAAATGTTCAGCCTATTTACATTTTAGTATTGTGGTTTGCGCAGGTCGACAATCTTTCCTTAATACAGCAAAGTGGATCGAAGAAGTCCGCACTGAGAGGGGTAGTGATGTCATAATAGTCCTTGTTGGAAACAAAACTGATCTTGTGGATAAAAGGTAGTATGATGAAAGCTAATTTACAATTCTGAAAGTATCTCTTTGCTCTTATATGGGGTTAGTATTGTATTGTGGTTCTTATCTCCAGATGACTGAAAAAAGAATCAAAGGAAGTTGGCCTTAAGACTCCATTGATTCTCGTCATGATTCTTAGATGATTTTTGTGATTTTAAAATTTCAGAATGATCTTTATCTAAATGTACAAAGCTATCTTTTGAAGTTTCATTGGCATGTCTGAACCATTTTGAGTTATCTTCTGGTGGATTGATGAGTTGAAATTCCCTTTCCCCTTGTTTTCCTTTCCACTTCTTCAATCATAGCCTCTGGAGTCTGGACTGACCGCAACCACCATAGGACTCCTTCCCCGTTTTTTTTCCTTTCTTTGATCTTCTATGGGAATTCTTCTTGTAAACCTCTCTGATTTTCTTTCTTCCATTGCTGGTTTAAGTGGTCGACGGTGAGGAAAATCAGAGTTTCTTTAAAGTTAGGTTTTTTTTTTTTTTTTTTTTTTTTTTTTTTACCAAATTACATCTGCACCTTCAGACATCTATAGATTCCACAAAGTTCAAACAACACCAAAATTATATTTATCTTACCCCTCTTAAATCTGCCAGAGCATTTACGACTCATTTCCTTCAGCGGTTTTTGTAACAACAAATATGGCTTCACTTCGCAAATGGAGTTGGGAGAAAAGTGAGAGATGATGCCTAGGCCATTGCTTAGGTGGAGATGCAAATGAGGAACTATATCACAATGGTGGTTGCCTGGTCGGAGTTGTGGAAGGAGAGAGATCAGTGGGTTGGAAGAACAGAGAGGGGAAAATAAGGAAATGTTGGGGAACATCGGGCACTTGAACTCATTATTCTCATGAATATTAATTGTAGTGTTCCTCATGGAAAATATCTTCCCATTGGCTAGGGGAGCCAGAAAAGGCATGTGTAGATGGGTATGATCCCAATTCTTGGAACGAGTTTGTAATGAACTGAATATTTGGGCAGTAAATTAAAAGAAGATGACGATTTTGATTGCGATAAATGGAAATTACATAAAATAAAGATAATTTATCAATTTTTCAAGTGACTCGACAGACTCCAAGCTAACCACTAAAATGAACTCCAAAATATTTTCTTCATATCCATTGCCTATCACTAATCTCCTATATTCGTAGAGCTAACATACTTACTCCCCAAGCTAACCTAATTATATTGTACTCCCCATATTACCCCTCCCCTAAACCCAATGCATAACAGAGTCCCTCCCCGAAAAAAAACAGAAAATAGATACTTATAAAGCTAGTCGGCATATGTGGAAAAAGTATTTTTAGAGTTCTTCTCTACTGTGTAACTTATATAATTGGTTGTTCCTTGCAAATCTCCTTTTTTTCGTTCTTATAATGGACTCTATAATACTTGTTGCTGTTGTTTCACTACCTTCTTTTCTCTGCTTCACAGGCAAGTCTCCATAGAGGAAGGAGAAGCTAAAGCTCGTGATCTTAATGTCATGTTCATTGAAACCAGTGCAAAAGCTGGGTTCAACATAAAGGTCTGTCTTTGAATCACTTTTGGCCACTACCTTAAACTTTTTTTGTGATATTGTATTTATCTGCTTCCTGGCACCTTAATATTGGTCCGGTTGAAGTTTTATATTAATGTTAAGCTTCGATCTTTGTGAACTTATGGACAGTTTATTTCATTTATCAATGTATTTATATAGTCTTTCAAGAGTTGTCGCTGGCAGTCAAAATTTTCCTTGTGTTGCACTTGACATCACTGTAGTTGAGCATAACTGCCATTTCTTTAGAGGATTTATAGCAGAAGTGGAGCTTTAAATTTTGTTATGGATTAAGTTCCCTATAAATGATGCATATTACTTTGGTCCTAAGTCCTAACCTACCCTTTGTCTCAAATTTCCGTCAAGTTTGAAATGATTTATTCAGCTGCCCAGATGGTGATTCTTTCTGCCAAATTTTTGTGAACTTAGCTTATCCTCACCCCTGGTTTCATATCTCATTATGCAAACTCAATCTTGGTCAATAGCTTACTTTCGTGGTCGGCAGCTGAATTTTAGAACTCGGTAACCTTTAGAGGCTTGACTAACTACTTACTTTTGGCCAAGCACCAATAAACTTTTCAGTTACCACTTATCTATATTAATGTTTGGAAAGCGGAGATCTATAATGGTGTAGCTACTTAGAGGATCCTGGCAAAAGTTTTGATCTTTTTCGTTTGTTGTGCTCATTCTGTTGGGTCACTGGTTACAGTTATCAATCGGTCATTTCTCCTTTAACATGTTGGTTACTCTTGTCTGAAGTATGTATTGGAGCTTGTATTGAAATTAGGTGTTTCTAAACCGCTGGTCTCCTTCATGTCTCATACTCTCTTCATCGTCTCCAATTTTTTTTTGTTTTACTATACATCCTATGTTCTTTTTCAATTGCAACATATCTTTGTAAGTAAAAATTATTAAATTTTAATGTGTGGAAAATAAACATTCAGATGAATATAATAATATAACACTTGATAATTATTTTTGATTACATTTGAATATATATAGGAAAAATTGAAATAATGGGCATTCTGCTATTCTCAGTGCCAACTTTTAACTATTCTTTAGTGGTACCAACTTTAGGGTATGGTTTACAGAAATGAGTCGGGGTAATCTGTAACCGGTGAAACAAGCTAAAAAAACTTGTTGACTTTTTTTTTTCCAAAAGGAAGGGGGTGATGCGGGAGCGGTTTTGGGGTGGGGGAGGGTGCGTAGGGAAGCGAAGGGGGTTTTGAGCACGGGAGGGGATTTCGGGGAAGGGGTGGCCCATAGTTGAGACTGTTCTCGTCAATTTTCCCATAAAGATAAGGTCAAAGTTTGTCATATTTGACCATGAAAATATATGTTGCAACAGCATAGCAAGTATATCTTTTTTCGTTTTCCTTGTTTTTGTTTTCCTCTAAATTCTTTTGGATTTTTTAGTTTTTACTACCTGGTAATCACCCTGTTTCAAATTTACCTCTTTAATATTCTTGACTCGCTAAGAATCACCACCTAACTCGTTATCAGGCCAAAATTTTGGCCAAGTGGGGCCGCATAACGGATATAAAAATCCCCCCCTTTTTGTACTTTCTCTCTCTCCCTCCCCCGACTTCTCTTTCTTTCCTCCCGGAACTAAAATTATTTTATTTTCTCAAGCCTTTCTTCATCTATAATCTCAAATTTCTTTCTTCTAAATCCAAATTGACTTAGGACTTATACTTATCTGCCACATTCAACCACAATCAAAGGACATTTTCAGATTCTGAAATTGTATAAATGTATGAATATTGAATTATGCTTCAAAAGTTGAGGTTCTTGGTTGATTGTTGGGAAGAAGATTGAGATGTTATGTACCTAAAAATAATGAAGAGGAATGTGAACCAAAACAATTATTAAGCTAAAGAAGACCATAGATGCCCCAATTTAGGCCCGATTTACCAGAAAATCAATTTACAAAAAGTTCCCGAAGTTTGACCTACAAAATTAGATCTACGGAATTAGATCCATAAATTATATACTACCTCCGTTTCTTAATAAGTGCAACACTTTCCTTATTTTGAATAGTCACAATAAGTGCAAGGTGCAACCAAACTCAAAATGGTATAAAAAGTTCAATATTATTACAAATATGTCACCAAAAAGCAAGAGGGGGCCAAAACTTTTTTGTTTCATCTCTTGAATTACTCTACTTTATTGTGGTCCCAACCTTTTCTCTCTACATTCCTTAGTATTCTCCCACTTTTTCTATGTTGCACTTATTATATAGCAACTTAAGAATATGCAATCGTCATTTGATTGAGGTCGAGTATCTCATGAAATTGTAAGCCCTAACTTGATTTAGGTTTTTATGAAAGAATTTTGGGTTTTTAAGATGGATTGGAAGTCATGGTTTATATGAAATGAGAAATTGGGGCATCGGGGTAAAAAGGGGGGAACGAAAGGTAAAATAGTTAGATGGGCCCTACTTGGCCGTATTCTTCACCTGAGATGAGTCAAGGTGCTATTTTTAGCATTACATTAGCTAAAACTTTTTCGTGGTTGTTCATTTCTATCACAACAAGATAAACTTTACCTGGACTAATTATTAAATCTTGGATGAAAATTTTAAAGTGGTAAATTTGAAAAAAATCCAAAAGGTCGTAATGCATAAATTTAGGGTACTTATAAAGTGGTAAAAAACAAAAAATCCAATTTTGTTTCCCCTTTTCTTTCTATTGATATCGTTCTTGATTTTTTTTATTAAAACAGCAAGGGTTTACCGGGTCACCTTTTAATTTTCCAAAAATTATAGATATGCTTTAGGTGGTAAAATTAAAAAAATCCAATCCTTTTTTCCTTTTCTTTCGGTTGATATCGTTCTTGATATTTTTATTAAAACAGCAAGGGTTTAAGGGGTCACCTTTTAATTTTCCATAAATTATAAATATGTATACCTAGCTTCTCCCCCTCCCCTCCAAAAAGGGATCTGCATTCATATATACTATATAATTCCCCATGTTAGCTTATAAAGCTAAACTTTCACTTAAAGATAAATTACATTTTGTTAATGGTGTCGTGAAAGAAATGTATTCCATCTATTCCATTTCATGGAAGGTGGCATACAACATTTTGTATCCTGCTTTATTCTGGTAAATCTAGTGTAAGTAAGTAGAGTTCCAATTTCTTGGTCCCGAGCATTGCACAGAATATCCTGCGTCCACTGTTAGATGACAGTCACAGTCAAAATTTATCTGGTAAATTGTAGCTAAAGCTGAGAGGATCTTCTTTTCTTTTATCTGAGTACTTTGAGCCACTAGCTGGTCCTTTTTCTCCCCCTTTTGGTGAGAAACATAACTGAGGCTGGGGTTGTGACATTGTGACTTTCATGAAATGTCATCGTACTATGTTTTTATTTTATTTTGGCAGCATGGACTTTTTCTATTATTTCTGCAAAGTAAGATGAAAGTATTCCATGAATGATTATGCAGGCATTGTTCCGGAAAATTGCTGCTGCATTGCCTGGAATGGAGACACTCTCTTCAACAAAGCAAGAGGACATGGTTGATGTAAGTCTGAAGTCGACATCAAGTGCACCCCAGTCGCAGCCTCAGGGCAGTGGATGTGCTTGCTGACCCTGCCTTATCTTGCTCCATGGAAGTCACATTCTCCTTAATTGTGTACCCTTTTTGTACTTTCGGCCTCTGAATCTAGAAAGATTTTGCTCCCTTTCTCTGAAGTAATTATAGTCATAAATATTGTGCTTTTCTTGCTAGAGTTGAAAAAAGATTGTTCTTTGAGAATTTAAGGGACTAAAGTATGTAGAAATTCATCAGCTTTTTATGTTATTATTTGTCTGAACTCCAAAGGCAGATGTGAATATGACTTGTCAGTTGTCATCACAATGAGACACTCAGAGTATCTACAATGGGGTGGGTTGGTCTTACTTGGTTTTGGAGTTTTTTTTTTCTCTCTCCTTTTCTCCTTCTTACACCTCACATCCCACTAAAACTCCCACCCACTCATCTTTTTTTTGTCACAATGGTGTGGTTGGTCTTACTTGGTTTTCCTATTTCTCTCTCCTACTTTTACCAAACCCAATCATATACAATGTTTATTTTTTTATATAAAATAGATGATTTAAATTAATAAAAGCTACTTTTTGTGCACGCCATCCCATGCTCATATGGTCTGGATTTCCAGACCAACCAAGCCAAAGAGTCAAGTTCTACAACAACAAAACCAAGTAAAACTAGTTTTACTATTTGCTAGACCAAGCTAAACCCAAGGAGAGAGAATGGAAAAACTACAAAGACCAACAACAACCCATCCACCCATTGTAGATGCTCTCAGCTTCCTTTGCCACACTTCGTACGACATCTAAAGTAAATGATTTTGTTATACTTATTTGTTAATAGCATCATTAGCATGTAATATGATGTATGTATATCAGTTTCAATTTTAACAGCCTGCGATGCGATAATTTGCTTAGGGTGTGTTCTCTTCACCTGAATAATCTTGAAGTTATCTGAACTTATCGGTCCTGACCTGAACTGAACTTATCGGATTTGATTCAACTTATTGAATTTGATTGAACCTGATTGGAACTTATTGTATCTGATAAATCGTAAATGTTGTACACAAGTATTACTAATAAATCTATTGTATACGAGAACCAATGTATCACCACCGCTTCTTAGTTGTATTAAAATGTTGATATTTCTTTTTTATTTTTTATTCAAATAAAAAAGACAATTTTTTTATGTAGTAATTAGGTCTAAACAAGGTTAGTCCTCATGAGATTGGGAGGGGGGGGGGGGGGGACGAGAAGGATATCCCAACTTATACGGAAACTTTTAAAGATTGGAAAATGGAGATTTATATAAAGAAGCAAATATTTACACATAAATTCCCCAAATTGAGACTGATGAGAGTCGATCATGAAGTTGGAGGTGGGAACTCCAACCATTGAGCTCCCACAATGACCTCATATGGAAATGACGACGATATTTCAATTTCAATTATATGATATTTTAGATTTAAGTCCTATTCTTTTGGACTAAATTAAATTGAAATGAACTTAAAAGAAAAAAAAAAAAACAGGGAATCAATATATTTTTTCTCTGGGTATCTTGATAGTAGCATATTATTGCCTGTCTTAACCACACCACTCAGTTTGTAGGCACACACTATTTCGGCAAAATTTGAACATGTATTTCTACCAACTTGTAAGTTATATATAGAAAATAACAGGTATTTTCTTATGGGACTTATCACATTAGTTATATATTGAATGTGATCGAGGTGACTATTATCCGTGTGGTTTAATTTTTTTTTTATTTACGAGATTTCAATTCTAGAGGATTTGGAGATAAATAGATAGAAAAAGTATTGGCGTCTCATAGTGAGATGTTAAAATGACATTTCACGCAAAAAGACAATTTTTTTTGGTATTAAAGCTAAATCAAAGTGATAACAAAATAGAATATTTTGGTACCAACTTTCAGTTTGGTATCGAGGTTACGTTTTGGTACTGTGACCTTGTTTTTGTATCACTTTGACTTAGGTTTTTTTTTTGAGGGGTCACTTTAACTTAGGTTTGTACTAAAATTTTGTCTTTTTGTATGAGATGCTATTTTAACATATCACTATAAGACGTCTATAACACCTCAAATCAGAGACTCCATACAAATAAAGATATAATTTGGGTAGCCGCCTTCGTTGATTACATATTGAATTGACACGAAAGTTTGTAAGAACCAATGTTTCCTTACAACCAAGAAAGAGATTAGGGATCGGATGTTTCTTTTTGGATTTTGCCACATTGGTCCTAAGATTAGATATTTGTTGTATATACATGGCCCATCACATTTTAATAGTTTAATATTGATTCTCCAAAAAAGAATTACGAATACACACACAAATTTGTACTATATGATTATTGAGATGCAGAAAGGAGAATTGCCTTATTATAAACAATCAAGTAACCATGCACTGATGCACAACCACAACAAATTTGCAAATAGCCAAGTGGTCCTAGTGTATTATGTGGGATGACTTGACGGTTCTTAGTTGTGGTCACTTGGTTACAATGACTAATATCATATTATTTTTGGAGCAAATAAGTTAATAATTACTCTCTCTATTCCTATTTAGTATACATGGTCGCTCGCTCTCATAAAAACATGATTCAATATTTGATTGGGTAAAGTTAATAAAACGGTAAAGTGGTACGACCACATATAATTGATGAGAGAGTAAAGTTATAAGAATATAAAAAGCCACATTAAAACTTTTTAAACTAATGATATCCGACGTAAAACTCTTTCAACAAAGTCTACAAGGGAGCACTTAATGAGTTGATGTTTTTTTTTTTTTCTTTTTTCTGATAGAATGAGTTAGCACCTCTTAATTGATAGGCTTTTATTAGATAGACATCTTGTATTTTTTCTTGAAAAAAAAATTAAAAAAGCTATTCCTATCTAGTGGAATTAGTTCACTCCTCTCTTTGGGTTTCCAATGGATTCTGCCCAAGAATTATCACAACAAACCAACGGTAAGCTACTCATCACCTACTTCTCTAAGTAATAGCATCATAGTTTAATTTCATTTGATGTTCAACAACAATTTTTTTTCTAATTCAATGCTAAATATTAGATACCAAATTCCTAAAAATAGCATTCTCCTTTTCTTCTTAAAGCTTCTCAATCTCACCCAAGCTTCTACTTCCTTCTTTTAGTGATATAATAAGGCATCTATATACATGTTGCAATATATTTTCAATATATCAAGTTTTTCATAAGTATATTTTACTATAATGAAATTACAAGATATCATTGGTCATTCAATTAACTTTTTTTCTTGCTTAAACATCCGTTTTTCCTTAATTGATTTGGTCACTTATTACTTGCCTCTATACTAAGTATTAATTCTCATATATGTATGATAAGCCACTATATATATTCAAATCTTACATACAAATTAACATGTGTTTACATAAGATGTGACATAGAACTCTTTTTTTTTGAATAAGTTCTAATTGTAATCAAAAGATACCCAACAAGAAGATCCGATTCTTGTGTATAGAGGCAATAATCAACAAATTAAACTATCGGAAAAGAACAGATATTATTAGTAAGCTTAGTCACGTTTAATGGTCTAATAAGCCTTAAACATTTAGCAATTTGCTTTCTAATAACTTTAATTTGCTATCTAATTAATTTGTTGACATCATTTGTATAGGCAAAAACGAAGATAATGCAAGACCAAATGAAAATGAAAGCCATCATACTTCCATAGCAGCCAACCCAAACAACAATAATTTCCACATACCAAAGCTAACACAGTACAAAAAATGGATCCGAGTAATGACTTACATCCTATTTCTCCTCGTTGGGCAAACTACCGGCATCCTATTGCTAAGACTCTACTTTGACAAAGGAGGAAACAGCAAATGGATGGCTACCTTTGTGCAAACAGCCGGATTTCCCATCCTCATTCCCCTCAAATTCTACTTCTCTTTCACTTCACCAACTAATTTTCGCCCCTCGCTCTTCAAGCTCACCTCCCTTTACTTTGTTTTCGGCATCCTTGTAACCGGAGATAACTTGATGTACTCTTATGGAATACTCAACCTCCCAGTCTCTACATACGCCTTGTTATGTGCCTCTCAACTAGCCTTCAGCGCGGTCACCTCCTTCTTCATTAACTCGCAAAAAATCACCGCTCTTGTACTTAACTCGCTTGTGATCATCACTATATCAACGTGCCTATTAGCCATCAATGCCAATGATGAAGGTAACACGAGCAACAATGTCGTAAAGGGAAGATATGTAGTAGGCTTCATATGCACTGTTGGTGCTTCCGCGACATATGCTTTGTTGTTGTCCGTGGCACAATTTTCTTTCGAGAAAGTGATCAAGGACGAATCTTTTAACACAGTGGTGTGTATGCAACTTTATCCTTCGTTTGTGGCGACTTGTGGTTGTGTTATAGGGCTATTTGCTAGTGGAGAATGGAGCACGTTGCCGGATGAAATGAGGAATTACAAGAAAGGAAGGGTGCCTTATGTAATGATCTTAGCTTCCACGGCAATATGTTGGCAAGTTGCTTCGGTTGCGTTGTTAGGACTAATCTTTGAAGTATCTTCCCTTTTCTCAAATGTGATTAGCACTTTGAGTTTACCTTTGGTTCCGATTTTCGCAGTAGTGTTCTTCCATGATAAGATGAATGGGGTGAAGGTGATCTCTTTGGTGCTTGCTGTATGGGGATTTCTTTCTTATATATATCAGCATTATTTGGATGGCATTGAAGCTAAGAAGGCAAGAAAAAAAAGTGCCAATGAAATAGTTCTCGGAGATAGCTCAGAGGTGTGCTGATATAGAGGATATTTTGTAATTAAGATTAGATATTGTTATGTTTCTAGTTTTTGTGTGAACATTTATATAAATTTCTATTGTGTTACCGTAACATAAATCGCGGTTCATCAAAGTGAACTTTAAGTTGAATGAGATCTACAAGAATCTAATCATATGTCTCCCACAACCACAGATTGAGTCTTGTTTTGGAACTTCTTTTCTGTTGAGGTTCAAATCAAAACTTACCTATTGTGTGGTTCATCAAGTACTTTATCCGTTTAGAAATAGTTGTCCATTTGCATAGTGTTTAATAGTAACATCTTATATTTTGATTCTTTAGTGATTTATATTTTAGGAAAACAACGCGTCTTGTGTGTCGCCGGCCACACGCAAAATTACAGGTGTGGCCGTGTGCGTGACACGCTGTCAGCCCGTCAGCTCATTTAGCTCATTTTCAAATGGTCATATCTCACTCGTTTTTCCTTGGAAGAGCTTTTGACCAGCGTTGGAAAGCTATCGAGCCAAATTTTCATCTGCAACTTGAATATTAAGTGTGCTGTGAGATATGACCTTTTGAAGTTGACCCTTATGCACAAACACTTATAAACAAACGGAGTTACTCTTATGAAACAGATGTAGTTACTCTTATGACCAAATGGAGTTACTTGTATGAGTATGTGGTTGATTTTAACAATAAAAGGGTGTCATTCCTATAAAGAAATGTGGTTACTCTTATAAGCAATTGCGGTACTTTTGTAAACCTTTGGGGTTACTCGTATGATTAAATGAGGTTACTCGTATGATTTATTGAAGTTAATTGTATAAATAAATGAGGTTACTAGTATGAACTAATTGGGTTACTCATAATATTAAATGAGGTTACTCATAAATTAAATGACATTACTAGTATGAATTAATTAGGTTACTCATATGATAAAAATGGAATTACTCATATAATAAAATGGGGTTAATATAGTGAACATTTGGGGTTACTTGATCAAATAGGGTCATCGTATGATTAAATAAGGTTAATATTGTGAAATAATGAGGTTACTCCTTTGAATAGATGTAGTTATTTTTGTGAACCTTTGGGGTTACTCGTATGATTAATTAATTGAAGTTGCTTGTATAAATAAATGAGATTACTAGTATCAATTAATTGGGTTACTCATAAGATTAAATGAGGTTACTCATACATTAAATAGATGAGGTTATTAGTATGAACAAATTAGGTTGCTCGTATCAATATACGGGGTTACTCTTATGCATGAATGGTGTTACTCATTTGGATAAATGAGGTTACTTATCATTTTACTCTTATGAATGAATGCGGTTAATCATCTGAATAAATGCGGTTACTTTTGTGAACCTTTGGTGTTAATCGTATGATTCAATGAGGTTACTTGTATAAATAAATGAGATTACTCATATGATTAAATCAGGTTACTCTAAAAAAAACTAAACGAGGTTGCTACAAAAAAGTAAATGGTGTTACTTATATAATATTTTAGAGTTACGTATAACAATAGAAGTGGTATTCTTATAAACAAAATGAGGTTATTTATGCAAACAAAATGGGGTTGCTCATATGATTAAGTGGAGTTGCGGTATGAATAAATGATGATATTTATAAGGTCAAACTAGGTTACTCATATGATTAAAATAGGTTATACATTATTAAATTAGGTTACTCATATCATTAAAATAAGTTACTCATAAAATTAAACAAGATTACTCCAAAAACTTAATTAGGCAACTGCAAAAAATAAATGGGGTTACTCATAATATTTTAAGGTGGGTTACAACAAAATTGGGTTACTTATATAAACAAAATGGGTTACTCATATAATTACATGGGGTTACTCATTGTATTCTCAACTCTTCTCCATTGATAATTAATCAACATTCAACAACATTCAAATTTCAAGCCTTAGCATACCCCCACACCACCCTTTAACCAAGACTACTCTTTTACTCCAAGCTACGCATTTTGAAGACTTGTTAAACTCTTGTTTAGAGATAGTTGTTGCAACTTGCAACAATTTTACCACTCTCATTAATTTCAAGTATTTCAACATCACCACCACCACCACCATGTTTATCATCATCACCTAGGATTATTGAATAACAAATTGTCCAACATTTCACACTTCAAACCTCAAATTCCTCAAATATATCTTGCAACTTTTCATAATTCATGTACGCAGTACACCTCAAATTCCGCCATTAATTCTTTATCGTTGTCTTCAACCCTTACAACGCCATTGATTTTACAAAGGAAAGAAAGAAGTTAGGATTTTGAGCTTTGAACTTTCATGGAGTTCGATTCCATTTGCGAAATTACTCCCGTTTTTTAGCTTGATGATTTGGTGAGGTTGGAACAAGTGAAGTAGAGGGGAGAGAGGGGAAAGGATGAGATTGGAAATTAAAAGAGAGGAGGAAAAGAGGAACGCATAATAGTGAAAGGCGCGTGTAAGGGTTATTTTTCTATGTTTGGGCTTATATATGGACCTGTCACACAGGAAGCTATAGATGTAGCAGACCCCGTATAAGAATTTGTATTAGGAAAAATATAATCATATGGAATCTTGTTAGATTCGTCTTAATGTATATTTTTATTAATAACAACTTTTATATTTTTTATTAAAGATATTAATATTTGAAGTCGTGCACCGACAAGCGTGAAAATATGATATAGTGCAACTATCTTTAAACGGAGAAAATACAAATTTAAATTGAATCCTATTCAATGATTTGTCCATAGCTACAATTCATATAGGTGATAATTAGCCGACCGAACTTTTGCCCAAACATGAAAGTGGCTCCTTTCGGACTGAAAAATTACGCTCAAACATTGTTAAATTAGGCAGCCTAAAAACCATACTGAAAGCCAAAAAAAAACACTATTCATGCTTGAAGGTCTTCACTGAAACTAAAAATTGGGCTTCAACTCGAGTATGTTTCGAGTCTGGCTGCCATGCTAGACTCAAGTTGACTAGCTGTACAAGCAAAGTATTGTTGAACCTTGATTTGACCTAATTGATTTAATCCATTCAATACTTTGTAATACTTAAGACATGGTTCATGAACCTACCATTGAATACAAATTTAAACTTTTTCTTCTCTCTAAACTGGGAGCTTCTCTCTCTAGGAAACTAGAGCCATCTTAAAAAATCTTTTCAAACCTCCTTCTACCGTATCCCTACTATTCCTCTATCTTCCTATCTAAATCCTAACTCTTTCTTCTCTTCTTAACATCTTCCTCACTCTTTTCTTCTATAATCACAAAGAACTATAGGGAACCCTGTCCCTGTCGCCAATCACCTACAAAATGACTAAAATTTTCACTAGTGGAAACAAGCAGTAGGGCTGCGCTGAAAATGGTATGTAGGGCTGCGCTTTTAGAGGGCAGCCCTTTCCATCGCAGCCCTTCATTATTCAAGTAGGGCTGCGCTAGAAAAGCGCAGCCCTTCAAGACGAAGGGCTGCGCTTTTTTTAAAAAGGCGCAGCCCTTCTTGATAGGAAGGGCTGCGCCTTTTTGAAAAAAGCGCAGCCCTTCTTACTAGAAGGGCTGCGCCTCCTTCACAAGCGCAACCCTTCTTGCTTTAGAAGGGCAGCCCTTCTAGCAAGAAGGGCTGCGCTAGTGAAGCACTAGCGCAGCCCTTCTTGCTAGAAGGGCTGCGCTAGTTTAAACTAGCGCAACCCTTCTTACTTGAAGGGCTGCGCAATTTTAAACTAGCGCAGCCCTTCACTAAATTTTTTTTTTTTTATTTTGCTTGCACACAGCCTGCACATACCAGCAGCACAGCCTGCACCCACACACCAGCCCACCCCACCCATAACCTCTCTTGGACAAGAAAAAAATGCAAATTGCAATACGATAATATATGACAAGTGGAGAAAGGTAATAATTAACTTCAAATATATTAAAATAATGTAAAAAGTGTACATAGGTGATAGAAACTAGCTAGTACATTATTGTTGGAGCGAAAATCTCATCCTATGCAATCATCGGTAATGTAGGACGCCAACTTATCCGAACTTCGTCAATTTCTTCTTTGGTGAAGTTCCTCAAACGTGGTTTGGAACTAGCATAAACCTTGCAAAATAACCAAGGAATAAACATATACAAAAAGTCAATCATTTTACCGTAGTTAGTACTTCTAAAAATGACATATATCTTCCCGAAATGGAATCAAAATCAAATGCAAGCCTAAAAGTCTACACACTAGTTATAATATATCTCATATAATCATTTTCAAAGAGAATTTGAGGTTAAATCACTTCATAACTACATTTTGGGAGCGAAAAGGCCAAATTAGGCCAAAATAGGCCGGAAATGGCCTTTTTCGTTCCCGAAATGCAACCAACAAGAAATTAAAGCCTAAAAGTCTACACACTAGTTATAATATATCTCATATAATCATGTTCAAAGAGAATTTGGGGTTAAATCACTTCATAAATACATTTTGGGAGCGAAAATGCCAAAATAGGCCAAAATAGGCCGGAAATGGCCTTTTCGTTCCCGAAATGCAACCAACAAGAAATTAAAGCCTAAGAATCTATATACTAGTTATAATATGCCTCATATAATCATGTTCAAAGAGAATTTGAGGTTAAATCACTTCATAAATACATTTTGGAGCGAAAATGCCAAAATAGCCAAAATAGGCCGGAAATGGCCTTTTCGTTCCCGAAATGCAACCAACAAGAAATTAAAGCCTAAGAATCTATATACTAGTTATAATATGCCTCATATAATCATGTTCAAAGAGAATTTGAGGTTAAATCACTTCATAAATACATTTTGGGAGCGAAAATGCCAAAATAGGCCAAAATAGGCCGGAAATGGCCTTTTCGTTCCCGAAATGCAACCAACAAGAAATTAAAGCCTAAGAATCTACATACTAGTTATAATATGCCTCATATAATCATGTTCAAAGAGAATTTGAGGTTAAATCACTTCATAACTACATTTTGGGAGCGAAAAGGCCAAAATAGCCCAAAATAGGCCGGAATTGGCCTTTTCGTTCCCGAAATGCAACCAACAACAAATTAAAGCCTAAGAATCTACATACTAGTTATAATATGCCTCATATAATCATGTTCAAAGAGGATTTGAGGTTAAATCACTTCATAACTACATTTTGGGAGCGAAAAGGCCAAAATAGCCCAAAATAGGCCGGAAATGGCCTTTTCGTTCCCGAAATGCAACCAACAACAAATTTAAGCCTAAGAATCTACATACTAGTTATAATATGCCTCATATAATCATGTTCAAAGAGAATTTGAGGTTAAATCACATCATAACTACATTTTGGGAGCGAAAAGGCTAAAATAGGCCGGAAATACAAGAAACAACAATTGGAAACCTAAAAGTTACATACCTTTCGAAGATCAACAACATCTTTGCAATAGTTGACGATATCGAGCATGAACCTCATGACGTAATACCCACGCAAGTCCACCTTCTTGTACCGGACACTAAAATTCACCAAAGATGCAATAAATGACATGTTATATGTGTATTATGTGTTGTATAAAAGGATGCAAAAAATATTACATGTTACCTCGACTAAATACCAAACAGGAGCTTTTCCTTGTCGAAGTCCAGATGAAGTAATCTTCTTCATCACACTACATCAATACACATTATTATAAGATTAGATGTACATTTAATATTTAATAAGCTAATAAGTGTGCATATATAGTTTCAATTAGGCTACCTATTTAACAATGATTTGACTAGTAAGGACCGTATTGTTTCTTTACGAAAAGAATCAAAGTGGTAGACTTCGTTACTTGACACACATATTGCAATGAGTGTCCAATGGTTCTACAACAATAAAAATAATGTTATTGTTATCGTAGAACAACTAATAGGTCAATTTAATTAATTAAAAAGTCAGTTTACGAAGCATACGATTCAATGTAAGGAAGAAGAACGATCTTATATCCAAGACGAGAACATGCGTTCAAAGAATCCTTAGATATACTTTAACCTCTTTTTCGTTTTGTACGCAACTGTCATCTCGTACAAAGCTTGGACATAACCAACCAAAGATTGGCTGACTAGATCGCCTCACATCATTGTATAATAGCCTGAGAATTCATATTGATAAAAATAAAACTTACTTATTATGGAAGTTATTATTAGTTGGATTGAATACTACTTAATTAATAAAGTATTACCTCATGAATGTTTGTATCATGGAAACATTCAACTCTTCCCCAAGTAAGAATTCTTTAATATCATCCTTACAAATGTAGGTCGATGTTTCCTCATCAATGTAGTGGAATTGGTGGTGCGACAACTTAATCTCAATCATTGCTCCATCGGCTGCATCACTAATGCACTCATGTAGCCAGAAGCACGGTTTAGTAAGGCGTTGCACCACCTCCATATCCGTAATGAGTGGATACTTTGCTGAAGAATTCGTTCCCACTTGGGCACGTCGGCCTCCCTGAGGTGAAGCTACCTTCTTTCCTTCCTGTCGGCCTTCCCCGAACCCTAGTAATTAGTTAAATTAAAAGATATTACTGACAATCATATATAGGAACTATAAAAGAAAACTATGTATATAAGTTATGTTAGAGATTGTACCTGATATGCTAACCGCACCAATGCACGCGGCCATAGAATATAACTGCCAATGGAATCAGACAATAACTGTAGACCAACTGCTGCATTCGGCAGCGGAAGAGGAAATGCTTCGAAACCGGTCACAATGTCTTCAACGCTGACCACATAGTGAATATCAGCTACTGGCTGGTTGTGCAATAGTGGCCGGTCCCTAGGGGCTGTACAGATCCATAAGCCACGATAATGAATCTACCATGACCATCTCCTTGATTACATAGCTCACATGGTGTCTCTTCCTTTAAAAAAAAACTCTATTCAAGGTTAGTCTATAGAAACAACATATTTAAGAACAATAGTTGTTGTGATATTAAACAATTACCGTTAACTCCGGTTGTGGACGAGGCTGCGTAGGAACAGGCTGCGTAGGAACAGGCTGCATAGGAACATTGCCCTGCGTGAAAGCACCAAAAGTCGGTAAGCCCATCTGCGCCAAAATGGCGTTGAAATTCTGAGTCATCTCCGCTCTGAGCTCCTCCCGAAGTTCGGCTTTCATAGCCTCCACATCTATGGAAGGTGATGAATTGACACTGGAGGTAGTGGATCTGGACGTAGAGGTGTATTGATCACCATACACCTTTCTCACCCGAGGCGGACACCTCCTACGCCCCTACACGTCCATACTGGTCCCGTCCTAGAGTCTCGTGTAAGGCATCAACTTGTCCTCTAGGAGTGAACTCACCAGCTGCCTCCTTTTCCTTCAACCAATCTGCATAAATGATAAGAGAGAAATACTCGTGAGCGCAGAAGTTATATTATTATGTAAACCTTATCAATAACTTTAATATGTACTTACAATGGCATTAGCTATCTGTTTTATTCCGGGATCAGGTATGATTCTCTGTCCCTTTGCATCAACCCCATGCATGGAACACCACCAATCGAGCACTCTATCTGGTTGCCGCTGTGCAGCTGTCGTCGTAGAGCTAGTGCCCGATTGCGTCGTGGTCGACGCAATCGTGGCGTCGTGGGGTAATGGGGTAATCGTGGGGTGGGGTCGCAGGGGGGAAAGGGCAGGGGGGTTGGGGTCTGCAGGGGGGAAAGGGGGAGCAGGGGGGTTGGGGGGTCTGCAGGGGGGAAAGGGGGGGGGGGGGGTTGGGGGGTCTGCAGGGGGGAAAGGGGGGGGGAGGGGGGGTTGGGGGGGTCTGCAGGGGGGGAAAGGGGGGGGGGCAGGGGGGTTGGGGGGTCTGCAGTGGGGGAAGGGGGCAGGGGGTCGGGGGTCTGCAGGGGGAGGGGGGCAGGGGGGGTTGGGGGGTCTGCAGGGGGGAAAGGGGGGCAGGGGGGGGGGGTCTGCAGGGGGAAAGGGGGGGCAGGGGGGTGTGGGGGGGTCTGCAGGGGGGAAGTGGGGCAGGTGGGGGAGGGGGCTCGTGCAAGGGGTGGGGGGGTGGGATGGGGGGTTGGCGGGCATGGTAGCGAAAAGGCCCAAAATAGGGCCAAATAGGCCGGAAATGGCCTTTTCGTTCCCAGAAATCAACCAACAAGAAATGAAAGCCTAAAAATCTACATACTAGTTACATTATACATCATATGATCATGTTCAAAAAGAATTTGAGGTTAAATCACTTCATAAGTACATTTTGGGAGCGAAAAGGCCAAAATAGGCCGAAATAGGCCGGAAATGGCCTTTTCGTTCCCAAAATCCAATCAACAAGAAATTAAAGCCTAAAAATCTACATACTAGTTACATTATACATCATATGATCATGTTCAAAAAGAATTTGAGGTTAAATCACTTCATAAGTACATTTTGGGAGCGAAAAGGCAAAATAGGCCGAAATAGGCCGGAAATGGCCTTTTCGTTCCCAAAATCCAACCAACAAGAAATTAAAGCCTAAAAATCTACATACTAGTTACATTATACATCATATGATCATGTTCAAAAGAATTTGAGGTTAAATCACTTCATAAGTACATTTTGGGAGCGAAAAGGCCAAAATAGGCCGAAATAGGCCGGAAATGGCCTTTTCGTTCCCAATAACCAACCAACAAGAAATTAAAGCCTAAAAATCTACATACTAGTTACATTATACATCATATAATCATGTTCAAAAAGAATTGAGGTTAAATCACTTCATAAGTACATTTTGGGAGCGAAAAGGCAAAATAGGCCAAAATAGGCCGGAAATGGCCTTTTCGTTCCCAAAATCAACCAACAAGAAATTAAAGCCTAAAACTACATACTAGTTACATTATACATCATATGATCATGTTCAAAAAGAATTTGAGGTTAAATCACTTCATAAGTACATTTTGGGAGCGAAAAGGCCAAAATAGGCCAAAATAGGCCGGAAATGGCCTTTTCGTTCCCAAAATCAACCAACAAGAAATTAAAGCCTAAAAATCTACACTACTAGTTACATTATACATCATATATCATGTTCAAAAAGAATTTGAGGTTAAATCACTTCATAAGTACATTTTGGGAGCGAAAAGGCCAAAATAGTAGGCCGGAAATGGCCTTTTCGTTCCCAAAATCCAACCAACAAGAAATTAAAGCCTAAAAATCTACATACTAGTTACATTATACATCATATGATCATGTTCAAAAAGAATTTGAGGTTAAATCACTTCATAAGTACATTTTGGGAGCGAAAAGGCCAAAATAGGCCAAAATAGGCCGGAAATGGCCTTTTCGTTCCCAAATCCATCCAACAAGAAATTAAAGCCTAAAAATCTACATACTAGTTACATTACACATCATATGATCATGTTCAAAAAGAATTTGAGGTTAAATCACTTCATAAGTACATTTTGGGAGCGAAAAGGCCAAAATAGGCCGAAATAGGCCGGAAATGGCCTTTTCGTTCCCAAAATCCAACCAACAAGAAATTAAAGCCTAAAAATCTACATACTAGTTACATTATACATCATATATCATGTTCAAAAAGAATTTGAGGTTAAATCACTTCATAAGTACATTTTGGGAGCGAAAAGGCCAAAAAAGGCCAAAATAGGCCGGAAATGGCCTTTTCGTTCCCAAAATGCAACCAACAAGAAATTAAAGCCTAAAAATCTACATACTAGTTACATTATACATCATATATCATGTTCAAAAAGAATTTGAGGTTAAATCACTTCATAAGTACATTTTGGGAGCGAAAAGGCCAAAATAGGCCAAAATAGGCCGGAAATGGCCTTTTCGTTCCCAAAATGCAACCAACAAGAAATTGAAGCCTAAAAATTGGAGAAATTACACACACCTGAGTTTATGTCTCATGATTCATTG
This sequence comes from Beta vulgaris subsp. vulgaris, assembly GCF_026745355.1. Taxonomy (NCBI): domain Eukaryota; kingdom Viridiplantae; phylum Streptophyta; class Magnoliopsida; order Caryophyllales; family Amaranthaceae; genus Beta; species Beta vulgaris. Next base: position 14,250,692 of record NC_079206.1, read on the forward strand.
AGCTTCCGCCTTTTCTTAGGATCCTCAAGTACATGTATCCCTTCCGTGTGATCTACACGCATATAATTCTCCGACATATTTACATCATCTTCCACACGAATTTCAGGATAGGTAAAGGGGGGAGGTCCTCAAATGCATCATATTCTTCCTCATTATCAACATCACCAATACCGAGGATACTCCTTTTACCAGGTACAACAATTGACCACTTATGATCAGCAGGATCAGTTACAAAAAATACTTGCTTCACTTGTGATGCAATTACAAATGGCTCCTCAGTTTCACGTAAACGACTAAGGTCAACAAGGGTGAAACCGCAAGGATCATCGTTTCTTACACAACGCGATTATTGTCAACCCACGTGCAACACAAGAGGCAAATATTAAAGTACAGTAGTCCAGCTCCCAGATTTCTTGTATTCGCCCATAGTAGTTGCTTTCAGCATGTACAGGCGACTTATCTTTCGAGCTTGCATATTGTGTAGACGACGCCACAAGTGAAACACCACTATTTTGTTGCGATCTTGACTTGAGATCTTGACGTTCAGTCCAAAAAGTATACCCATTAATATCATAACCCTCATAAGAGCGTACAGCTTCACGAGGACCAAATGCTAACCACTTGACTGTTTCAGGAACACTTTCATCCAAATCATTGAGTACTCGTTTATGAAACCAATCAATGAAAGTCTTGTTATGCATTTGCGTCAATGCCCTCACTCCTTTTCCAGGATTGCTAACACGTAATTCCTCCATATGTTCACTTAAATAAGGATGGACATCTGGTACGTGATGCAATACAAATAAGTGAGCTTGTTTACGCTTTTCTACGGAAGGTGTGATCAATTTTGAACCAATTGTACCCTTGCCCTCAAGTCTGCCCTCGTGTCGGGATGTCGGAAGTCCAACAGGATCAACACTAGCAAAATACTCAGCCACAAAATTACTGATCTCTTCACCCACAATCCCTTGAATTATACTACCTTCTGGTTGTGCAGGATTACGAACTTTATCTTTCAAAGTTCCCATATATCTCTCAAAAGGATAGCACCACCTCAAAAACACTGGACCACACAGCTTAATTTCTCGAACTAGATGGACAATGAGATGGACCATAATGTCAAAGAATGCAGGGGGGAAATACATCTCAAATTTGCATAGAGTTTCAACTACTCTAGTCTGCAAGGAATCGAGGGTCGACGGGTCTAGGACTTTGCTGCAGATTGAATGAAAAAATGAACACAGTTCTGTAATGGTGTGCCTCACATGCTTTGGAAGTATCCCACGAATTGCAATCGGTAAGAATACTTGCATCATGACATGACAATCGTGCGATTTCATACTCGATAACTTCAACTCACCATTTAAGGTAACAAAGCGCTTCATATTCGATGAGTAGCCAGTAGGGACCTTAATGCCATACAATGACTCGCAAAAAATCCGTTTCTCTGCACGCGACATCGTGTAGCAAGCTGGTGGCAAATAATTCGTCTCCGAATCCTCCACCTTTTTACTTTTATGTTTCATCATCATCAACCCTTTCCTCCCCTCTTTTCTTCTTCTTCCGTCCCTTTTCTGAGCCCACAACTCTGGTCGAATCCCCTCTTTTCCAAGTAAAGTCGTGACGCCTTAACATCTTTTGTCTTCCCGGAATATTCATAAGTGTCGCGATAATAGCTTCACAAACATTCTTCTCTATGTGCATGACATCCAAACAATGTCTGACCTTTAGATCTTTCCAATATGGGAGTTTCCAAAAAATGGACTGTTTTTTCCATAATCCTGTAGGTCTATCAACCTCACTAGCAGGTTTACCAAAGACTGTTTCAATGCCCTTCACCTGATTATAAACTTCAGTACCAGTTAATGGTCTATGAGCAACTTCTTCTTCAACCGTCCCATCGAATGCCTTCTTCTTAAACCGATAGGGATGGTCGCGGCTGAGGAGCCTTCGTGTGCGCATATACACATGTTTGCAGCCCTTAAGGTGTGTAGATTTCATGTCATCTAAACAAATCGGGCAAGGTTGTTTTCCTTTAGTCTTATACCCAGATAAGTTCCCATAAGCTGGATAATCGTTCATAGTACAAAAAAGCATGGCACGCAGAGTGAACATCTCATTAGCATACGCATCAAATACTAACACTCCTTCGTTCCACATCTTCTGTAAATCTTCAACAAGCGGCTGAAGGTATACATCTATGTCATTTCCAGGTTGTTTGGGCCCCGATATAAGAAGCGACAACATCATGTACTTCGTTTCATGCACAACCAAGGAGGCAAGTTATAAACCACTAAAACTACTGGCCATGTGCTATGCTGCGAGCTGAGATTGCCAAAAGGGTTCATGCCATCCGTACATAATCCAAGCCTCAGATTCCTATCCTCATTACCAAATGACTTATGCACCCTGTCGATAGTTTTCCACTCAGGCGAATCAGCCGGATGCTTGAGCAGACCGTCTTTCTTCCTACGATCTGCATGCCACCTCAAATTCTTCGCATCTCCTTTCATTGAGAACATGCGCTTAAATCTAGGTATTATGGGTAGATACCACAACACCTTGGCTGGTGGTCCTTCACTACCTCCAGCTCCTTCACGCTTGTACCTCGACAATCCACAACGTGGACACTCATGTAAATGCTCATACTCATTACGATAAAGCACACAATCGTTAGGACAAGCATGTATCCGCTCGTACTCTAAACCCAAAGGACACATCAACTTCTTCGCATAATAGTACGACTTTGGCAGTTCATTTCCTTCAGGGAGCATCTCAGCTAAAACTTCCAACAACGATGTGAAACTAGAGTCCGTCCAACCAGCGTTCGACTTAATGTTGAACAGTGTTACCACTCAGAAAGTTTGGTGTACTTTGTACAACCTGGATACAACGGCTTTTCAGCAGCCTTAGACATAGACTCAAAAATACGAGGTCGTCTACACGACTGATCTTCAACCTCGTGTATCATCTCGTCTACCCGATCCCTATCATCATCTCCAAATTCATCATCCAAATTCTCATCCCCTAACTCATCATCATCCTTCTTTTTTTCTTCACATACATCATTCTTTAATCCAGAGCTTCCCATATACCTCCCCTGCTCACCATGCCAAATCCATACATGGTATTGAGGCCTAAACCCACGGCGAAATACATGCTCCCTAACCACATGTATACTACTAACCTTGCTCACATTTCTACAATCCAAACAAGGACAATAAAAGTCGACTGCTCCAGAGGATGTTTGATATTCTAATGCACTTCTACAGAATTCCGAGACCCCATTCACAAACTCAATCGATTCACGACTACCATACATCCAAGTACGATCCATCTCATTCAAGAAGACCACCTCTAATAATTAAACACAACATTCATTATAATGCATCAATCATTATTAAAGTACACATACACTCACATATTCAAATCACACACGTATACAACAAGCTAAGATAGTCACATGTTCAATTGTATGCATGCAGTCAAAGGTCCTTATCACTCCAACCTAACCCATCCTTGGACGTCTAATCTCACTAGTGAATATATGCCAACTTTCAATTCTAAGGAAAATCCGGCAGCATTTCCCTACAGTTCTCCAAGTACACAATGTAGATAATTGCTTATCTACATATGTACCCAGAGAACAATGTAGCGAAACGATAAGCCAAGATTTTCCTCAGAATTGAAAAGAAGACACACATTCACCACCTAAGTGAGATCAAACGTCCAAGAACAGTCCCAAACCGGGGACTATTCAAGACTTACCCTAATGAGTAAGTCTTGAACGGGTATCTAGGCATATATGATGATGATTCAAACAACTACTTATATATTTTCATATATATAGCTAAATCACATTGCGTTTTCATACAATCTCATATCAACAATAATAATTATATATACATTATAAAAAATACATATACATTCAATAAATTATCAACTTTGTCTACATGTTAAAGTAGTTACCTCTTAACACCAACGACGAGCAATGAAGAGAAAAGAGATACTTGGAATTTACTTGCCTTCCTTAGCCTCTTCTTCCTACAATTGACAAAACCCACATTGCACATTAACATTTAATTCAATTAACAAAACAAAAGTAACTTAAAAACAAAATTAATCATACCTAATTAACCACTCAAATGGTGGAGAAGAGAAGAAATAAAAGAGAAGAGAAGAGGGTGGTGCGCAAAGGGTGGTGCGCAAGGGTGGCGCAAAGGGGTGGTGGTGCGCGAAATGTGGTGTCGAATTGGGGGTGTGGTGCGCGAAATGTGTGCGCGAAGGGGTGGTGGTGCGCGAAGGGGTGGTGGTCGCGAAGGGGTGTGGTGGCGAAATATTGTGCGCGAAGGGTGGTGGTGCTCGAATTAGGGCAGCAAGTGGTGGTGGTGTGGTGGTGCAACTCGAAGAAGTGAAGAGAGAGAATGAAGGAATATCGCACTTGGGGTAGTAAGAAGTGAAGAGAGAGAATGAAAGTGGGAAAATAATGAAGTAAAGGCGCGCTACATAGCTTGTATCGAAAAAAAAAAATTTGAATGAAGGGCTGCGCTAGTTTCAAAAAGGCGCAGCCCTACACACAGAAGGGCTGCGCCTTTTAGAAAAGCGCAGCCCTTCTGCATGTGAAGGGCTGCGCTTCCTAAAAAGCGCAGCCCTTCATACAAAAAGGCTGCGCTTTTTTTAAAAAGCGCAGCCCTTCATCAATAGGGCTGCGCTTTTTTAAAAAGCGCAGCCCTACTTGCGCAGCCCTTTCGATTTTTTCCCCTAATGTTTATATATTTTGATAGATGCCCTACATTCGGTATAAAAAAAATGGGACCAATCATTCCATCCCAAGTAGGAGACATGCATCCAACGGATGTAATATATCCAATGTCTGTGATAGGGCAATTCAAGGATTATCGTGATTTCACTGCAACCCAAATCCAAAATAGGGACAATTCATGCTGGTTTACCAACGAAGATATTAGGGTGGAAAAAGTGGGTAAAACCTTCTTCTTCTATTGCACCAATGAAAATGAAAGGGACAACCTGCTAGCAAAAAGGTATGCATGCTACCAAGGAGGGCTAATTTGTTTTAAATGCTGGTTCTCAAGTGCAGCTATTAGAAGTTTTAATTTTGCTTCATGCCCTTTGTGGGTTAGGGTTGAAGGGATTCCCTTAACTTCAAATAGGGCGCATGTAGCAGGAAGAGCCTTAGAAAATTAGGCCGAATTATCCGGTTTGATGAAGCGTCTTTACGAAGGTCCAAAGGAGTTCATTAGGGCTAAAGTTTACATAGAAATTAATAAACCCCTTATCCCTGACTACTTCTATGAATATGCAAGTAATTACTTCAAGTGGATCGATTTTAGATATGAAGGGGTTTTTATCTTCTGCAAGAAGTGCAGGATCATTGGGCATAAGGCGTCTAGGTGTAGACTATCGCTAGAAGAAGCTCACCTGCAATTTAGGGCTAGAATGGCGGAAGTTTGCCCCTCCAGACAAAACCTGTTTGTAGGTCACCCGCCATCCCCATGTTACTCAAACAAGATTACAGGTCTAAGGAGGATTGAAGTGCTAAGAACTTCTAGAATCGACCTGATTGTTGATCCTTCAGACGAAATCCCATTTGCGGCTAATTTTGTAAGCTCAGCGTCGGAAACGGAGTCATCAAGTTCTGATGATAGTTCGGGTCCAGGCAATGAGGCATGTTCCAGGAAACGGGGCAGGTCACCCTCACCAAGTGATGATGATAGCAGATACCAAAAGAGACCCCTTTGGGCAAGGAGAAATGTTAATCCTCCTCAAGCTCTGCAGATTACGAAAATCAATAGGGGCAAGGGAAGTGTCAGTAAGTTAGGAAACTTCGCCGGTGGAAGAAGAAAACAAAGAAACCACTCTGACGCCATAGAGAAAACTGGGGCAAAGCGAAAGTCAAAAGTTAGCCAAGCTTGGTCAAACGAGAAAAAAGATCCAAGCATGCAGAAAATTGGGTGGAAAAAGGGATTAAAGCCTTTAAGAGCTTCCAAGGTCAGATTTGTTTTACCCTAATTAATAATTGTTGTGGTATAAGATTACTAGAGTCTCCACTCTGCAGTCTAGGCCTAAGTAATTATATCAGCTGGTCACCCTCGCTCCTGGCATTTATTTCTCCAAGCTCTGAGTGGAGAAGAGTAGATGGATACCAACTTCTTTTGCCCAGATCTCCCAAGTACCCTAAACATTTACTAGTTAGGTTGGATAACCAAGTAGAGGGAGTTAAGTCTGCATTAATGGAAGGACCCTCTTATTCCTTTGAACCCCCCCTGCCATTGACGGTTGATTATACCCCCCAGGCATTTCTATCCTTTCTTGCGTAGAGAATGCTTTGAGTTGAATAACTATAGTATAGTGCCTATTTATAACCTCAACAACCAGACTAGTTCTCCCAAAGATCAAAAACCCCCTTTTTTTAGGGATATTTATACCAAAGTGTACTTTAACTCTTTGACCCATCCCTTTCTCTTATCCTCTTTCCTATCTTCAAACTACTTTTCTTCCATTGTCAATTTTCTTCCTATCCCAAAAATGGAAGTCCAACTTGATGAGCTGAACGTGCAATGGATAAGTAGCCATGGGCCTCTTGATATTGACCATTCTAGATTTTACTTTCCCACCAACCCTCTGAATGACCCATTCCTTCCTCCATCAGAAGAAGGGTTCAATCATTTGCCAAGAGGCTGCCTTCTAGACTTTTTTAGAAGCGCTCCTAGGCCAATCCCACAAAACTCATCTTCAGCCCAGAGTGAGGACTCTTCCGACTCTTTCACTTTCCCAAGACTATTTATGGAATCTCCTAAAACTTTACCTGGGAAACCCCCAATCCTGGAGTTGGGGACTGGGCCCTCCTCAAAAGGACATGGCAAAAAAGGCCCAGATTCTCCGCATTCATTTTATAAGATAGGCCAAGGAAAGGAATCTTTGTTTTCTGGGGTCCTAAGCCCAACTCTCCCTTTCTCCCTTGGTTCTGGATGCTTTTCGCATGGGTTTGAAACTGGAAATTCGAGCACTCATAATAATCCTGTCCTTGGGCCAAAAAATGAAATGGGCCGAAAGCATGAGAAAACTCAGGGGGGTTCAGAAAAGTCTTTTTACTCAGCGGATTCTGATCTTAGTTCAGGGGGATCTCCAAGCATGGATATTGATGGGCCTTCAGGCCCTTTGGGGGGGGGGGGAGGGTGGAGGGACCGTTGCATTCTATAAAGGTTAGGAGGCATAAGGTAAGAACCATAAAACAAAAGAAATCTCTCGAAAAAATCCAGAAAGAACGAGCTTTGAGGAACAAGAAAAGAGGAAAAAAGAAGCTGGGGTGGGTTGGAAGCTTTTAGGCAAAACTCAAAATTTCGGATGAAAAGAGATCCCAAGAAGAAGTCCAAGTGGGAGGTCATCTGGAGACTATTGAAGAAGTCATGGATGAAGAGGGTCCAGTGAAGAAAAGATGTAAATTTCAGAAGCTTTATCAAGGAAAGGCGAAATTTAAGTATGGATTAAGTGAGGAGGACATTTTGAAGTCAAGATCAGATGAGGCGGTGTTTCAGAAGGGTGTGGTGGCTGGCCCAATTCAGCCCCCAACAAAATTATGAGAGCAGGTGCTTGGAGCTGTCGGGGTTTAAACTCTACTAACAACCCGACTTTTCCGTTCTTAAACTGGTTTATTAGTAGTTATGCTTTAGACTTTTTATTTTTAGCAGAAACCAAAAGCTCGGTGAAGGAGCTAGAACCTTGTATTGCTAGGCTAGGGTTTAGTGGGTTGGGGGGGGGGGGGCTGTGATTCAATTGGTCTCGCTGGAGGCCTAATTTTGTGCTGGGGTAGCTCTATTACAGTCAAAATCTTGTTTGTCTCCCAAAACTATGTATGCTGTGAAATAGTGGATGAAAAGAATGTAGTTTTTTATTTGGTGTGTGTCTATAGTGCGCCCATGCTCGAAAACAGACAGGAAGTTTGGAACACACTAAAGGCTTTTATTTGGTCTCACCCAGGAAAATACTTGCTATTGGGTGACTTTAATCAGGTTGAACTTGATCACCTAAAACTGGGTGTGAATGAAGACTTTAAGGGAGGAATTGAATTTACTTCATGGAAATTAGACTGCTTAATCTTTGATCTCCCCTACCATGGAGTTTAGTTTACATGGACAAATAATGGGATAGGAAGCCAAGCTATTTTTGAACAACTAGGTAGAGCCTATTGCAATGATCCCTGGAAATTAGCCTTCCCCAATGCCTTTGTAGTTAACTTTCCAATCTTCATCTCGGACCATGGACCAATTCTATTGGATTGCTACCCATCTAAGGAAAAGAGAAAAAGACCCTATAAGTTAGAAGCTTAGTGCCTTGACTTTGAGGAAGTTGAACACCTTTTTACTACTTCCTGGGCTTCTACTTGTCTGGGGTCAGCCTTGTTCAAAGTCCAACGTAAACTTGCAATCTCTAATAATAAGTGCAAAACTTGGTGCCTCAATTTCAAGGCAAAAAACAAAATACAATGGGACCAAATTAACCATGACCTGGTTGAGGCCCAATATAATTTAGGAAGTGACCCTACCTCCCTTCTCTGGGCCGAAAAAAAAAGAGTTCTTGGCTTCTACTGATATCAAATTAGAATATTAGAAACAGAGAGCAAGGACAAAATGGGATGGGCTTGGAAATCAGCCCACGAGTTTTTTCTACAAGTGTTCAAAGGCAAGGCAAGGAAAAAATGAAATCCGGGCCATAAAAAATAGGGATGGGGATTGGATTACGGAGCCAGGGGCAGTAAAGGAGGAATTTTTTATGTTTTTCAAGGACCTTTTTAAAGGAAGTGAAAACATGGAATGTACTGAAGAGGATCTTAGGAATTGGGCTGGGCCTATGAACCGTCTGAATGATACCCAAGTAAACGCGCTTCTACAACCTTTCTCACAAAATGAAGTTAAAGAGGCCATGTTTAGTATGAAACCTAATAAGTCTCCAACCCCTGATGGTATTCCCCCAGTTGCTCTTCAAAAATTATGGCATATAGTAGGAGATGAGATTGGGCAAGCAACAAGAAATTTCCTAGAAGGGGGTTATATGCTAAAAGAAACAAACAAAACCTTCATTGGCCTTATACCCAAGGTGGACAGACCTGAGGAAGTGAGCCAATTTAGGCCAATTAGTTTGTGCAACACAACTTACAAACTCATTTCTAAATGCATGGTCAGAAGGTTGCAACCCTACTACCTCATAGGTGAAAACCAGAATGCTTTTGTTCCGGGACGATCGATAAATGACAAGTGCATTATTGCTCATGAAATGCTAAACACTGTTAAAAAAAGGAAGAAAGGTGGCCTTTATTCTATGATCCTAAATCTTGATTTGAACAAAGCCTATGATAGAATAAAGTGGAGATTTGTTAAAGAAGTGCTCAAAGTTGTGGGGTTGCCTAATCTTTGGATTCATCTTATTATGGAATGCATCACCTCAGTCTCTTACTCGGTGCTTGTCAATGGAGAACTGGTCGGGCTAATCAAACCAAAAGCGGGGCTAAGGCAAGGGGATCCGTTGTCACCATACATCTTCATTCTCGATCTGCATGGAAGTACTTTCAAGGAAACTAATACATCAACAAAATCAGGGACTTGTCCAGTAGTCTCGCACCTTTTCTTCGTGAATGATGCCCTTTTTTCCATAAAAGGAATGATGGAAAATGTGGGAAACCTAAGGAAAACGTTGGATAAATTTTGTGAAATGTCAGGGGAAATGATTAACATTCAGAAATCATACACGGTCTTCAGTAGGAACACTCCAAGGAAGTTTGTGAGACTGTTGAATAAAGGATTTAAAGTTGCAAACAAGGAGAAGCTAGGGAGATATCTTGGGTGCCCAATGGATGTTACAGGTCCTTCTCTGAACATTTTTAAAAACATACCGGAGAAAATATCAAGAACAATCTCTTCCTGGCAATTTACACATTTGAATCAAGCAGGGAAGCTGATACTTATCAATAGTATCCTTACTGCTTTTGCTTCTCACATTATGGCCATGTATTTGATTCTCAAAAAGATCATTTCCTTAGCAACATCAACGTGTTTGAAATTTTGGTGGGGCTCAAATTTGAATAAGAAACCTATTTACTGGAAAAAGAGAAGTCTTCTTGAGGAACATAAACACAAGGGAGGGTTGGGGCTGAGAAATCCGGTGGCAATCAATTCTGCCAATCTTTTCAAACAAGCATGGAGAATCCAAACTAATCAAAGTCTTCTTGTAAGTAAAGTCTTCAGAGCCAAATATTCAGACACATGGTTTGAAAAAAGTAGCAGAGGGAAGGTTCCCCAAGTTAGCTCTTAGGGAGGCAGGAGTATTATGAAAAGCGTGAGGCAAATGTCAAGTGGACTAGGGAAAACAATAGGAAACAGAAAGTCGACAGCCATCCTCAATACATTATGGGCGGGAGGGAGGTACCTGCATTTTAAACAAGAGCCTCCATGTCAAGAAGGGACAAGGCCATGGTTAGTGACTTAATTCTAGATAACCACACATGGGATACAAATTTACTAAGAGATTGGTTTGGGGAGGAGGATGTTAAAACCATTAAAACAGTTCACCTTGTTTCAAGTGATAGGAAGATGAGTTCAGTTGGGAAAAATCGAGTCACAGAGATTACCTTACCAAATCAGGATACTGGTTAATTAGGGGAGAAGAAAGTGAGAAAGTTGAGATATCAAAATTCAGGAAGCAAAAATTCTGGCCAAAATGGAAGATCTTCTATTGGAAGCTAGCTAATAGTGCCCTTACCACCGGAGTAGATCTTAGAAATAGGAAAATTCTAAGCGAGATCCCTTGTCCTTTCTGTGGGAAGGAGGAGGAGTCGGATACTCACTTATTCAAGGAATGTGAAGTTACCAAGAGAATTTGGAAAAGCTCAAGTCTGGGGATAAATTTTGAAAACATAGTGAATATCGACATATCCCAATGGACAAGAAATTGGCTTTGGTTTCTTATGCAGGAAAAGCAAAATATAGAAGGGCAAGCAGTAGAATTCTTAGGAATATTATGGAGTATTTGGCTACTAAGAAACAAAAGTACCTTTAACACGAGTTATCACTTCAGGCCTTTAGATACTTTTGGGATTGTTAGGCACTGGCAAAGAAGAAGGCAAGCATGCTCAAACAACTTGCTTATGAACGAAAGGCCGCAGAAAGCCACAATGGGAGATATGCGAGGGAAGACTTCTTGGGAGAAAAGCTGGTCTCCTGGTGTTCATCATAGTACATTGATTGTGGATGGTACTTGGAAGGAAAACAAGAGCTTGCTTCATGACCCGGGCGATGCTGCGTATAGCTGGGTACTTAGGGAAAGAAGTATATAAACAACCTCAAGAGGGAAAGGAATTAAGGCAAGTTCATCAGTGCAAGCGGAGGCCTATGCTCTCCTCTTTGGCATTAAGGAATGTAGCTCGAGAAACATAAAGAAGCTGGAAGTTTGGTCGGATGCTAAAATAGTGGTGGAAGGTTTACAGGATGATGCAAAGACAATATCCTCAATAAGAAACATAATATTTGAAATACGGCTATTATTATGTGATTTTGAGTCAGTTTGTATAACCAAAGTAGCAAGAGTAAAAGTTCAAAAAGCCCACTTCCTGGCTAACCAAGCTAGAAAGAGGGAAGTTAGTATGTAACTGCTTATCTTTGTTATTGCCAAAAAAAAAAAAAAATGAACCTACCATTAGTGGTCTTTCACATCAATAGTTATTGCACTAACCTTTTGTTTTCAACCATGATATTCACCGCCCGTAATTATACGTTAAATTTTATTCTTTCTCCCTCCTCTACTTCTTCTTTCTTCATACCTACTACCACACAACCATTAATGTCGCTGCCACCACCAACACCTATAGTCCCGGTGTAACAACCGACAATTCTCTATTTTCCAAAATACATTTTTAATGTAAAGCTTAAAGAATTATGAAAGTATTATCGTCCGTGTGATAACGTATCAACTTATTCAGAGTTTTGTAGCGGAAATAATAATAAATAACTTTGAAAATAAAATTTGGTCAACCAAAAAGTCAACTCTGAAAATCAAACCAACATAAAGTCAAAAATCAACCTCAAAATTAAAAGTCAACTAGAAAATATAAAGTCAACACAAACCCTCGAAATTCCCGAACCCATGATGCATCATCTTCAAACATGTAAACGATGATGCTCTATTGATCTCGAGAGACTGCTCACCATATGGGTCATCACAAGATCAAAAAGACATAGCCATGATTAATACATACACGCAAAGCACATAATCAGCAAAGCTAAGTACTACATATATAGTAAATAACTGTAAAACCTAACATGATACTAATAGATATCAAGCGTGGATAAATAATAATATAATAACATAGCAGACTACTTTTACTAAACTAAACTCCACAGCTAATAAGTTAATTAATTTAGATGGAATAGGTAATGGAAAGAGTTGTCCAAACCAAACTAGTCTTTCAAACTAGAAGACGAAGGACGGGCGCGACTCCGTACCCTACTGATCTTCGATATCGAGGAACCTTTTAGAATAAATATAGGGCACGGTGATCAATTCGGTCCCAAGAAAAGCCATGGGCTACCAGCATGTACTCCAACTCATACTAGTCCAACACTTTAGATGTGCACAAGTCTAAAACTATTCCTATTCACGTTCCACTTTACATGATTAATAATTTATTTCCTTGTTATGAATCACAAGTAGGACAAATAATATAATCATCAAAGAATCATAAACTTCCATTTTTATCTTACGATTAGATAAGGTGCTTATCAACTTAACAATCCAAGATTAAATTCAATATTAAATCCATAACCTTTATTTAATTTATTGAACCAAGTCAACAACCAACCACTTTTCATAGGTGAATAACCAACTTACCAAATAAGACCCCCAATCCTCATAAAGTAATTAAATAATTCAAAGGGAACAACATGATCCAATAACAACATAATTATTAATCCCACATGTGAATTAATAAAATAAAGTTTCAAAAGCTCATATGCTTGCATCAATCATTCATATAAACACAATATAATCATCATAATTAACATGCTTCACACAACGACATAAAACATGTAAATCCAATTGAATATAAATCACATATGAACTAAAAATAGTTCTCTATACATGATACTACATAAATCCCATCCTTAGGACATGATAGTAACCCAACCAACACATAGGTATATACTTACGTTGTGTAGACAAAGTTTAAGACACATAGGTATGATACTACATAAATCCCAGCTTTCTCGTGCTTCTTCCAACGCGATCAAATCTTATTTGCATCTCCAATTGTTAATTTGAAGGCAATACATTATGACTATTGTAAGTTCGGGTATCTTTTTATTACTTCAATTGTAATTGGTTTATGAATTATCGATTCAAGATTTTCAGAGGTAATTATCGATAGACATACATGCACAGATGGTGGCCTATCCTTCGTAGCTTGTATCATCTGATTGATCTTTGGGATTTCATAATTTTCTTTATCACTCATCCAAATTCAAGTTCAAAATAGAGCTACATTTTGAAGAAAAGGCTTTTATAAAAAGTTATTGACTTTGCCTTCCTTATTAGCTTATATGAAAAGCTGTAATTTTTTTATTAACATTGTTTATTTTTCGTTGTTGTTAAACAATCGGAATTTAAGACACTTTTTAAGTTACTCTAACCTAGTATTGTATTTTTTTTTTTTGAAAGGTTAGTATTATAATTAAATAGAAGTAAATAACATGAGAAACATTCCTAAAAAGAAAAAGAAACAACAATCAGTTGCAGCTCACTTCTAGGATATTCTAATGCCTTTCATCCTTCCTCTCTTTTTCTCACCTCTCTACCATTCCATAACTATCTTCCTTCATCATTTGATCTAACTCTCCTCCACTTCCTTTTCTTTCATCTGAAATGGAAAATTTTATATGTATTTTGTGAAAATAGCAATTAATTTTTATCGGATCCATAAATATTTATGTTCTATATCCCGCTAAAGATGTTGAGCGAGATAGTACACAAATTTTGCTTTTCTTTTTGGTGAACAAAGGTAACATAACATAATTCACAAATTTTGCTTGATCTGATTTACATGCAACAATTAGAAAACAGAGTTACATGTATGTTTTCACTCCTTCAATTCAAAACTAAACTCGTTCATAAATTACAACTTCACATCACCAAAAAAATGAAAAAGGAAAGGTTAAAGAAAACAATAAACAAAAAGCTTAATATTCTTAACAGATATTTCCGCAAAAAAGTCAATCTCAATTTTTTTGACTTCGAATTCATCGTTGCTATCTTCCTCTATGTTGGTTGATTCCCCAATTGCTGATGCTGCCATGTTGATGTACCCGTGTTTTTTCATATGGGTTTATCTGTTCGAAGTATTTCTATGCAGGAGTTTTTCTCTCTCCTCTCTATTTCTCACTCCAATTATTCGAATTGTTGTTCATTTGGATGAATTACAGAAAAAATGTTCACTCATGGTACACCCGGGTGTACCATGAGCATGGTACACCCAGGGGTATATTTTTAATAAATTAGATCTTCAGGTGCTCATTTGACACCAAATTTGCTCATATGGGCATTTTGCTCATTTACTCATTTGCTCATTTTGCTCATTTTGTAATAAAAGTGTTTGCTCATTTTCTTAAATGAGTAAAAATGTTTGTTCAGATGCTCATTTGTTCATTTTGCTCATTTGCTCATTCTTTCATTTTGCTCATTTGGAGGAAATAGTCTTGGGTGTACCATGAGCATGGTACACCCAGGTGTACTATAAATATTCTCGAGCTAACATTCGATCATGAAATTGAAAGAATTTGGTATTGAGGGTTTGAGAGGAGGGAGATGCAGTAAAACAAATATTGAGATTTAAAGATATGTGAGTTGTTTCCTTTCATGACAATATTCAATTTGATTTAATTAGGGATTATTTTTTGGAATTAATTTGTTTCCTTAAATATAAATTGCTAGATTTAAGTTTACCTTACACAGCCTAAATCCACATGATTTGCAATCTTTTTAAATCAAATACAGTGACACGTGGCAAGTGAATGAGAGGCTTGGAAAAACTGAGAAGCAATGAGAGGGGATAAACAATATGGGGCTGCCACATAGGATGAAGTTTTCTTGCTTTAATATTATATATGATGATTTTATTACTATATATTAGTGTAGATAATTCCAAACACACCTAATTTATGGGACCATACGTTCAAAATGTCTAATTAGTGAGTCAATTTATGTCGAACAAGTGACGCAAAAGCAAGAATATCTATCCACTTTGAAGCTACTTTGGAGTTTGGAGAAGTATCTATTCTTAGTCCTCATCTGATAAGGAAAGCGGAAGGCAAATTGCAATAATTGTTATTCTGTAGAATTTAAAATTTTATTAAATAGTACTCCTTCCGTCTCATAATATAAGTCATGATTTTGTTTTTACACGGGAATTAAGGTAAATTTTTTGGTAAGGAAAAACCTTGACAAATCAAAGAGAATAAAGGAGATTTCAATTTATCAAGGATAATAATCAATCTCAAAACTTTTTAAATTGGAAGAGATGTTCTAATCATTGAGGTATATATCTTTCAGTCTCCCGCTAGTTATTGATAGATAGTTAGAGGCAAGTATTGTTTGGTCTGAAAACTTTTATGAGATGAATATAACTAAATAGAAATGTGGACACTTTGGTAGATAAGCATGTGAGACAGTGAGAGAAATGGAGGTCAGCCACGAATATTGACTATATAAATCAATCAGAAATGCGATAACATCTTTTGCTATTAATCATCAATGCCATTTTAGACGGTGAGACTGGAGTTTGGACCAAGAAAAGGACGACTATACGTGTTTTCGGGTGCAAAAAATACGATTATACGTTATTGTGCATGATGGGCAGTATTTTCGAAGGAAAGCATGACGCAATATGAAATAAAAGCTTTAACATAATTATGTCTAGGTATGAACCCAAGTACCCAATAACCCAACCTAACCTAAGAGTTCTTTTTTTTTTTTTAAAAAAAAAGGGAATTTCATTAATCGAAGCTCGAAGACATTTATACTAAGTATTAAACAAAAACAAGATATAATCAGACAAGATCAAATCAAATTCGCATTCGAAGAAATCACGATTAACCTTATATAATAATAGAACACATTCCCCTCATATTTGTTAAATCAAACAACTATTGATTGGAAAGTCTATCATACTGACATAGTTTGGGGAAGAATTTTTTTTATTTAATCATATTGACTGCATCCGAATTTCCAAAACCTTTATGTTGATAGTCTTCAACTTTAATCAATAAGAACAATTTCACATAAAATTTTTAAATTTCCACGTGGGAATAGAATGAAGTCAACTCCAAACTCCCATGAAAGGAGAGAAAGAATCCACAAATTGGGTAGAAAACTCTCAAAAAGAGAGAGAATGAAGGATTATTAATAACATAAGCTATTAAAAGTAGAAGAAAAATAGAAGAATTGGGGGCTTATCACTATCGAAGGGATGATGACAGCCCCGGACCAGAAGAAAAGGATTAGGGTTTTTGGAGGAAGAGGAGAGGGGGAAGAGGGGAGAGGGAAGAGGAAGAGACAAATCCAAAAAAATTTGTTTGATGTTTACTAACATGAGAGGTTAGTAGGTAGTGGGTTTGTCGTGCTAGGTTTGGAACCACACGATAACCACAACAAAATGAGCGATCCTGTTAATTCTAGACAAAAAGTTCACAAATTCTTGGACGTAACTGTTACACCATACTTTATAATGTAACAACTTATAAACCATCACTTTTTTTGTAAAAAAACACAACAACCCAAATGACATGAATAAATGATGAAATGACATGATATTCAAGTCATTATTTGTATAATTTATGTCATTATTTTTGAAAAATATATCATTACATATGTTATTCTAAGTTATGATGTAACATATTACATCCAAGTCTCAAGAGGTCCAAAACACACTCAATCTAAATAAACCTGTTTTTTTTTTCCGACGGAAAAAAAACCGTTAAATGTCATATAATTATGAACAAACTCACTCAAAATTGATTCATGGTTTGCACAAAACTTTGAACTGCCCGGAAAAAAACTCCTTATTAATCATTTGAAAAAAGTCCACCAGTACATACTCCAAGTTTCTTATATATTGACTTAATTTCGTGGAGCTATGATAAGCTTTCATTTTCTAAAAACTTCAACTATAAATCGAAATTACTTCCAATAAACATAAATATATACATCTATCTCTGAAATTAATGCACTTTTGCTTTTGGTTTTCTATGGAATCTGCTCAAGAATTGGCGCAACAAAACAGAGGTAAGCCACTCAAATCGCCAATTTATAAGTTAATTTTTAACGGCAGTAGCTACATAGTTTAAAATCATCTTCAATTTGATTCTTTATATGTTCACTTTTTGTTGCAAATTTCATGATTAAGGAATTGAGTTTTATACTCTTTTTCATATTGATGCTTTAATGGAGAAATATGTAGGTGACTCATCACCTTATCACTTCTTATTTATATAAATTAGGACATGGAGTTAGCAATTAAAAGGATATCCTAAACATTTATGTATTTCTGACAGATAAAAAGTTTATATCATCAAGGGTTTGTGTAAGTTTGTTCAATCCATCTACATAATTTATAGTAATATTAAAATGTCTATAAATCAAGTTGTTTTCTCCTAAATTACCTCTCCGAAAAAACACGGGAAATAAAAAAAAATTATAAATTGAAAATTTGGTGAGTTGTTTGGTTGACAATAAAATAGCAAAATGAAATAACTCATTCCTAAGAATTTTGAGTTCCCACTAAATAAAGGAGTTACTTACCTAGGTCTCCCTAGGTAAGTAGAAATTTCCGTGGAAATTTGATTCCCTCGTTGTCAATCAAACAATTTAACCAACTTCTCGTGAATTTGATTAAATAATTGATTTCCTATAAATTGCAACTTCATGGAAACTTTGACTGTCCATGTAAACCAAACGATCACTAAATTAAATAAATGACTAAATTGGATAAATAAGTAGGATTGTATTGGCATTGATTATATATATGCTTCATGCTTGCATTGAAAATTATAATATCTTTTTTGTTATATCATGCTAAATATTTAAGCTATTAATTAGTTTGATCTATACGAGATAAAGCATTCTAAAAAATATTATTGTCAGAAGAAATTTGATATCATAAATAATTAAATATAGCAATATGTGTCTTATAATATGGTCGTCTTCACTAAAAGCTCGTGGGAATATATCCTAGTGGGACGCCTAAAAGTCAAATTTGGTGTGCACATACTTCTCTATAAGGAAATATGAGGAAGCAAAATCTAATTTGAAATATTTATACATAGCAACCAAAAATCTTTGAAAGTCTAATTTTTTTCAATCATGTAAAAAGGTTAGCTAAAGTTCTTTTTTGGTTTTTTTAATGTACAAATAAAAAAAATGGACGTTAATCCTCGACTTTATTTGATCCAAAGGAAAAAAACCATGCAGCTGAAATAACTCACTTAGAACGCCTTTTAAAAGATTACGTGGTACAATTGGATCGAATAAACCCTATAGAACAAAAATTCGGTTTCTTGTGAACCTACAGGTACTGTCTTATTCAATGTTTGTTCAATCACTCTTTTACACGCAAATGCAATGTGGCATTAGGTTCGGCAATAATGGCATCCCCCAATCCTATTGCTTTTTTTTTTTTTTTTACTTATTATCTATGTAAAAACGGTCAGCTAAAATAATTAATTTGAATGAAACTTGACTTTGTAGTTCTTTATCAATGATTGAAAAATGGAAAGAAAAAAGGATTCATATTTCGTTTCTTAATTGAAATGAGCAGGCTAGAATTCGCAATATTCGATGAGATTAGATAGTATGGTACAAAGATTCAATATACTTCCTCCGTTTCATAATACTCGCTACAATTTCCGTAGTAGGAAGTTTCACATTACTTTCTACACTTTCTTTTTGGGCAATAAACTCTCTCTATCTTTTGGGGTGCTGATTTGGATCCTTCTTTGACTGGAAAATAGCTGGGCATCTTATGTTTTCTTTTCCCTTTTTATTTGCTTTGAATATGTAATTTGGGACATTTGTATTCGGCCTTTGGCTGGGGGAAGATAATCTCCTCTTTCTTGGGTGTGATCATATTGTTAGAAATCGGTGTTGTAGTTTGATTAATGCGGAACAGAAAATCAATGAAATAATGAAGGTGAGAAAACTATAAAGATGAACAAACAAATAACAAAAGGATTTACGTGGTTCAGTCAAATTTGACCTACATCCACAGGTGGAGGATTAGAGCTTCTTCACTATAATGGAGAAAATCAGAGAGAATAATACAAGGAGTCCTAAATCTAGAGGCTAAAAGTGTTTCATAAGTTGTGTTAATAATAATGAATACTAAGAGCCCTTTTATAATAATAAGGAACCCGTACAAACCCTAAAAGATAACTTAAAAACGAAAAATATCGGAAAAACGCGTTCAGCGCCCAAAATCGCGCACCGCCTGATTAGGTCGGGCCAAAACCGCCCGATCGGGCCCGGGACAAAACTGCTTCGTCAGTTTTTCGTAAAACAGTCATAACTTTCTCGTTTCTCATCGAAATTGGGCATATGACCTATCGTTGGAAAGCTCTTTGAACAGGCTATCACCTCCAATTTGAATCACATCAAAATCATTTATAGATTGAGAGATATGTGCATTCAAAGTTAGCCTTATGCCATTCACAAGATTTCAAGTCAATTTAACAATCTCCACCTTGACTTGAAACCAATCAAACAAGGTAACTCCACCTTGAACCAAGAAGTGATGCTCAACAACAACAAAAAACACCATAGAACCTCCACCTTAAACAAAATTCCATAAACCTACCCATTGTAGGCTATCCAGAACGGACATCTTCTATAACTTGTGTACCGATGCGTCTTCGAACACAAAATCCGTATACAACACCATCACATGGCCTAGATCGAGAGTATAAAGTCACCAACGCTAGCATGCTTCATCAAATTGACCAAACTCTCTTCAAACACTTCTTCATCTCAACAACAAACTCAAAAGCAATTCTAGAAACTGAATGACAACGATAATTTCTAAATTGCAATAGTACTTAATAATCACAAAAGTACCAAATTTGAGATAAGAAATAGCATAACTAAAACAAAATCTAATGCATAACCAAGATTGTTACTTTATTACAAACTTAAAAACAATCTATCATAGACTCCAAAAAAAAAAAAATCCACACGGTTTCTCGTTTTACCAAGAGATCTCAAAAGGGCACTAAACATAAAGAGATCGTAGAAACCGCAGCCCCAAATCTTGTAATCCTAAAGTGCAAGATCATCATTAGAAACAGCGTTGGCAATATTTGCAGATTGATCCTCATTAGACCTTTCTCCATTTTTCTTCTTTAATTTCCAACACTCAGATTTAATATGACCCTTCACATGACAATAGTTACAGATTTTGCCAGAATTCTTTCCACCATGAGCAACCAAAGCATTTGTGTGAGCAGAACTATTAGATTTATTAACCAATTTATTGTCAATTAAATCTCTCTGAGTTAAGGCCTCCTTAACATCCTGCAAACTCAAATCATCTTTACCATATAATAAAGTATCTCGAAAGTGCTCATAAGAATGTGGTAAAGAACACAACAACCTAATAGCCATATCCTCATCATCGATCTCAACATCGATGTTTTGCAAATCCATAATTATAGAGAAGAATACATCTAAATGAGAATCAAGCGGTTTACCTTCTACTAGACGAAGATCATGAAGTTTAGATTTTAGTAGTAGACGGTTGGTCACGGACTTTGTCATATAGAGTGACTCCAACTTCAACCACAAACCCGCAGCAGTTGTCTCTTTGGCAACCTCTCTCAAAACTTCATTAGAAAGACTTAAATGAATCGCTGAGAGTGCCTTCAAATCTATCTCCTCCCACTTCTCATCCGTCATACCCGAAGGCTTTTTGGATGCACCTTCTAGAGCCTTGTGACAACCACTTTGAACCAGGATGGCTTTCATCTTTAATTGCCATAGGCCAAAATTTACTTGCCTATCAAATTTCTCAATATCGAATTTCATTGACATGATAAAA
The DNA here is from genome assembly GCF_026745355.1 of Beta vulgaris subsp. vulgaris. Lineage (NCBI taxonomy): Eukaryota > Viridiplantae > Streptophyta > Magnoliopsida > Caryophyllales > Amaranthaceae > Beta > Beta vulgaris. Next base: position 14,271,834 of record NC_079206.1, read on the forward strand.
AAAAATCAAACTTGTTCTATAAACACCTAAGATCTTAAACAACCAGGCTCTGATACCAATTTGTTAGGAAATCGGTGTTGTAGTTTGATTAATGCGGAACAGAAAATCAATGAAATAATGAAGGTGAGAAAATTATAAAGATGAACAAACAAATAACACAAGGATTTACGTGGTTCAGTCAAATTTGACCTACATCCACAGGTGGGGGATTAGAGCTTCTTCACTATAATGGAGAAAATCAGAGAGAATAATACAAGGAGTCCTAAATCTAGAGGCTAAAAGTGTTTCATAAGTTGTGTTAATAATAATGAACACTAAGAGCCCTTTTATAATAATAAGGAACCCGTACAAACCCTAAAAGATAACCTAAAAACGAAAAATATCGGAAAAACGCGTTCAGCGCCCAAAATCGCGCACCGCCCGATTAGGTCGGGCCAAAACCGCCCGATCGGGCCCGGGACAAAACTACTTCGTCAGTTTTTCGTAAAACAGTCATAACTTTCTCGTTCTCATCGAAATTGGGCATATGACCTATCGTTGGAAAGCTCTTTGAACAAGCTACACCTCCAATTGAATCACATCAAAATCATTTATATATTGAGAGATATGTGCATTCAAAGTTAGCCTTATGCCATTCACAAGATTTCAAGTCATATTTAACACATATCACTATAAAAGTTTCTTCCTACTGAGGAGGAATACCTGGGTTTGAGTAGAGTTTATCTCTCCTCCCTTTATTTACATAATAATAAATTTCAAATTATCAAAAAAAAAATGATTAGAGGAATTCTTTTTTTAGGGGTAATTAGAGAAATTCTCAAATCTATATTAATAATTATAGCAATTAAGATAATATTTATAGTAATTATGGGTCATTGCACCATGCTCATGGTAAAGTCAAGACTTTTGTTTACTTATTTTATTCATTTCTAATTGCTTCTACTCATTTGAGAAAATAAGCAACACTTTTACACAAATAAGCGAATTTTTTTCTCATATTCTCAAATGAGCATAAAGGTTTGCTCATATTTAAACGGCAATATATATTTCAATTGTGAAAATAAGTTCACCATGATGAACACCAAAACTTCAATACCTGTTTTTGGTATTGATGAAGCCCAACTTTATTATGAAATCACATTTTACTGTTTATAAATTTGATTGACCATGTTGAGAGAAAAACTATGAAAGAGAGAGAAATTTAGAGGTGAAAAACAATGAACGAGAGATAAATTTTGAGATAAGAGAAACAATAATAGAGGTAAGAGAATATAAAACTAATGTTGTTCTTAAATCATCTCTTGCATATAATGGAAATTCTAATGTTGATTCTCAAATCTAAAATTGATTCCCCATTGATGAAATTCGAAACTCCAATATTTATTTTTGCCATTCATTTAATTTCAATGAAGATTGCTAATTTAAAGTAGAGAGATAAATAATGTAGAAGAAAAATTTGGAAGTGAGAAATAATTTAGGACAAACAAATTTGGAGGTGATAAACAATGAAGGAGAAACAAATTCGAAGATAAGAGAAACAATAAAGGAGAAGAGAATTGGAGGTAAGAGAAACAATGGATAGGAAGAGAAGAAAAGAAAAAAGTGATTAGAAATGTCTAAAATTTTGTTCATTTAAAGAGATAATTACAAAAGTACCCGTAAGCGAGGGTGTTAAGATGCATGTAATTTGTAAACATCAAGTAGTTGAATTTGTAATTCTTCATGCCGCATGTCCTCTTCTTGTAGTTGAATTGTCTATTTTCCAATTTTTATAACAAGCAACAATTTCTCCCCTGTTTTCAAACGGCGCTATTTTGTATCTCAAATGTAGATCATTATGCATCCTTTAGATTCCCCAGAAAACAATAAACATGTTTTTCTCAAAAATTGGTCAATCTTCAATCTTTACATAATCGGTGCATTTCGAGATAGTAAACAATCTAAAAGAGACACAATTTACTTACGTTTTGGATAATATCATTTATGGTTTTTCTAACCTATGCACCAAATGTGTAGTTTTAACTATTTGTTTTTCGTAGTATTCAACAAAATTGACAAACATGGCATAATTAATTGAAGAAATTATTCTTATTGTAGAAATTAAATACTCCCTTTGTTTTTTTTTTTTTTATCTTTTTCATTTTTCTGTGCACATCTTTCAATACATATTTTTGAACTTAAATATCTTTCATAATATATTAGTAAAAATTATAACGATTGAATATTAATAATGTACTAATTGAGACGAATCAAACAAGATCCCACATGACTATATTTTTTTTTCTTATAAATCGAAAAAAATTGATAAGATTCTCTTTATGTATGAATAGTGTCAAGATTTTTAAGTGAGAACAATAAAAAAAAAAAACAAGGGAGTATCACTTATGAGATTTATATCACTTATTAGTTATGCCATATATATTAATGTTGTTGAATAAAAGTAAAAGCAAATAGCTAAACCTATACATAAATAGTATAATTTAATCCAATCTCAAAATTGTTGATATCAACCCTCTATACATAAATAGTATAATTTAATCCAATCTCAAAAATGTTGATATCAACCCTCCATCGTTTCAATTTTTTTTGGCATTTTAAAAGTACTTTTACTATATCCGTCGCATAATATAGTGTTTGTTTCTAGTTTAGACGGTCTTCAAGACATACATTGACTCTAGATATCTCCAATTTCTTATTAATAAAAAAATATAAAAAGTTGATATTATAAAACTACATATTGAGGCTAATCTAACAAGCTCTCGCACGAGTATGTTTTCTTGTATATATCAATGAGAATATTTGGTCAAAAATTTTAAAATTTAACCTACCTAAAATGAAACACGCATTACATTATGAGATCGAGAGAGTAATACATATGGTGCTACCCGCCACAATTATAAATATTCGTCCTCAATACTATTCTTAATTCTTTTACTCCTTTATGTTGTTATTAGTTTATTTTTCCACTTTCGACAAAGGGGTAAGCTTAAGTTTTAGTAATGTTATTTTTTGTAGGCAAAGATGATCATGATTCAAGATCAGGGGAGGACAATTCCATAGCCAACCATAACAATAGCAACAATAAAAGGAACAACATTTGCAATTTTCACATGCCAAAGCTCAAGCATTATAGCAAATGGTTTCGAATCACATCTTACATTATCTTCCTCCTCGTCGGCCAAACAACCGCAACTCTCTTAGGAAGACTTTACTTTGACAAAGGTGGAAACAGCAAATGGATGGCTACCTTTGTGCAATCTGCTGGCTTCCCCATCCTCATTCCCCTTAAATTCTTCTTCTCCTCCTCAGCAGCCAGTATTCGTCCTTCGCTCGCTCGACTCGCCTCCCTATACTTGGCTTTCGGCCTCCTCTTAACCGGAGATAACTTGATGTACTCTTATGGACTACTATACCTCCCAGTCTCTACATACTCCTTGTTATGTGCCTCCCAATTAGCCTTTAACGCGGTCACTTCCTTCTTCATTAACAAGCAAAAATTCACTGCCCTTGTGCTTAACTCGCTCGTGATCCTCACTATCGCGATGTGCCTATTAGCCATCAATGCTAGTAATGATGGTAACACGAGCAATGATATCGCGAGGGGTAAGTATGTCATAGGGTTTTTATGTACCCTTGGTGCATCCGCGACATATTCTTTGTATTTGTCTTTGACACAATATTCGTTCGAGAAGGTGATTAAGGATGAATCTTTCAACACCATTGTATGTATGCAACTTTATCCTTCGTTTGTAGCGACTTGTGCTTGTGTTATAGGGCTCTTTGGAAGCGGAGAATGGAAAACATTGAATGAGGAGATGAAGGGTTACAAAATGGGGAGGGTGTCCTATGTGATGACATTAGCTTTCACGGCTATAAGTTGGCAAGTTTCTTCGGTGGGATTGTTGGGGCTAATTTTCGAGGTTTCTTCCTTGTTTTCTAATGTAATTAGCACCGTGAGTTTGCCTGTGGTTCCGGTTTTCGCAGTGGTGTTCTTCCATGATAAGATGAATGGAGTGAAGGTAATCTCTTTGGTGCTTGCAATTTGGGGATTTGTTTCTTATATCTACCAGCATTATTTGGATAATACCAAGGTCATAAAAGAGAAGGGGAAGGACAGTATTGTAGCTGGTTCAGAAATGTGTTGATGGAGGAAAACAAAAGAATATGGGAATGAAATTCTTGGAACTAGCTTGGATTTTTAGGATTTTTGTTTACTTGAAGAACTGCCTCAAGCAAGCAAGTATAACTTCAGATCAGTAAGCTTTATCTTGAATGCAATAATTTCAGATTTGTATGTCTAAAAAAGCTAACAATAACAACAATAAATTGTAAATCCCACGAATTAGAAATTGTTGATTCCAAATATAGGGCAAACTGCCAAGAAATTGTCATATGGGGTCGTCTACAAAAACCCTCGGCCTCCGTGTATCTATATCAGTTATCATACATTCTTGGGTGTAATTGTCACACTATAATATATGATGTAATAACGTACAATTTACCGTTTCTTTTGTAAAAAAATTCAAATGACATGAAATAAATGACAAAATAACATGAGATTTAGGTCGCATTATTTGTATAGTCCATGTCATTTTAGTTGAAGTGCATATTATTACACATGTTACATAATAAGTTATAATGTAGTAATATGTAACATCTAATATGCACTATATATATATAGAGAGAGAGAAAGAGAGAGGCAGATCACATGAGAATATGCTTCTTACATGAGAAATAAGAATGAATTTGAACCACACGACTGGATTAAAGTTACAACACTTGTTCATTAGAGTTATACCCCTAAAAAATTTTGAGTCTTATATCACTTTTTAATTAGAATTACATCACTTATTCGTAAGAGTTATAACGCGTAAAATTCATTCTTATTTCTCATGTAAATATACATTCTTATATATATATATATATATATATATATATATATATATATTATAGGGGCAAGATCACATGAGAATGTTCCTTACATGAGAAATGAGAATGAATCTCAACCACACGATTGGATTAGAGTTACAACACTTGTTCATTAGAGTTATACCCACCTAAAAAAATTTTAGAGCCAAAAAAAAAAGTTTGAATTTTGAATTTCTGTTTCTAATATACTTATTTTTTGGAGTTACATCACTTTTTCATTAGAGTTACATCACTAATTCATAAGAGTTATAGCACGTAAATATCATTCTCATTTCTCATGTAAGTATGCATTCTCATATGAACTCACTTCTATATATATATATATATGTGTGTGTGTGTGTGTGTGTGTGTGTGTGTGTGTGTGTGAATTTTTCCTTGAATAATGCAAAAGTGGTTTTTAATTCCACAAATATGCCCAAAAAAAAAATATATCCTTACTTACCGTCCACGTAGGACGACACACGATTTTGGTCTCCAACCCTTTTTAAGGTACTCTAACCCTCTTTCCACCAAGTTATATTTGGTCTCCCTTGTCTCAATTTGAAATCTTAATCTCAGCTTTTTACTTTTCTATAGGGAAATTTTTCACGATAACCTAGTGTTTTTGAAAATTCCACATTGGCATATGGTGGAACTGTTCTTTCAAATTCTACATGATAATCTTGTCTCTCTTAAATTATCCGCTAAATGACCATTGTCTAACTCTTCCTGAAGGAATGTGATTTCATGCCGATTGCATTCCGTGATGAAACGTTATATACAAATTACAGAGATAAGTTAGGCTACATTTAGCTAACTAAAATGGTAATTAAATATACACTACTAAATGAGAGAGATATAATATATACATAATATATATATATATATATATATATTAATATATATTATAATTATATATAATATATATATATATTCTAACACACCCCCTTAGTCGAAGCGGGAGGATCACGGATGCTAAGACTGTCCCGGAAATCATCAAATAATACGCGTGGAAGCCCTTTTGTAAAAATATCAGCAATTTGGTAATGGGACGGGACATGAAGCACAGGGACTTCGCCACGAGCTACTTTTTCACGGACGAAGTGAATATCCATCTCAATGTGTTTAGTGCGTTGATGTTTAATTGGATTGCCGGATAAGTAGATAGCACTCACATTGTCACAATAAATTAGAGTAGCCTTTTGAATCGGACAATGCAACTCTAGAAGCAAATTTCGGAGCCAGCAAGTATCAAAAACAACATTAGCAAGACCTCTGTATTTGGCCTCAGCACTGCTACGGGAAAGGGTAGGTTGTCATTTTGAAGACCAAGAAATCAAGTTGTCTCCGAGGAAAACACAATAACTAGAGGTAGACCGACGGGTGTCAGGACAACCTCTCCAATCTGCATCTTTATATGAGATAAGACCATCAATTTTGGACTTGTACAAGTGGAGACCAAAGGAAAGGGTGCCCTGAATGTAACGTATGATACGCTTGAGAGCACGCATATGATCAATAGTCGGAGCATGCATATGAAGACAGATCTGTTGCACGTCATAGGAGATGTCTGGCCGAGTAAATGTAAGATATTGAAGAGCACCTGCATGATACGTAGTCGGATCATCATAAGGAGTGTCAGCGGTGGCACTAAGTTTAGACTTAGTGTCAACAGGAGTAGGACATGGACTACAGTTAGACATTCCTGCACGTTCAATAATTTGAGCAGCATATTGTTTCTGAGATAAGAAAAGACTATGAGCATGACGAGTGACGACAATACCCAAAAAGAAACTCAAAGGACCCAGATCCTTCATAGCAAATTCAAATGCTAAAAGAGTCATAATATTCTTACGCAGACGATCAGAGGAAGCTATAAGTATAATGTCATCCACATATAACAGAATATAACCAACGTTAGAACCATTCTTGTAGATGAATAAAGAGTGATATGATTGACTGTGAGAAAACCCAATGGTAGCAACAAAATCAGCAAATCTTTGGTACCAAGCTCGAGGAGCTTGTTTCAAGCCGTATAAAGATTTCTTTAAAAGACAAACATGATCAGGATAAGTTTTGTGACGAAAACCCATGGGTTGATGCATATAGATTGTTTCATTGAGATGACCATGCAGGAAAGCATTCTTGACATCCATTTGATGAATGGGCTAAGATTTGGAAAGAGCCATATATTCTAACTCTTCCAGTTAATAATTGTTATAGTAGGGTAGTCAAAATATATTTTCACATCTATACAAATATATTAAAAGGCGTGCGAAAAAAACCTATGTGTCACGTGAAACTATATTCAAAATTCTAGTGCAAATGTTTTATGTCTATGTGTACTACTCACTTAAAAAAAATGTGTAAGTGAAAGATATCGAACACGTGACCTTTCAAATGAAAAAGAAAAGTTTAACCATCAATACGCTATGACTTTGTTGTCTAATGTTTCAAATAAAATATGATAAAGTCTTGTAATAATTATAATTAACAAAAAATACTTAAACAAGTATATACATATATAACACTCTTATTACATATAATTCACAAGAGAATTTTGATGTCATATTCTCTTACCACAATTCCTTTTAAGGAATTGTTTTCAAACTCGAACCTTTCAATTTTTTACTTACTACGTCGTGACGTGAATTTTTCAATTTGTTAATGGAGAAAAAATCCGAAAAGTAGCAATATAAATTATGAAATTTAAAAATAATAACATATTTTGATTTATTTTAACTGACTCGAGACATCTCCCGGACAAAAGAAACTAGTTTTAACTTAGGACCGTTCGTTATCATTTTTTGTTTTTAGTTTTTAGTTTTTTTTTTTTGACAACTAAAAACCAAAAACTGGAAACTAGAAAAAGTGGTTTTCACTTTTCAATTGTCAGCTTTCAAAATCATCATGTTCCCAATAAATTTGACTAATTTTTTATTCATTATAGGACACATATCATATGCCTTTGAAAATAAAAAAAAACCAAAAAATAGAAAATCACGATAATACCGAAAGAGCCCTTAACTCCTGAACTTAGTAATCAATCACGCCATTACTAAAAAGTTATTAAAGTGTTTAAAAACCAACATTTATAAAAAGGTTAATAATTTATTGTGTCGAATGAAACTAGTAGACTATTTGCTCTGAAAGGTCTTATACTCTTGTTATGGTGACAATATATCTATCTATACAAATATATTAAAAGGCGTGCGAAAGAAACCCTATGTGCCACGTGGCACTCTCTTCAAATTTCTAATGCAAATGTTTTATATTTATGTGTATGTGTAAGTGCAAGGTATCAAACACATGACCTTTGAAATGAAAAGTAAGAGCTTAACCATCAATACACTATGACTTTGTTGTTTAATATTTCAAATAGAATATGATGAAGCTAAGTCTTATAATAATTGTAATTAACTAAAAAAAATTAAATAATTATATATATCTCTAACACTCTTATTACGTAACTTACAAGAGAATATTGATGTGATCATATTCTCTTACCACAATTTCTTTTAAGGTATTGTTTTCAAACTCAAATCTTTTAATTTTTTTTACTTATTACGTCGTGACGTGAATTTTTCAACTTATTCTTGGACAAAAAAATAAGAAAAGTAGCAAAATAAATTATAAAATTTAAAAATAATAACATATTTTTTTTACTGTAACTGACCGGGCATAAAAAAACTAGTTATTATATAGAAGAGTGGAAAATAATTAAAGGATGGAGTATGGAACTTTTATTAATCGATCAATTTTACACTATAAGCTAATGTAAGGGTACCATGTAGAAAATACCTAAGACCACAAAGTTACTATATAAAATGTAAGAAAAGATTTTTCACCATATTTCAAAACACACAGGATTACAACATAAAACACTTACCTAAATTTTCATTCGAAAAGCGAGTAATTATAAGCCAAAAATATCAATTCACAAGATCAAAGAATACGTTCAGTTCAAAGTTTTTGATTCATTTACTATTACACTAGCCTTTTGTGCACGCGATGCGTGCGATGATATTTTTAGGCCTAATACTAAGTAGTAAACAAACTGAAAATGCAAGTTAGTATTTAAGTTCACCTTCGATTTGTGAATAAGATTCTTTCATATTATTTGTATGTTGTTATTCATTTTTGTGATTTTGAATACTTTTTTGTTTCTCAAGTCTTATATGCGCATGTTCTTTTATAATCAGTATGATGTTCTTTAATAAATATCGTCATGTTCTTTTTTTTTTGGTTTTATTCATTTTTGTAATTTATAATAGTTTTTGATATGGATTTCAGTAATTTTTCTATGATCCCAAAATTATAACAAAAAAGTATAAGACAATTTAGTTTTTTTTCCTTGTCTAACTTCTAAATTCCGATTTCACAAATTGATATTTAAAAATTTTCATCATGTTAATTTTTCTCCTTTTCTGCGTGTTCACACTTTGAGTTTCAATTATATTTGAAATAAAAATTTAAATTTTTCATACACAATCTGATTTTGAATGAAATGGTCATTTTAATTTTTCTCCTTTTCTAAATTTTAACACTTTGAGTTTCAATTATATTTAAAATGAAATTTTAAGTTTTTCATACAAAATTTGATTCCGCATGAAATGGTCATTTTTTTATCTTTCTCCTTTTCTAAATTTAAACACTTTGAGTTTCAATTATAGGTAAAACAAAATTTTAAATTTTTCATAATTTTTTTTTTCTGAAAATGGATTTTTGCAAAAGTTGTTCGCAAAAAGGTTTGATATTGTTTTGTTTTTCAAAATTTATTTCTGAAAATGGATATTTTGCAAAAGTTTTGGGCAAAAATTTATATTGGAATTTTAAAAAAAGAACTAAATCATTAACTTTTTCATCAGTGTCATAAATGAATCGAATTTCATACACACCTTGTTTTCAGATTTTATATGAAAATGAATCAAATTTAAGTCTAATTATGTAAAAACCCTTTTCAACTAATTCCTATTATCTCCATTTTTTCAACTACATAACAACCGACTAATGTGAAATAACTTTAAAGATTAAAAGAATTATGTACCTGTTTGAAAGTTTGCAAATCGTCGATGGACGAATGTGTGATATCACTGTCAAAATCTTATGTTTTTCTCAGATTTGTGTTTATAGGTAGTTTTTGTGAGTATGTAATTGTGAATGGTTATTGAGAACAATGATTTGTAAGTGAATTTTGTGAATGTTTTTGTATGTATTGACGTCCTAATATATTAGTTTTAGTTTGTAAGTTAATTTTTAGTTTTTGTGAAGTTTCCTGATCATTTGAGTGATTTGCGTGATTTTTACAATGTGATTTTCTCAATTCTATGAGTGATTCATAAAGTTTCCTCATAAGTGATTTCTGAGTGATTGTTGAAATTAATTTCCGGTAGCTTTGTTTGACCCCTATTTTGGTATTGAGATTCCTTTTGTAATTTAGAAAGAGAAGGGGGGCAAAATAGTCAGCTCAAAAGTGGACACCGTTGCTCCTCCCTTCCCTTATATAATAGAGATTATAGATGTAAAGAGAAAGTAAAAATGGTAGAATAAAAAAGAAATGAATCATTACTTGTGACATCTCCACATATTAAAAGTACATCTTCTGGCCAACTTTGCACGTGCCGAGCAACTTTATAATTGATTCCGGTTAGGAAAGAGGCAACATATATGTAAAATAACACGATAAAAAATAAACTATGAGCAGGGCCGGCGGAGGGGAGGCGCGACCGGGGCGACCGCGCAGGGCCTCCGCCAGTTAGGGGCCCCAAAATCTGGTATGGTATATTATAACGACGCATCAAACAATGACAAGCAAAATTGCTTTGGTTTAGTGGTGAGTGCTTTTAAATAAAACCCTTTAGTCAGGGGTTCAATTCTTCACAATGAAAGTTTTTTTGAAAAAGCACACACTAGACATGGAAACACAACTTCCCACAATAATTACTATGATAATTACTACTGTTTTCCATAATAATTACTACTGTACGGCAATACTAATAATCCTTTCCTTCCCCTTTTTTGGCTTTTTCACATTCTTTCCCTCTTAACGTATACTTCTATTCTTATTTATTTTCTTTCCACTTTTTTTCTTTTTTAATATTAATTAATTATATTGTTTCTTCTTTCTTGATCTAGATTATTTTTTTCCTTCAAAAAAAATATACTAGGAGAAAAATTAGTTTTAGCCATCATCTATACTGAGTATTGTATGTACTCCGTATATATCTCTATTCTATATGGGAAGAGGGGTAGGACACCAAAATATTAGAAACCCCATTTTACCCTCATAACATCTCTATTATAACTACTTCCTTTAATGAAAAAACTAGCTACTTATTTTAATTAAAAAATAAAAAAAGAAACTACCTAATTAATTTTAAAAATAAAAAAGACATTACAAAAAGAAAACCATCAACAATTCAAGTATCCCTAATTTATTCGATATAGTTAACAATTAATTTAATTTTTCTACATCGTATTTTCGCACGCATTGCGTGCATATAAAAACTAGTATTTATATATATATAGAGTCAAAAGAAAGGGACCAATTTTAAAAAATTGCACAGGGTCTCGAAAATCGTTGCCACGACCCTGAGTATGAGATGGCAATATGTTGGGACACAAGGTGACACTCAAGAAAAAGGGGGAGGGGAGTTGAATTGAGTGACGAAATCTAATCGATTTTAGCAAAACTTAGGTTATGGTAGAGTGCCAAACACTGTGAGAAACACTCGTAAATTTCTGTTTTGAGTTTTTGCGAAAATTAAAACTATATTAAATCAATACTCAAACTCAAGATATAACGTGGTTCAATCTCACCTCTGAGATCTACGTCCACAAGAAACAAAAACTCAATTATTTCTTTAAATCCTAAAATATTCACCTCTTGATACAATAAGAATTCCCTCACTACTAAAACCCTAGTAGTGACCCCCAACACTTTACTCTAAGTGTTGACACTCTCTATAATTGTAAGATTACAGAAAGAAAACGATCCTCAACTATGTGCTTCTTATTCAAGCAATTTCGAGGACAATTACAATCGTTGAATAGTTACTTAAACTGACTCGAACAGTGCTATACACTGTGCCTCAGGAAATTGTTTTCAGCTCTTAATATCTCCGATTTTTCTCTCTGAAAACGTGAGTTATGAAAGTGAATTCTAAAACCCTTTTATAATACATGGCCTGGTCGAAAATCGTTTCAAAATATATTTATCTTTTACTCCTTAATTTAAGGGATAAACCTTTTCGTTTTAGAAAACAAACTTTATCCTTTTTCATCTTTATCTTTAATTCTAAAAAGATAAGTTTTCCTTAAATCCATGTTTATCCATATCTTTAATAACCAATAGATTTTCTTTTTATCTCATACTCTTTTATTATCTCAAATTCTTTTTTCTTAAAAACAGTTTTCGAAAATCTTATATTTTATACAAACATTTTTTTAAATCGGTTTTTTTTCTTCTAAAAACACGTTTTAATGAAAATTCTTTTATAAAACGTTTTTATTAAAACTTTATCTTTTTAATAAACTTGCTTTTCGAATTTCAATTTCCTTTTATATAGATATACAAAATTAACATAATTATTTATTTCCTTAACTCTAAGAAAATAATAATTATACTAATTTTATATTTTCATATTTGGCACATAATATATCACTTTTCAAGAACATTACACTTTGCATAAAGTAACTAAACAACTTGGACTTCAATCTTGATTCTTCATTTCTTCAAAGTTTCATTTATTTATTCCTTTCTCAACCATCTGTCATACACATTCATATAATAGAACATATTGTTTATCATCATCAAAATAACATTGACTTAGAGTCACAACACAATATCAACCCATTTTTGCGAAAAACCACTCTTCAATAATAAGAAAAACCACGAATTCGAGGATGAAAATTTTTCTATTACAGAAATACTTGATTGAGACAGTCTCATACAAGACTCTTTGCTTAAACAAGTGATCTAATGAAGAGCAAATTTAAATTGTTATAAATCTGATATCCATGGTGACAAACTGCTAGAATATACAGATCTAGAAAAAACAATGGTACTTAGCACTAATTGGAAAGACACCCTCACAACAAATAATATTTGATGTTTATAACCTTTAGGGTTGAGTATACTAGAGCCGTTCATTTTGTGCAAATAAGTAGGTGCACACGTTCGTATGTTGAGAAAGGTGTGCACGATGAACATCAAGGGATAGGTTATGAACATAAAGACCAATACCAATGAACATATACTAATAGAGATGTGCATATGTTAATTTGGCTTGTTAGCCATATACATGTGTTTCTTTGACTTGTTATTCCTTTGTATTTAGTTTGTTAATTAGTTATTTACATGTTCACACCTTTCTCATCATACAAACGTGTGCATCATTACAGAAATATTAATTTTGCCAAAAAAACGTAGAAATGCGAGGAATATCCGAACACTTAATTTATGGGACCATGCATTTCACATCCACAATAATAAATGTTCAGCAAGTGACGCAAAATGGCAAAAGCAAGACCACTCATTGTAAGAGGAAAACATCAATATGGAGAAGTATCTCTTTTTGATACAAAAAGAGCAGGGCAATAATTGTCAATTTGTCATCTCAAGAATTTTTTGTTCTTTGAAACTTTTTGAGACTATATCGTCTGTTCTGAAGAGAGACTATCGTTGTCGAAAACAGAGGTGGGTGTAATTGTGGTTCATGTGGACCTTAGCTTATTTATACTGTCATACATAGTACACATACTAAATGCAAATTGTTTTTCCTAACGACAAATCAAAATTATTTTATAGCAAATACTTCTATATTGGATAAGTACAACCGGGTACTTAGTCAAAATTTCGGGAACTAGATTCGAACCAAGTCAGAACCGATTCCTAAAACTTGGAATTGGAATTGAAATTGGTTGGATCAGGTCCTTGTTTTCTGAAATTGGTATTCAAAATAGTTGGGACCAGTTCCAACTCCGAGTACCCAGTTCTATGGAAGTGTGATGTAATGTCGATTTTGACTGGAGGTGACTTTCTAGAATTGATCTTGGAATCGATAGGAACCGATTTTAGTATTGGGTATCTGGTACCCAATGACATTCAAAAGCTAAATTGTTTTATTGTTAAGATTAATAAAGACTAAAACCATAACATATATGTATTAGTATCCCTTGGTATAGTTTGGGCCAAACTTCTATTGACGATGCGAAATTATTCATCATACATAAAAAATTCGACTAGGTACTTAGTCTCAGACCTGGTTTCGTCAAGTATCTAGATTTACCAAGTACCCAGTAGGTGCCGGGTCTCAAATTTTACTACCCAGAATTGGAACCACTTGGAACTGGATTCTCAAATTTGAACCCCGACCCAATCCCAACAAGACCAGTTCCAGTTTCAGACCCATTGAGTCCAGCATACATTACCGACCCTCATTTGTTAGGAGAGAATTGCCTTCAATTGGACTTGTACCAACTCAAATTGAGGTCAGTCAGAATCTAGTAGACTTTGAAGTATCAAAATAAAAGGGCTTTGCTATACACCGCCCTAGAATTTCCTAATAACGCCCTAAATACGGTATTTTTATACTTGTATTTTTTTTCTCTCTCCTCCCCTTGACTCACTTCCTAATTTTTTCAGATTTTTTTACCCTTCTTCCTCCACTTTCTCTCCCATCTTCTTCCACTCAACATTAGACATTGGTGCCACCACACAACCACTGCCGCACCACCACCGCGGGAACACCACTGCACCACCACCGCCAGAACACCTACCCCGACATACCACCACCGCATAGCCCCACCATCACCCCCTCTGTTTTTTTTTTTCAATTTACAGTGAAATTTTTTTTTAAAAAAAATTAAGGGGGTGTCCACCATGGACGCCCCACCACCGGTGGAGGCGCCCATGGCAGGCGCTCCACCACATGGTGAGGCGCCTGCCAAGGACGCTGCCACCGGTGGTGGGCGTCCTTGGTGGACACCTCCCCTTCTTTTTTTTAAAAAAGAATTTCAAAAAATAAGGGAGCGCCCACCAAGGACGCCCCACCACCGGTGGAGGCGTCCTTGGCAGGCGCCTCACCATGTGGTGGAGCGCCTGCCAAGGGCGCCTCCACCGGTGGTGGGGCGTCTTTGGTGGGCACCCCCTTATTTTTTTATTTAAAAAAAAATTCAGAAAAAAGGGAGAAAAAACAGAGAAATACTCACCGGAATTCGAAGAGGTGTCGTCGGAGGAAGGTCCTTGCCGCTGCAATTAACCTCTGCTCCTCGCCGGATTTTAACTTTTCGCCGGAGATACTCGCCGGAATTTCTCTTCGTGCTGGAGTATGAGATCTTTGCAATGTTTGTTGATGAGGGAGATGGAGTAAGAGAGTGGAGAGAGAGTGAGAAGTGAGGGAGGGTCAAGAGAGTGAAAGAGAGTGAGAAGGTGATGAGAGTGAAGGAGAGTGGGAGTGGGAGAGTGGGAGTATAAGAATACACAAATACATACATTTTTTTTTTTTATACAGGGCGTTAGTATGAAATTTTAGGGCGTGTTTAGCAAATGAGAAATAAAATCTCAATGGGTCATTTGACTAGTCTACCGGTTCCTTCTATTAAATGACTAAAATACCCTCATGTTCACAATTGATATTCTTTGGAGTACTTCACTCCTAAGTCCTACTGCTTTAATTTCAGTAAATAATTACATCTCTCCATATTTCTGAGCTTCTCCTTTTGGTTTCCTATGGATGCTACTCAAGATCAGTTGGTACAACAAAGTAGAGGTACGTAATTAAGCCACTTAAATCGATTACCAACTACTGGAAAACAGTAGCAACATATAGTTTAAAATTCATTATTTGATCCTGTAGAATTCTTCAATATTTATGCAAACTTAATGATTTTTTTACGACACAGTTTTTCCGTTTCCTCTTGGAGAGCTTGTTTAAGTATTTATTTCAATGTCCATTAAAAAAAAGAGTTTCTATCTCATTTCATATCGAAACCCATTGAATATAGATGCTTCACAGTACATTGTTTTTAAGATCAATGAAGATATTAATACACAGACTCAACTTTTGGTATGGTTGTCAATATACAAAACTATGTGCACGTAGATTCAACTAAGGGACGAGGGCTAGAGGGACAGAGAATAGTTGGTGAGGAGAAGAAGAAAATTTTGAGGGAAATGAGGCCGTGAGGGTTTGTATAACTTTGTCATTATTGTGGTTGATTTGAGATTTGTGAATATTATAACTGTAGTTATGTTGTTCTTTGAGCATTTTAGGACGGATCGACCGAATTTCGGATAATTAATCCGGGCTTAGCTTGTGCATGATCTTTAGACTCAAAATGATGTTTTAGTGTAATTTAGTCTCAGTTTCGAAATTGGCCTAACTGGTTTTTCTAAAACTGAAGATCGATCCCTATTCATAGCTTGAACAACCTTTTTTTGGGTGAAACCCTGGTTTGATTTGACCCATTATGACCACAAACAATTAACTTTAGACTAAAGGCATATGTTGGGCAAAACTAGCGGTTTTACTAGCTGTTAGCGGTTGTAGTATGTAGTTGTAGCTGTTGGGGGTAGCTGCTAGCTGTCTATTAGAAGTTGTCATCGATCAGCGATTAAATTAGTTGTTTAATTAGAAGTGTTTGGCAAAAAGTAGCTGTTGGAATTGTAAAAGACAATAAATGACATTTAATCTAATATGAAATGAACTCAAACAATTTCATATATGTTCGTTTAATAGTTAAATTCAATATTTATTTTTTCAAAGAATTTACACAATTAAAAAGGAGTATACGAGTTTTTAGTTGCTCAAAGAAATGTATAAATCTAAGAAAATATTCAATCCTCAAAAAAATTTATATTACCAATTTTAACTAAAATACTTGTGAAATATATTATCTTTAAAATAAATATTTAAATTACATCTCTGCTATTGTAAAACAAACATTGAATTGTCATAAAATAAAACAATTAATAAATAGTAAAAGGAAAACAGATAAAAAACATTGGTTAATAATTTTACCTTATGCTATTATATAGTGTTTATTTGCTAGACCGCCACCTCTAAATCTCAAACGTTACTTGTAGTAATAACGTTCTACAACCGCTACTCATAATCTACTCCAACTGCTACCCGCTACTACAACCACTACCTTACCAAACACTCATAATTTTCTTAAGTAGCGTTTCAGTCTTGTCAACCGCTAACCGCTACCTCAAATGCTAGGGCCAAACAGGGCCTAATATACAAGATAATTTGGCAACAAAATTTTCTTAGTAAACCTATCAAGAAACAAACTTTTTTTTGGTGAAAAAGGAGTGAATTATATAAAATCCGAGATGTACACATTCATGCAGAAATTAAGGGGAATATGGGAAATTTGTGACTACATTCATGCTATCATCTAGTCTTCTTGCTTCCTCTACAAGCTTGTTCCCAAGTTAGTTCATCGTTCGTGGGATGTGGATGATTCTAAGGGTGTTGAGCGCCTTGCATAACTCCCTGCACAAAACAACAATATTTGTACAATAGATAAGGTCCGTAGGACCCTCTTTGAGAAGATGGATAGCCTGAAGGTTGTCCAAGCATAAAAACATTGTTCATTATATATTGGTTTTGTGAAGCAAATAGAGTTTAACTATTAACGTTTAGAGTTTGATGTTAGAGTTTTAACTTTTTGTTCAATAGATTTGAGTGTTGACTTGACAACGTTTTTTTTATAGATGTGTTTGGTATCAATTAACTGATTGATAAAAGCTTATTGCTGTCATTTGTTTGAGTAAAATGACATTCATATACATTTTAATATAATGTATAGTAATACTATTAGAGGCAAAAAAGTCATTGAACATATTTATACCTAATCCTCTAGAGAAAAAGCTTCTATTAGAAGCTTTTTCATTTTGAAAGTTTTCATTACAAAACTCTCTCTAAAACTCTATTTTACTAAACACCCTTTTAGAATCTTTTAACTAGTCAAAACTCTAAAATTAATACAAAACTCTCTTTTTACTTCAAAATTCTAATTACCAAACACCATATTACTTAACATTATAGAAGGGCTCCAATGTGCTTTAAAAGAAATAAACTTTTTACTTGACCTTTTTGTCGACTTTGTGGCCGTAACTAAAAGAAAAAGACATTAGTCAACCACTCAGCTTCAAGTCTTCAACCCTGTCGAAGAAGTGTAAAAAGATGTCTTTTAATTGTTCTTTTTGTTTTCTTTCACTAATCAGTAAGTTAAGAGACATTGCATGTCCAAACATAGACTATGCAATCTATAAGTTGTCTAGCTAATTACATTCTCTTGTAAAGGAACATCATTTGCTCTCAAATTTTGATGGAATTTTTTTCAGGCAAAGAAGTGGTATATGATTCAAGATCAAACGAGGACAATTCCATAACCAACCATAACAACAATAAGAACAAAAAATTATACTTGCCAAAACTAAAACACCTCATAAAATGGCTTCGAATCACAACTTACATCTTCTTCATACTCGTCGGCCAAACCATTGCCACCCTCTTAGGTAGACTCTACTTTGACAAAGGTGGAAACAGCAAATGGATGGCTACTTTTGTGCAATCAGCTGGCTTTCCCATCATCATTCCCTTTAAATTCTTCTCCTCCTCGCCAACTTCTCTTCATCTTTCAATCTCTAAACTCACCTCTATCTACTTCGCTTTCGGCCTCCTCTCAACCGGCACTAACTTGATGTACTCTTATGGACTTGTATACCTCCCCGTCTCAACATACTCTTTGTTATGTGCCTCCCAACTAGCCTTCAATGCGGTCACCTCCTTCTTCATCAACTCGAAAAAATTAACCGGCCTTGTGATAAACTCGGTTGTGATCCTCACTATCTCCGCGTGCCTATTAGGCATTAATGCTGATGATGAAGGTGATGCAAGCAATAACATTGCCAAGGGCAAATATATCATAGGGTTTTTATGTACTCTTGGTGCATCCGCGATGTACTCTTTAATGTCGTCGTTGGTAGAATATTATTTTGAGAAGGTGATCAAGGAAAAGTCCTACGGCGCAGTACAATCTATGCAGATATATCCTGCGATTGTGACGACTTGTGCTTGTGTTGTAGGGCTTTTTGGTAGTGGAGAATGGAGAACGTTGAAGGAGGAAATTAGGGATTATAAGACGGGGACAGTGCCTTATGTGATGACATTAACTTTCACGGCTATAACTTGGCAAGTTTTTTCGATTGGGTATTTAGGACTCATTTTTGAAGTATCATCCTTGTTTTCTAATGTGATTGGCACTGTGGGTTTGCCTTTGGTTCCGATTTTCGCAGTAGTGTTCTTCCATGATAAGATGAATGGGGTGAAGGTAATCTCTATGGTGCTTGCTATGTGGGGATTTATTTCTTATATCTATCAACATTACTTGGATAATATTGAAGCTCAAAAGGCAAGAAAACATAATGGAGGTGAGAATCTAGCTCTATGCTAGCACAAAACTGTGAATTAATAGAGGTTTTTCTTGTTCTTAGAGACTGTTTTGAATTTATGTCTTTGTATAAATGAGAATCTCTATAAGGGAAACTAGTTTCTGCCACTCTTTTTTTTTTTTGGGTGAAAGAGGAACATAGATTACGAATTTAAATTATCACATACAAAGTTTGGTGATCGATCCGGAGGCTCGCCTAGTTAACCAATATTAATCCTTACACTGATGTTTTTCCATAGTAAAAATACTCGTACAATCCGGGAGAAGGTTTGTCAAAATACAAAGGGTTTTTTGTCAGAAAGGACCTAATAAAATACAAGTTTTGTGGGGAAGGATCTAATAAACAATTTGTTCATTCTCCCTTTTGCTTTCCTAGCAATGTGATCAGCAAGCTTGTTTGTTCCTCTTCCTTCATAGATAACTCTAGCGCTTGTAACCTTGTGGAGCAACACCCTACAAGCATAAATAATTTTAGATAAATGATTATTAATTTTTCTTTTCCGGTTACTTCCTTGACAACTTGCAAACAGTCCATTGAGATGGTACAGTTGGACCATTCATTTCTTTTTATCCACTGGAGCCCCATAAGCAAACCCCGAGCTTCAGCCTCGCTAGCATCGGAAGAGAAATCCAAAGCCAATATACCTTCTATCCAATTACACCCATATGATCTCGGCATATAGCAGCTAGGCAAGTTTCCTTGGATTCATGAAGAAGAGAGCCATCAATGTTAATTTTGAGAGAGTTGAAGGGTGGAGGGGTCCAAGAGGAGGAAATAGTATCTTATGTTAAGCTCTTCTCGATATGGGTTGAATTGGATATAAAACCACATGATAACATAAGTCCATAAGTTTACAAATCAGTGGCGGATCTTATTAATCTACTTTTTAGAGGGGTCGAGTAAATAAACAAAAAGTTGAGGTATTAATTTGTTGTGAAAGTATTGGGTCAGACCGTCTGACCAATATTTACTGTCAGACGGGCTGAGCCCAATACTCAAATGGCCTTAGTAAGAGAATGCAGACTTCGCCGCCCTTCTTTCCCTTTACCCCTCCCTCCTTCTCACTCAACCACCACTAACTCCGTCGCATCCCACAAACACCATTTACGCACCCATATTGAGGACTGAGGAGAGAGAAAATGTCGGAACATGAAGAAAAACAATCATAGTGTGCTACAAAGAATGAAGTAGACGAAAATGCAATACCCTTAATAGTGTAT
This sequence comes from Beta vulgaris subsp. vulgaris, assembly GCF_026745355.1. Lineage (NCBI taxonomy): Eukaryota > Viridiplantae > Streptophyta > Magnoliopsida > Caryophyllales > Amaranthaceae > Beta > Beta vulgaris. The sequence goes on from NC_079206.1 coordinate 14,292,429, forward strand.
ATAAGGCTGTGATTAAATCTCTTCTTTCCGTATACCAGAGTCCAGTTGCTAGACGTAAAATCTCCAAAGGTTTGAGGAGAAGTGATGAATTTGTAGCATGGTGTTAAAGAGATGAAACAATGTAATCTTAGCCAATAGTGCAGAAGATGTTCTAATAGTGCTCATGTATACTATGTAAGCAGATTTGATTACTTAATGAAAAGACGGCAAACTATCAAAAAAAAAAAAAAAAAAAAGGAGAAAGTGAGAAATAAAGCAAGGTTAATCTCAGTCTCCATTCTTTATTGATCCAACAAAGAAGAAAAAAATCAGCTAAGAGGAATGAAGAAGGAGAAAGTGAGAGAAAGCAGAGGTTAGTGTTTTTTTTTTTTTCAGTTGGACTTTGTTTTGTTTCAGTTGGACTTTGTTTTCTTTTAGTTGGACTTTGTTTTCTTTCAGTTGGACTTTGTTTTCTTTCAGTTGGACTTTGTTTTCTTTCAGTTGAACTTTGTTTCGTAATATGTATACCAACTGAAACAAATAATGGATCAACTGAAACAAAAAATGGACCAACTGAAAGAAATAATGGGCCAACTGAAAAAAATAATGGACTAACTGAAAAAAATGAAGACTACCTGAAAAAAAATGACGACTACCTGAAAAAAATGAAGGCTACCTGAAAAAAAAATGACCTAAGTTACTTTCATTTAGACCTAAGTTACTTTCAGTTAGACCTAAGTTACTTTCATTTAGACCTAAGTTACTTTCAGTTAGACCTAAGTTACTTTCATAGAGGTAACTTACTTTCATTTAGACTAACTGAAAAAGAGAAGAAAAAAAAAAAAATGAAGACTACCTGAAAAAAAAATGAAGACTACCTGAAACTCAAGTGAAGTGGTCCGACGGGCTGATTGTGTCGGACGAGTCCGACACAATACGAACTCTAATTTGTTTTAGAAGTTGAAATAAAATACTTAATATAAAAGTTTATTGCTGTAAAGAAATTTTAGCTAATGTAATATTCTAAACAGCTAAACCTCAACACTTAAATTTTGTTGTCCATATATTTTTCGACCAATTAAAAGTAATTCAAGTAATTGAAAGAGTAGTTCACTAATGAATGGTTACTTTTTCCATAAATTGGAGTAGTTTATTAGTAACTCGTTTTTTTAAGAAATCAAGTATAAAATTTCTTTCGAGTAAGTCTTCTCTGAGTATTTTACAATAAAGTTGTTGAATGATCAACTTTTATTCTTTTGCTCTAAAGGAGTAACCATTTAAGTTGAATGAATCAGTACTAATCAAGTTAATTGAATCACTTTTAGTCAAGGGGGTAATTCTAACATAAAAGTGCCACTTCTATTATAGGTAACCCATTTAATTGAAAAAAAAAAAAAACTCATGTCTTCCTATATATCATTATAAGAACTAATACAGTTTTATATGAGATTTTGTAATTGATTATAACCAACAAATGAAAAAAAAAGTGACATTGATATTACACCAATATCTATTATAATAAAATTTTACTTCATAATTAAGAATGCATTTTGAGAAAAAAAAAGAGAGTACTGATTAGAGTTGGACACATATAAAAAATATGGAGCAAAAGGAAATAGAAATAATTAATTTAAAAGGACTTTTGAGAATAAGATAAAACAAGAGATATTAGAATATAAAGAAGAAAAAACATTCTGGAAATAAAAAAAATTGTCAACTTAACTAATGCTGGAATTCGAACCTTGCACCTTATGAAAGGACTTTTTTTCTTTTGCTTACCACTATGCCACCAATGATTTCATTTACTATACTGTAGTTTTATAGTTTTGAATTCCATCATTGTATGGGGGGTCAGGCCCTCCCCCGTCCTAGTTATAATCCGCCGATGTTACTAATTACCTATATTATTGTTAGGGTTTTAATTTAATATCACGAGTGAACATGTCGTAGTACATACGATCAAACTCAAAGAGGTGCAATATTAAATATTAGTTGATTGATTTAAGACTATGAAAAATTAAGTCTAGAAAAATCTAAGCTAAGAAGCAAATATATGAAAAAGAGAGATGTATGTAGAGTAATCCTAAGCGTGAGTAGATTACTATATGGATATTGCTTGAAGAAAAGTGACGACATCTTTGCTGTGTAAATAGATCATTAGACTACGTGATGGAATTTGGAGAAATATAAGGTTTCTGAATACAAGTTTTTTCTCATATACTAATCTCCCTCCATATCAACACTAACTAATTATCAGGCCCGACCGCTCGGGCTATGTCCCGGGAAAGAAAATATTTCTTTTATTAATATTGTACTTTAAAATGTTAACACTGAATACAACTTGGTTTAGTGGTTAAAACTTTCGTATATAAAATTGAGGTCACGGTTTCAAATCCTATACTATGCAATTTCTAATTTTTTTTTGTGTACATGAATTACATAAAGTAAAATTCCCCTAGGAAGAGCGTCACGGGGCACCATTCCTTGCTTAGTAACTCCTATTGATATATTTATATAGATTCTCACCTTGTGATTATATAATGCTCACATTTTTAACGGACACAACAATGACTTGGAGGGAGTCTCCTTGGCACACCCCTCCGGGTAGTTTACGTTTGTTGTCTTGTAGGATTTCCATGATGGCCATGCATTCCATTGCGGACGCGACTTCCACCACCCTTTTACCACCACCACCCCAAAAGCCCCCCTCCCCTTCCCCAGCTTCCGTCAAACTGCCTCCCCCTTCCCCTACTACCGTCGAACTCCCTCCCCTTTCCTTTCCCCGCTAACCTCCACTTCATCTCCTTGCAACTAAACCCTAACCCAGGTGGCGCTTGCTTGTAGGCGACCACATACTTTGCGGCACCTTCACTGGTTTGCAACAGTAAGAGAAAGGGAAAGGAGTTCGACAACAGCAGGGGAGGGGGTTCGCAATAGCAAGGGAAGGGGGAGGGAGTTCGATGGCAGCAGGGGAATGGGAGGGGGTTCACAACAACAGGGGAAAAGGGAGGGATTTTGATGGCAGCAGGGGAAGGGGAGGGGGTTCGATGGCAGCTAGGAATGGGATTAGTAGTATAAAGTATGCTAGTGGAGGCATTAGTATGTCAGCGAGCATCATGCCTGTGAGCACCATACCAGGACATGGTCAAGAGGCAATCATAACAGCACTTGAGATCAGTTCCATGAAGTTGTCCGACAAAGCTGTTGGCGGCCATCTAATAAGACAAAATAGAGGAATCTTTCCTTATGTCAGGCGCATCACAGCCATACACGTGTCTACAAATTATTCACCCTGTCAGGGGAATAAAATATTTATAAATAGCCAAATGGTACTATTCTGTAGGTGGCCAGATTCTGAACACTACTTTCTCTCTCTATCTCTCTACTTTCTCTCTCTAAATCCTTCACGGACACAATATTGACTTGAGCCTCAGAGGGGGTTTCCTCGACACCCCTCCCTCCCTCGAGGGTAGTTTACGTTTGCTGTGTTGCAGGATTTCAATGACAGCCACGCGTTCCATCGCGGCCGCGACTTCCAACACAAAGCGGTCATTCGTTTCACAACCGAAACAGTTGGCACAAAGGAAAGCCATAATGCTAGGAGTGCAAAAGGTTTGTTCATGTAGGAAAGAATTGCATGACCAAGAAAAACAATGAGATTGTCAATTTTGGCGAAGAAAATCAAGAAGAAACTTTATTTTGAAGTTTGCTAATGACAAGAGCATTAGCGGGGTAGGTTGGTGATATGAGCACCAACAACAACAACAGAAAAATTTAAAGAAAAAATAATATCTGAATAATGGCTGGTGACACGAGCATCAGTAAAATAATTGGTAACATGAGTACGAACGAGAAGATCAGAAAAATTGAGAAGTCATATTAAGAAGATGAAGGTCGGTAACATGAGTGCCAACATTGAAAATCAAAAGTTCATGTCCTGTGGTGATTGGTGATAAGTGCATTAACAAAGTTCAAGAATATTATGAGCAAGAATTCAAGAGTGCAAGATTTTTTAGATTAGACAGAGTATTAAAATAATCAAAAAAAATCTTGTAATTAATATATGTCATTAAAGTAGCTAGAAAAATCTAGGATAGAAAGACATAGAAATTAAGTCTAGAAAAATCTAAGCTAAGAAGCAAATATAAGAAAAAGAGAGATGTACGTATCTAGAGTAATCCTAAGCATGAGTGGATTACTATATGGATATTGTTAGAAGGAAAGTAACCGACTTCTTTTCTGTATAGATAGATCATTACACTATGTGATGGAATCTGAAGAAATACAAGTTTTTTGAATACATGTTTTTTTCTCATATACTTATCTCCCTCCTTATCAACAGTAATATCACACCTTGTGATTATATCCTCTACTCATTACGCTTCTTATTATTATAGTACTATAAAAATAAAACAACACTTCTATTACGTCACCAAAAATCCATCAATATCAAGAGGAATCTATGTTACTAATAATTAAACTAATAACAAGATATGACAAACTCGATGAGTATAATATAAAAAAACCCTAAAATTAAGCATCACCACGAATATGAATTCATCAAAACATAAATCACACCTAGTTAATTGATTATAGATAGCTTTGGCGCGATTGGCCTTCCCTCATGACTCATTAATAAAGCACAACTACAAACCAAAACTAAATCCTCTATCATTCCTCAATACCTAGAGCTTAATTTTGTGATAGCAAAAGGCCTAATAACTAACATGCATGTCTCCTATTTTCATGGTTTACACACATCATAAGAAGTATTAAGAACCAATGTGAAACAAATCCCAATTGTACTTCTCACCTATTTTCATGGGAGAATTCAAATCAATGACAAAACTATCTAAATCAAGGCCCGACTTTCGTTGATGAACTCAATTAATATAATAATAATTTAGCAATAAACAAATAATCCTAATTCCAACTCCAACTTTAGTTGCTAATATAAAAGTAGAGCTAAGTCTAGATGCAAAATTGACAACAAGAACAATCCTATCAAACCCTAAACATTCCTCAATAACAAGGGAATTAGAGAAAAAATTTACATGATCAATCCATACTATGGCTCAATTCAATCCTAGATAAAAAAGAATACTCACTAATCATGGCAATGAAACCAACAAACTTAAATTAATTGAAAACATAATTAGTATAAACAAGAGAAAGAAAAGAATACAACTTGATTAACTATGCTTGAATAAAACATGAATCCAAATGCTTGAACAAAGACACAATCTTGAATCTCCAAATTGCAATAGAAAATAAATTACCGCAAATATGGAGAAACTTGAGAGAAAAATAACGCCAAACGTGAATGAATAGTATATCTAACCTAATTAGAAATCCTCAATATAAAGTTGTGTCTCCTAACACTAGTACGAATCTAAGTTACAAGATAAGGAAGGCCAAATAAAATATTAAAGGGTCGGGATTAACAAATTCGCGCGCGTGTAGGAAGTCTCAACAAAACAGAGCCAACTTGCAAAGCCCATATCTCCCAGAGTAAAACTTGTCTTGGGCCGTGCAACCTATCGTTGGAAAGCTCTTCAAATCTACTTTTGTAAAACTAGTACGCAATGGTGTAGAAATGACGGATGTTTACCAGAAGCCATTGAAGAACTGACGCCTTGGTCAACATTATTCGATATTTTCTTGAATGAACTATCCTCCACACTTTACTCTAGAAACTTAGTACACTCTTATTACGACTCCTCTCTAGGAACAAACAGTTTCAGATCTAGACCTGCGAAAAAGATGACGTAAGGGTGATGTTAACATCATGACGTTAACAAAAATCGCAAGTAAAGTTCACGGACCTTTCATATTCCAGCCTCCTATCAAGAATTTCCCTAACTCGCTAAGAGACAATTTTTTTCACAAAGATACAGCGACCTTTCCATCCTCCATCATGCGATGGTATTTGACTAACGCGTTTCTCTTCCCCCTGACATGCAAAGCTATCCTATTCTTTCCTTTGACCCTAATTTCATAACAATATAGTAGATCTTGAAGAGTAAATACTCATCCTAGTTGGATGTAACCCTGTCAATGACGCTAAGGACCCTCCAAACTTGGGGCATTACTTGGCCATAACTAATTTGAAAAGCCTGTAAAAGTTCCCTAGCAATGGCCGAGAAAGGTAGCCTAAGACCTATTTTGAAAGGGTATTCATAAAGAACCACCCAACCAACAGGACAATTGTAACACCCCGTATTTTTATATCCATTTAGTAACTATTTGTTTAAAATTATTTAATGAGAATAATATTAGATTCCTTTTATTTAAAATTTTTTTTTATAGCTTTGATTTTACCTATAAATTGATCAAAAACAAATTCCTAAATTTACTAGGTTAACTACCCAATGCCTATCATACTACTAGTATTAAACGAAAACTAGGAAAGAAAAAGTAGAAAAAATAAAAAGAAGAAAGAAAAGAAATAAAGGAAAAGAAGGAAATGAGAGTTGTACTGAACAAAGAAAACCCACGATCTTCATTCTGTCCCAACTATGGACGTCCTGACAAAAACAGTCCCAACTATCGTTTTTTATTATTCAGTCCCAACTTTAAAGGGTGTTTTACAATAGTAGTCCCAACAGGTAAAAAAACCTACTACAGCAGGTAATTTACCATTTTTTATTATTTTTTTCAATCTTCTTTCTCCCTCCTTCATTCACTACTCCCTCCTCCTCTCCTCTGCCACCAGCCAGCCCCCTATAACCCTCCCCAGCCACGCATCCCCAGCCACCCCTCCCTTGCCACCCCTCGCCAGCCACACATCCCCAATCACCCCTGCCCCGGAACCCCTCCACTTCCCCTCCACTACCCTCCCTTTTCCCCTGCCCCAGTTAGCCCTCCCCTGCCATGCATCTCCCTGCTCTGGAACCCTCCCCCTCCACTACCCTCACCTTCCCCCACCTCCTATTTCCCTCCAATGCCCTAAAACATCTCCCAGCCCCCGCCATATATCCCCCAGCCTTCGAAACCCCTCCCCTTCCCCCACCTTCCCTGCACCCGAAAGACTTCCCCTACCCCTGAAGTAGCGGCTAAAGGAGAGAGAGAGAGAGAGAGAGAGAGAGAGAGAGAGAGAGATGCGAGCAAGGTTTGCGCAACCCATCACTAGCAACCAACAGCAACCGCGCCGGTACGGGCTTCGGTTTTCAGGTGTGAGAGAGAAGTTGTCATTTGGGTGGAAGGGAGAGGGAAGAGAAGGGGTGATAGGGGAAGAGGAGGAAGGAGGGAGGAGAGAGAAAAACTGATGGAAGAGTTGGAAGAAACAGGTAAAAAAAGAGAAAAAAGGAAAATAGGGTTTTTTAACGGTTTAGCAAGTCATCGGTCGACTTGGACCACCAGTATAAAGGGGTGGGGTTAAATTTGGGACTGAACAATAAAAAATAATAGTGGGAACTGTTTTTGTCAGGACGCCCATAGTTGGGACTATTTAAATCAATTTTTCCTATCAATTAAGCTACAAAAATTTTCCATCAACAATCATTACACTCCCACCATCATTCATTCAGCTTCACACTTTTTAGTTTTTGTGGGTATCTCGAAGAGAGAGAATTGGGTTTCGTACTTGTGATTTTCGGGTAAAAAATCAGGTCAAATCAAGAGCTTTTCGAGTCCTTCATTGAGGAATATTACTCTACTACATTCCTCTAATCAAGTAAGTTATGATTGTTAGTTTTAATTCCGTAATGGATTGATTATCTGAATTTTGGGTTTTTAAAAATTAGGGTTCATAACAAAATCGAATTGAAGGAAATTCCTACTATCGGAAATTTGTATAATTGATTTGTGTTTCATGTTTAATTCGACTTAGTTAATGTATTTTCGAGTTGGCTTTGTGAAATTATTGTTTCTAAAGTATATTCTAAAATTTGTGATGTATGGGATTGTTTGTTAATTCTCTGGTTCGAATTATAATATTATAGTTATTGAGGAACAAAATTTATCAGGAATTAATATGATGTAGTTAGCATATTTTCGAGTTTAATTTGATGATCATTAGTTTCAAGATTTAGTCTAGAATTATTATTATATGTTTGTTATGGCTGCCAAATTTTAGTATAAGGTTATAGTTGTCTGTTCAGCAAAATTTAATTTATGAGTTTGATGTAGTATGAAGATAATCAAGTATAGTGTTTAAATTATAGTTTTGGATGTTGTTTGTTGTTGTGGTATGGTGGTGGCAGTATGTTGTTGTAATATGGTTGTTGTAGTGTGCTGATGTTGTGGTATGGTGGTGGCGTTGTGTTGTTGTAGAATGGATTGGAGGTGGGTATCAATGGTTGTTATAGTCGACAAGAAGTTTGTTTGGCTGCTGACTAAACCTTTCCCTAGCCAAAATTTTGGCGTGCTGCAACACTAGTATTGTTCTTGCAATTTACTGATCATACTTTAATAGGAGACAAAAATAAAATAAAATAAAATGAGGTATTAGTCATAGTTGTATATTACACATACATGTTTGCGATTTTGTTGGTATATAGTAGTTCTTTGTCTAAGTTATATGATAAATCCTTAAAACTTTAGGGGTACTAGTTTGTGTAGTTGACTTTCATTGACTTTTGGCCTATTTGACTTTTGTGTTTTTTTTTTTTTGAAATAAATTAAGTTAAGTTGATTCATTTTCGAAATCAATCAAAACTCATTAGCTCGGGTATGTCATTTATATGAGAATTATGTGAAGTATAGTCAAGTGACTTATACTATATTATTATATTGTAGATTGCGAGTTCGTAGAAGAACCTTATTCACTTGAGATTGAGAATTGTTAAGAATGAGATTTCTTACTGTGCTTGTGCTGATGAGTTCAGAACCTGTTTTATATTGTTTGCAAATTTATTTTAACAATGAGATTGTTTTATGAACTTTATACGTTGAGATTTTGATGGTTCTCGATATTTATATTGAAAGAGTTTATGAGATTATTTATGAGGTTTATATTGGAAAGGATGAAGTTCCTTATTGTTAACAAGTTTTAATTAAATTGTGGGGTTGCCGGTAAGCGGTATTCCTCGAGTATGGAAGTATGTTGAGTTAACAGTGTCTCAACAGTATATTTTAGTAGTTGGGAGTATATTGATCCATACTCTTGCCATTTGTCTTCCTTTTTGGTACGTTATCAAGTTAGGGGTATGCATAATAGGGACTTTGGTGTTTACCTTATCTAGTGAGCCTAGCTAGCTCATTAGATTTTTATTACTTCCTACTCACAGATTACGAAAGGTTATATTTGAAAGTTTTACAGACTAGTTCAGAAAGAAAGAAACAAAGGTTGGATTTGAGGTTGTTAGAAAGTTAATATATTATATATATAATCTGTACAACTTCTAAATGAATTTGTAAGATATTCCTATATATCTTACCTGTACATTGAATAGTTTTATTTTATTAAAGTATTAAATCTTGCTCAACCTTTGGCTGATACTACAATGTTTAATGTGCAGGGACTTGAAGATAATTAGCTCCGGTTGGGTTAAAGAGTGTGTTGGATCCCTTTTGATTTAATAAGACTTTAAAAAGACTTCCGCTGTTATTTATTTGACTATAAGTTTTATATTCTGGTTTGTAGTAATTAATTTACATTCTAGTTAATTACTTAGTATGTAATAATTATATATAACTTATTGTTTATTGTTTTAACGGTTTTTTCACCAAGTACCCCCGAGTTTTCAAAAAATTCACCTGGTACCCTCCAAGTTTTCAAAATTCACAGGGTACCCCTAATTTTCAAACTAATACACGGGGTACCCTTAAATGCCCTTAATGACTAACGGCGTTAACCGCCGTTAGTCATTAACCCTAATTTTCTGTTTTCAACTCTAATTAACCTCTAAACCTAACCCTCACCCTAACCCTAATCCTAACCCTAACTCTAACCCTAAACCCTAAACCTAGCCTAACCACCCTTCCCCCACCCTCCCACCACCACTACCCCCTGTCGCACCCCTACCCCACAGCCCCCCTCCCTCACCCCAGCAGCCCCCCCTCCCCGACCCTCGCAACCCCCACCCCCACCGCAACCCCCACCCTCCCTCCCCCGCTCCACGCAATTTTCGCAGCCCCTGAAATCTCACCCCCTCCCCCACACCCGCACCCCCACAGCACACCCCCCACCCCCGCGCCACCACCTCGTTTTCGCAGCCCCTGAAATCGCACCCCTCCCCCATAGGGATGGCAGTGGGCGGGTCAAGTAGGAGACCTGCCCCATCCCCGCCCAATTGGGGCGGGGAGGGTCTAGGTTTGGCGGGGATGGGATTAAAATTGTCCCAGCAATGGTGGTGGAGCGGGTGTGGATTTTATGTTATACCCGTCCCATCCCCGCCCCCCCCCCCCCCCCCCCCCCCCCCCCGCATATTTATTATAAAAATCCTATTTATGTACTTAGTACTTACTTTATATTTCTAATAATTTTATTTTGCAAATTACAAATCTGTAATATCTAATATGGCCATATGGGCTTTGAGGACTTTGACCCAACCCATCAGTGAACCCATACGGCCATACATGAGAAAACTAAAAGTCTAAAACTCTAAATTCTAAAAGTCATAATTTTAGGGTTTTAAGTTTTAACCAGTCAGCCACTCCAATCTCCTACTCTCGGCTCTCCCTCCTCTCTAACGACTCTTAAGTCTCAGTCTCTCACCCACTATGACTACCTCTTCTTTTTCAAATTCGAGGCTCTATTTTTTATCGGTGTTGCTGGGTGTTGCTCGGTTCTGCTCGGTGCTGCTTGGTGCTACACTGCTGCTCGGTGGCCGGTGCTATCAGGAATGGAAGTTAAATGGTTTTAGGTTTCTGAATTTCTTCTTATTTATTTTTCGATTCGTCTCATTTTTTTCATTGTTGCAGTAATATTATTTTTGCCTAATATTGCAAGTTCTTCGATTTTATCATATGTATTTCGATGAATCTATAGTTATGCTATTAGGAGCAACGTTTTAGAGGCCATTAGTCCTATTAATTATCATGAATCTGTTGTTATTCTCATTTATGTTCAAGATGTATGTGTTCTGAATTTCTGATTCAATGAAAGTGGTATATGTGATCTAAGCATTAGAAAAGAAAGATAACGATATAATATTATCTTCTAAACAATATCTTTAATAATTTACAAGTTCTAACACATAATGATAAAAGTTGAACTTAAAAGATGGATTCCCAATGACATTTTTTTACAGTTTATTTTGTGACAAAAGTGATTAAAAATCTTTTCATGATACATTATGTTGAATACAGGGACAACTAGTTAGCTACTGTTATGGCAATTGGGCGAGGATGGGGCGGGTACAATGCGGGTACGACGCGGTGTGGGTATCTATGCGGGTGGTGGGGCGGGGGTGGGTCTGAAATTCTCCCCGCAAAGGGTGGTGGGGCGGGGATGGGTCTTGAATCTTCCCCCGCAATGGGTGGTGGGGCAGGGATGGGGATGAGAATGTTACGCGGGTGCGGGTGTGGAGGGACCATCCTCCGCACCCGCCCCGCCCAATTGCCATCCTTACTCCCCCACCCTCGTTGCACCACCCTCCTCCAATTTTCGCGAAACAAAAAGTCCCCCCACAGCGAAAAAAACAGAGGAAAGAAGAAGGGATTGCGGGCGGCGCGAGGGGCGCAGTCGGTGGAGTGCGAAAATGAAAGGGGGTGGTGCTGTGGTTGGCGCGGGGGTGGGGGGAAGGTCGGGGGGCGCGCGATGTGGAGGGAGGGATGGAGGGGACTGCTGAAATGAACTGAGAGGGGGAGGAGGGCGGCGCGAGGGTGGGGAGGGGCTGCGGAGGGTAGGGGAGGAGGGCGGCGCGAGGGCGCAAGGGTGGGGAGAGGGGCGGCGCGAGGGTGGGGGAGGGGGCAATGGTGGGAGGGTGGGGGTGGGGGTGGGTGGTGGGGTGGTGGGTTAGGGTTAGTGTTAATGTTAGGGTTTAGTGTTAGGGTTAGGGGTAAGGGTTAGGATTAGGGTTAAGATTAGGGGATTAATTAGGGTTAAAGCAGAAAATTAGAGTTAATGACTAACGGCGGTTAACGCCGTTAGTCATTAAGGGCATTTAAGGGTACCCCGTGTATTAGTTTGAAGCTTAGGGGTACCCTGTGAATTTTGAAAACTTGGAGGGTACCAGGTGAATTTTTTGAAAACTCGGGGATACTTGGTGAAAAATCCGTTGTTTTAATTAGAACCATTAGCCTTGTGGTTATTATTACTAATTATTGCGGCGTAACAACTTTAAATTTTCGAGTTTATTTATTTTAAAATATTTTTAGAAGTATTGGAAATTCAGGGTTGTTACAGTTGGTATCAAAGCTATAGGTTACTAAGATTTTTTTAAGACGACTTTAAACAAGAATAGGTGAATAAACTTATTAAAATTGAAATGCCGTTGTGAGGAAGTGTTATGGGAAGACAAGGAATTATATTATTATGAGCTGATAATATATACTTCTCTTTTCATGTTCTTGCTTGATTTATTTATTCTTATATTATTTTATTTCCCTTCTTTTGTTAAGAATTATTCAATAAGGATGAATCATTTTTGGTTTATCTTTGTTTCTATTGTGCTTTTAAGATGATGCGTAGACACGCGCGTGGCAGAACCTCATGCTCGAATCATATGATGCGCGAGATAGCTCAATCCACTCGAGCCTTAACTGATGCTATGGAGAAACTTGATGAGGCTCAAGCTGCCGCCCTTAATACTCTTGTTACTCCTGTTGCTAGAAATATTAGTTCAAAAACTTTTGTGATTTCTAAAGCAATTGAATAGAAGAAACCTTCTTCCTTTGATGGTAAGTGTACCCCTACTAAGATGGAGAACTGGATTAGAGAATTTGACAAAATCTTTACCGCTTTTCAAGTACCTAATGAAATGAGGGTTTATGCTGCTGCCTATTATCTGGTTGAGGATGCTGATGTTTGGTGGACTCACAATAAGTTTGATCTAACTACTAAGGTGATTGTACATGAGGAAGGAGAAGAGCTCATGGAAGAAAGAGAGTTTGGTTGGACTAAGTTCAAGAAGGCAATCCATGATGGGTTCTTTCCAGCCCATATGAGGAAGAGGAAGAGGATGGAGTTTAATGATCTTGTGCAAGGAGATATGTCGGTTCATGAGTTCTATGTGAAATTTCAAGAGTTGACTCGTTTTGCTAAGGGTTAGTTCCTGATGAGCAGGAGAGAGCGTTGAAATTCGAGGAGAAGTTAGACCCTGATCTTCATTCTAGGAAGGAGCTAGTGAGTATACTACAGTGAAGGAGGTGTACACTCGTGCTTGTAATGCTAAGAGGATTGAGGAAACGAGACTAGCTGCAAAGAAGTTGAAATCCACTATATCATGGTCTACTCATGTAACACTCCGATAATTCTCTTTTCTAGAAAATACATTTATAATAAATCTTAGAGAATTACCCAGGCATTATCGCCCGTGTGATAACGTTTCGGCTTACTCAGAATTTTGCAGCGGAAAACAACTTTCTAAAACAACTTTATTAAAACTTATGAAACCAAAAACAATGTCAGAAACTAAAACACACCAACTTAAAAACTATTGTCTGAAAATAAGTTCCTCTACGAAACTTAAATGAAACTAATAATACAAGAGTCTCTCCATTCCAGATTCCCAATGAGATGCATCTGCGACCTGTAATGTCAATGTTGTCTTGACTCTTCCCCCGAAGGATCACCACAGGATCAATAGGCAAAGCCATGATCACAAACACAACAAGCACGTAATCAGCAAAGCTAGTACTACAATAGGCATAAATAATCCTAAACATGATACTACAAAAATAACTTGCAGGATAAATAATAATAAAACATATAATAATCTGCAGACAACTTTACTGAACTAGACTCTAAACTTTATTTATTTCTTTAAATGGAATAGTTATTGGACGAGTTGACTTATCTAAAATAGGAATATGGGAGCTACAACATATTCCAAATTGACCTGCGATATCGAGGAACATTTGAACTGAAAGAGGGATGGTGATCAACCCATTCCTAGAAGAACCCATGGCACGCTCACCATGTAATTCCAACCCTTGTAGTCTATAACCTATTCTCGTTTCACTTTACGTTAAATATATTTTATTACTTGTGTTGACACCAACCAAGCAAATAACACCTAACTAATAATCACACAATCATAACAGAATTTTTTTTTATCTTTGGATTAACAAGTGTTCACAACTTATCAATCAAGACTCCTTTAACTTCTTTTATACTTTACCAACTTACTTGTTGAACCTAGCCAACAATAAACTTTACCTTTATATAGGTATAACTTGTCACTTACCAAATAAGATCCACGGTTCTTATAAGATAATAATAATACTCAAGAATCCATGAAAACATGATTCAATCTAACTTACATTAATTCACTCACGAATTAATAAATGAACTTGACTTATTCTGCTTGCATCAAACTTCCATACAAACATTTATAATCATAAATATTAGTTTACATGTAGCACACAAGCAAATAACATGTAAAACAATTCCAGAAATCATATATATGAACAAATAGAGCCATATACATGATACTAATAAATAAAACATTCTTAGAGCATGCTTCTAAATCATATAGCACGTAGACAATGTACGTACCTTGTATAAACAAATCGGTAGGCCACTTTTACTCGCTAAAAGTCTCCTACTACGAAATCTCCGCCTAGAAAATAAAATAATGAAATAAATATCTCGAACTAAAAATTTACAGCAACTTTAAAACGATCAAAACCCCCTTAAACGTGTTTTAAAATCGTTTTTACGTACCAAACTTACGTTATTTTTAATCCCTAGTACTCCCTCCGTTTCCTAAAGATCTTCCCTCTTTCCGTTTAAGGGTGTTTCTAAAAGATCTTCCCACTTTTGCTTTATTCCTTATTTGGCAAAACAAATTTTCCTATTTACCCTCTCATGTCACTATCATATGGTCCACCATTACATTATTAATTCAATTTTACTCTCTTTCTCTCTCCTACTTTAACCCTTTTTATTTGTTTATTTATCTTAACCTCTTTCTCTCTCCTACTTTACTCACACCATGCCCCACACAACTTGATTTTTCTTGGTATCTGTAGGAACAGTAAGTGGGAAGATCTTTAGGAAACGGAGGGAGTATAGTACAACTATTCTAGTGATTAATAATCATTTAAAACCCTTAAAATACTTATTTTTCTGAAATTACAACATTTATAAAATTTAATAAATCTTCTGAATATATATTCAATACATATAAAATTATATACTAACCAAATCTCATGATTTATACTTTTTATATATAGTTTCGAGTAATTAAAAACCCTAAAAACTATAAAATTCATGATAAAAACTAAAAATAACTTAATATAATAAATATGAAATTTATTATAATTATATATATGATAGACGAAATTCATATTGCATAAAAAACAATAGTTTAAATTGTAAACATGCTAATTAATAATAAAATAGTATAAAAACTAGTACTTTAATGGAATCTTGAAGAGGAAGAAAGAAAAACAACCACAACAATGGAGGAAGGAAAGGGCGCCGGCAGCAATAGCAGCAGCAGGGGACCGGCGGCAACAAGTTCTTGGCTCAAACAAAGATTCGTGACGTTTCTTGTTGAACAAGAAACGTTACTTGAAGGAGAAGAAATAACTTTTGAGGAAAAACGAAGAACGACGCACAAAGGAGAAGAGAGAGAAAGAAAGTGCCGAGTGAGAGAGAAGGATCACGTGGAAAGAGGAGAGAGAAATAAAGTGTGTAAGGTAAAATTTGGGTTTATTAGGATATTTATATAGAGGCTTTACTTTTGGGCTTAGGAAAAGAGACTTTAATCAATGAAACTTTGATAACTAATGAGATGGGCTCTTTAGGACTTTAGTCATCAATTAGCTCTTTTCCTTTTTATCACTTTTGGGCTTTTGATTCCATTAAGCTTCGTTTTCAAATATACTTTTTGTAATTAAAACTCTTATTAAAACATGCTTAATTAAAACATTACAAATTTTATTAAGCTATGAAAAATATTTTTAGTTGACTTTTAAATTAGTCAACCCTTTTTTAAAAGTCAAATCATTTTCCAAACTCATTTGGATTTAAATATAACTACATAAATACTTTAATATATTTATGAAAAAATTTTAAAATTGTGGGGGATTACAACTCAGGCGGCAAAAAAGGGTGATACATCTGGTTCCACTACTTACCACAAAGGTAGAGGGGGATCAATAAAAATCGAAACATTGGGAACTGTGATTCTGGTGGTAACTATAACAAGGTAGGTTCCAGTCAGCAGTATTCTAAGGACAATCAGAACTCCACTCTTTCTTGTAGCCAGCCCCAAGGTCAGATTCAGAGGACTGATCGGATTTTCTATTGCAAACGTTGTAGTGAGTACCACCCTGGCAAGGATTGTGATGGTAATTTGGTGGAGTGCAATCACTGTGGGAGGAAGGGGCATCGTGCTTATGAATTTTTACTAACCCCAGGTCGAGGAACATGTCACTATGATCAAGTATGATCAAGTGAATGAAATAGAAGGGGAAAGGAAGAGGAAAGAGGGAAAAAAATTGGAGAAAGATGATCAAAATGAGCTAAAAAGAGTTCATAAAGTACGTTTGAAATGCACTTATCAGATTTCTTACTGTGCTTGTGTTGATGAGTTCAGAACCTGTTTTATATTGTTTGCAAATTTATTTTAACAATGAGATTGTTTTATGAACTTTATACGTTGAGATTTTGATGGTTCTCGGTATTTATATTGAAAGAGTTTATGAGGTTATTTATGAGGGTTATATTGGAAAGGAGGAAGTTCCTTATTGTTATCAAGTTTTAATTAAATTGTGGGGTTGCTGGTAAGCGGTATTCCTCGACTATGGAAGTATGTTGAGTTAACAGTGTCTGAACAGTATATTTTAGTAGTTGGGAGTATATTGATCAATACTCTTGCCATTTGTCTTCTTTCTTGGTACTTTATCAAGTTAAGGGTATGGATACTAGGGACTTTGGTGTTTACCTTATCTAGTGCGCCTAGCTAGCTCATTGAATTTTTATTACTTCCTACTCATATATTACGAAAGGTTATATTTGAAAGTTTTACAGAATAGTTCAGAAAGAAAGAAAGATTGGATTTTAGGTTGTTAGAAAGTTAATATATTATATATATAATCTGTACAACTTTTAAATGAATTTGTAAGATATTCCTATATATATATCTTACCTGCACATTGAATAGTTTTTAATATTATTAAAGTATTAAATCTTGCTCAGCCTCTGGCTGATACTATAGTATTTAATGTGCAGGGACTTGAAGATAGTTAGCTCCGGTTGGGTTAAAGAGTGCGTTGGATCTCTTTTGATTCAATAAGACTTTAAAAAGACTTTCGCTGTTATTTATTTTGACTATAAGATTTATATTGTGGTTTGTAATAAGTAATTTACATTCTATTTAGTTGGTCTGTAATAATTATCTAAAACTTATTGTTTATTGTTTTAATTAGAACCATTAGCCTTACGATTATTATTACTAAATATCGCGGCGTAACAACTTTGTATTTTCAAATTATTTATTATAAAATATTTTTAAAAGTATTGGAAATTCAGGGTTGTTACAACAATCCTCGGGGTGTTCGTGAGGCTCGGTGTTTTTTAAGACCGTATCGGTTGGTAAATTTCTTAGGTCTAAGAATTTCATTAATTCATCTTCCGACATGGTTGATTGTTCATCATCAATTTCAATTTTCTCCTCCACAACCTTTTCTTTCGACTTATTTTTCTCATGATTCTTGATATAATTACTAATGTTACGCCTACTTGGAGCCATGAATGCAAAGAAAAAGCAAGAAATTTTATGGAATTGAAGAGATTACATTGTGAGGCAGAGTGACGAGTTTCTTTGGAGAACTCTAGAGCATCCAAGTTGAAATCCAGGAGTTTCTTTTCTTTGGGGAGGGAGAAATTTTTTTTGTGTGTGTTCTTGCTTTATTGGCACGACTTTTTATACCATGCCATCATTTTTGCGTAAACGGATATATTTTGATTAACGGTGAAAAATTATCATCTTTGATTGTTATCTTTTGACATTGGAATTTTGGGTAGGGAAAATTTTAAAAAACTACCTTTTATAATCAAAAAATTTCAAAAAACTACTTTTTAAAAATTTTCTTTTAAAAAACTACCTTATATCACAAATTTGTTTCAATGTACTACCATTTTATCATAATAAGGTTTAATCACCAATGATTAAGTCATCGTAAATTGCTTTTCTTTTTTCCTCTCTCGTTTCTCTCTTCTTTTCTCGCTGCCCCGTCGGCAACAACAGCTACGGTGACTATCATTTATTGATCCCTATTAAATATAAACATAAAGTGGTAGTATATTGAAAGGAATTTGTTATATAAGGTAGTTTTTTGAAAGAAAATTTTTAAAAGGTAGTTTTTTGAAAAAAGTTAGTTATAAAAGGTAGTTTTTTGAAATTTTCCCTTTTGGGTAATATCCTTTTATTTGTCGCATGTGATTTTATGCTTTACGTCGTTAGCAAACACATGTGTTACAATTGTTTTATGACTCTGACATAATCCTCATTGCAATAATTGGGGGTAAACTAACTGTTATGACTATAATTTCAGGTTGACATTGACGCAATGAAACAAAGACGTTGACACATCCAGGCTCGACGTTGATGATGCGACTAAATCAAGGGTTAAACTACTGGTCGAAGAATAGGGAACGCGTAGCCGTTATTGCTTTCTAAGTCACCAATGAGGACTGAAGTCAAAAGAAAATGACACCAAGATAAGAATTCAGTTGAGATTGTGCGGAGATCATGCAGAGCTACCTCCAAGATCCTTGGAGGCACGTTGCAGCTAGATCGCGGCTGTGTAAGGGGTATTTAAGTGGCGAGGTAAATGAGGACAAATGATATAGACAAACTTACACATTACAGCCATCCTTTGGAGATTATTTACATTTCAAATCTTTAGCACTTTACTTACCTTCATTCAAATAAGCAATCTTTGTACCTAGATCAAATAACGTAGGTTGTATTTATTATCATTCACCCTGAGTGACGATTGCATCTAGTGGATTTGTGGACTTATATCCATCCGCAATTTTTAACCCATCTTCATTTAGGATTTTCTGTGTCAACATTCCTTTGTGTTGTTCTCCTCATAATCCCTTTTTATATTTGCATCTCATACATTGGATAAATCTAGTTGTCGTTGTCTCTAATATCGGATTTCGTTGTAAAGGTGAATCAGCATAAACTAACAGTAACAATTATTGAGATGGAGAACATGGAAGACCAATAGTTTGTTTAGAGTGGTTTGTATTGACATTTCCAATCGGCATGACTGAAGACTCTGTTTGGGGCAAAAGAAAGTCCTACAGGCCACAACCTGTTAGCCTGTGTTAGGTTGTTACCCTCCCTGATCATGTAACCCGGTGATTAGGGGTGTAAGTTCGGTTTTTGGTTTGGTTTTAGGTCAAAACCAAACCAAACCGAAATAAATTCAGTTTTGAAATTTCCAAACCAAATCCAAACCGAAATTCGACTCAATCCAAACCAAACCAAACCAAAATATGAAACCAAAAATCAAACCAAACCAAACCAAACCGGATTTTTTTTATCTTTCAAAATCCAAACCAAAACAAACCAATTTTTTTTCATATTCCAAAATCCAAACCAAACCGAAATGAAATTAAATCAAACCAAGATAAAAACCAAACCGGATTTAAACCAAACTTTCTGATAATTTGTATTTTAAGTGACAATAATTTTGTATTTTCGTAATTAATATTAAAAAAAAGAAACACAAAAAATAATAGACAAAATTCGTATGTTAAGTGACAATAATTCGGTTTTTTTGGTTTTTCAAAACCAAAACCAATCCAAACCGAAAAACCGAAAAAATAATTTTTTTGAATCCAAACCACACCGAATTTAAAAAAAAAAACCAAACCAAACCAAATTACTAATTCGGTTTGGTTTGGTTTGGTTTTCGGTTTTTAACCAAATAAATTACACCCCTACCGGTGATACCTGTTTTTTTAAGTCGGTGGTCGACTGACCGATATTAAGTATATTTGTAAGATATAATTAAAAGTTATCTTAGAAAGATAAATCACATGTAATCTGATTTCACGTTGAAAAAATAGAGAGAAATTGGCTAAAATATAAACAATCCGTCTTGCATGGACCCGGTTCACACGAAAAATAGTATGAACCAGGCCTAGGCACGTGACCGGTTAAGAAGTACTCACTTATACACTATATCAAAAATAGATACACTATATCAAAAATAGATTCACTATATGATACATAGGTATACTATATCAAAAATAGATACACTATATCATAACTACGTACACTATATCATAACTAGGTACACTATATCCTATAGGAACACTATATCATAACTAGGTACACTATATCCTATAGGAAAATATTTACTTAAACGCATTACAAAAACATACACTATATCAAAAATAGATACACTATATCAAAAATAGATATACTATATTATACATAGGTACACTATATCATTTTAACATACACTATATCATTTTAAATATACTATATCATTTTAAGATACACTATATCATTTTAACATATACTATATCATTTTAACATACACTATATCATTTTAACATACACTATATCATTAACATACACTATCCTAAACTAACGTGATATGGATCGGGCGGGTGCACACTAATTAGTCTGCACCGGATTCATATTAGTTTTTTTAAAATATAAATTTGATGGATTACGCCTTCTATAACCAATTAGTGAAACCTGTCAAACTTGTATGTGATCCTCTACAAAATACTACCTCTGTTTTTATTTAGTTGCAACAATTTATACTTTTAGGTGCTTTTTATTAGTTGCAACATTTCCCATTTTATGAAAGCTTTTAGGATAATTTGACTATATTACCCTTTCTTCACCTACTCTCCCCATTTAATTACAATACTAGTAGCAGGGGCAAGTGGGTCAATTATACTCTCTTTTCTTATTTCTTAAAGTTTGTGCAAAAAGGTGAATGTTGCAACTAAATAAAAACAGAGCTAGTATTGTGCAATATTTTTTTACGAAAAAGAGTTTAGCCCGATATTTTAACAAGTTAAAATAAGCCTACATAAAATTTGACATTTTGTGTTCAACATTAATAGTATGGCGTGTCAATAAGTTCTCATTCGGTGACACAGGTGTCATTGTGACAAGGTAGTATACCCTAATACTTATTTATTCACCTTGCATGACGAGGATTAAAGCGACAACGCAGCATCTCGTCTTCAT
This sequence comes from Beta vulgaris subsp. vulgaris, assembly GCF_026745355.1. Taxonomy (NCBI): domain Eukaryota; kingdom Viridiplantae; phylum Streptophyta; class Magnoliopsida; order Caryophyllales; family Amaranthaceae; genus Beta; species Beta vulgaris. The sequence goes on from NC_079206.1 coordinate 14,313,698, forward strand.
GTTGTACTTATTTCTTTCTCATCTCTTTAGTGTAGTACGTTAGAGATCTGAGTGCATATATAGTATATACACTGATACACACATCTACATACATATATATATAGCAAAAGTAGAAGGAATCATAATAAGAAATTAATTAGGAGTATCAAGTTTAAAAAACTACTAAAAAAGGAAAGCTAAAAAGAAGAGAGAAAATGGCGACTAGATCACAACAAAAAAAAGAAGAGATGGATGAAAAAGCAAGGCAAGGAGAGACAGTTGTTCCTGGAGGTACCGGTGGAAAGAGCGTTGAAGCCCAACAACACCTTGCTGAAGGTCCTCTTTTCTTTCCTTCATGTTACTTTTTTTTGTATATCAGGGCCTTCTTCAAGATTTTGGAGCTTCGATTTTAACATGAAAATTGGGCCTTAATATATAGAAAATAAAGATGAAAGTGAGAGTTTTAAAGATGAAAAGTTGAAAATTTAAAGATAAAACATTGATAATTTTATTAAGGGTGGGAAATAAGGGTGATTTTTTCAAATATGAATTAAAATTTTTAAATTAATATACTTTGAGCTTTTATAATTTAGGAGTTCTGTGTTAATGGGTTCTTTGCACACTCTTATCTGTTCGTTTAATACCTATATTATTTTGAACACTTTTTAAATTAGTTTTTAAGTTCGTGCTATTGGGTAATTAAATTTTTTACTATTAATATTTTGACGTGAAGTAATAACATCAAGTATCATTTGGTTTAATACTAAAGATATTAGTATATATCCTTGTTGCTTAACTATATCAGCACTTAATACCTATTTTCTTCACTATTCTAGAATGTATTTAATATCCCTAATATGATACGTGCCTTTATATGTACTTCATGCAAGTAATATGTGAATAAAGTACAGGAAGGAGCAAAGGAGGGCAAACAAGAAAAGAACAGCTAGGCACTGAAGGGTACAAGGAGATGGGCCGCAAAGGAGGGCGTTCCACCGGAGAAAAACTAGATGAAGGAGTTGATGTCGATGAGTCTACCGACTGAGCCGGCCACCCTAATTTGCATTGCATGTAGCCCATGGCCCATAAGGATCTAGTAGCTGGTTTAGTTGTTTATAGGGTTTTGAATTTTTTTTTTTTTTTTTTTTTTTTTTTTTTTTTTTTTGAGGAAGGCTTTTAAAGTTTTAGGTGTGTTTATTCATCACTCATAACCGTAAGAATTAAGATCATATGTAAATATGCAACGTGGTAAGTATATATAGCCCAAGAAATAATACACCATAGTATATATATGTCTTATATATGATGTAATGGAGCTCTTGTATTTGGGTTCCGTACCACTTTGTTTTTGAATTGTTTGTTTTGTAGGGTATACTTTGGTAATGAAGTTCTGCATGTACTTGTTTATTTCTTTACTTTTTCACGTGTTTTTGGTTTTGTTTATTTATTTCTTGACTTTTTCACATTCTTCGACATGGCGGCAGGGGCGGGGTAAACATAGCGGGGGTCTTATACGCTTTTTTAAAATTGGGTTTTTCATATTTAGTTCATAAAAGATATTAGATTTTCAATTTTAAAAAAAAACTCTCAACATATCAAATAATTATAAATTAAATAGAGAAGAGAGTAGTCATTAATGGGGAATTGATAAAATTTTATTGGAAAATTGTTAAAAAAAAAAAATAAAGGAGTATGAGTAGAAATTAGTGAGAGAGAGTTAGAAGGATAGAGAAGAGAGTAGTCATTAATGGGGAATTGGGAATTTGAAGCAGCCAAAGAAAAATCCACACGTGATAGTTTATTAATGTGAGTAGGTGATGAGTTAGCAGTCATAATTAAAACAGTAAAAAGTAAAAAAAAAAAAAAATTACTTCTAAGTAGAATTGAATCCGTGTCTCTTTGTCCTATTCCTTACTACTTTACCACTGATGCAAATGTTTTTTTTTTGTTTTTCTTTCAAATATTTAATACATATAATATATTTCGAGGATTCTCTATTTTTGGAACTTTATTCCGTCGCCTATACAGCATGGGTCAAGACCCGCCCCTGTAGAGAAGAAGAATGATGATGTTGCTTATTTTAAAAAGTTTTGCTCATTTAAGAAGTTTTGCTAATTTTAGATAATAATTTCTCACAATAAGCAAACAACTAAAACAAGTAAAATGAGTATACAACATAAAATGAACAAAAATTTATTAACATGAGCAAAAAACTTAAATTTAGCAAAAATTGTAAAATGAAAAAAAGTTTCTTGAAATGAGTAAAAACGTAAAATGAGCAAAAAAAACATAAATATACAAAAAATTAAAAAATGAGCAAAAATTTCTTAAAATGAGCAAAAAATATGTAAAATGAACAAAAGTTTCTTAAAATGAGCAAAAACGTATAATGAGCAAAAATTATAAAATGAACAAAAATTTGTAAAATGAGCAAGAATTTGTGAAATGAGCAAAGATTTGTAAAATGAGCAAAAATTTCAAAAATGAGTAAGTTTTCATCTTGTCACAAAGATTTGTAAAATGAGCAAAAATTTGAAAAATGAGCAAGTTTTCAGTTTTCATCTTAACATTGGTTTTCAGCGGATCCTACCTCGCTTTCTCTCTCTCTCTCTCTCTCTCTGTGTGTGTGTGTGTGTGTGTGTGTGTGTGTGTGTGTGTGTGTTGTGTGTTGTGTGTTGTGTGTGTGCGCGCGCGCGCGTGTGCGTGTGTGTGTTTCGGGTAAAAACTTGCAAGATAAGGGATGGATTGAGATCAAGAGTCGAGACGATGACCGGCTACTCGAGGAATGACTTGAGACCTGCAAAAACAAGAGTTAGACTATCCCGGGGGTGTATCTGGGATCGCCCCTCCGACGATCAAGTCAGTTGATTGGTTTAATTGGTAAGTTTGAAGTGTTTTGTCTAGAATTCATTACCTCAATAAATGGGGATTTAATCCCTATTTATAGACGTTGTAATATGTGAAAACACCCTACCAGGCTGGCGCAAGATCCGGGACTGGTGGAACCCACTGGGGGCTTGCCAAGCTGGCATAGAGTTTGAGAACATATGGGGCCCACTAAGGGTTTATTGGGCTCAAACATTATCCCCACGCAAAATATGTGGGAGAAGGCTTCCTTGGTGCCACGTGTTTTGCGGAATATCGAATTTTACCTTAGAGAGGCGTCTTGTTCAGTTATAATATATCTCCAAGGACTTCAGACCTCGAGAGCCTGATGAGGCATCCCTCGAGATTGCCTGGGGGCTGATGAGCCCTAGGTAATTCGAGGGATGTTGAGACCTTGCTCGAGGTTACTCGAACGCTAATGAGCCTCAAGTAACTCGAGGGGTGCTCAAACTTCGCTCGAGATTACTCCGGACTTAACGAGCCCCAAGTAACTCGAGGGGCGCTAAGACCTTTCTCGTGATCACTAAGAAGCCAATGAGCCCCAAGTTACTCGAGGGGTGCTAAGACCTCGCTCGAGATTTCTCAGGGGCTAATGAGCCCCAAGTAACTCGTGGGGTGCTAAGACCTCGCTCGAGATTACTCAAGGGCTAATGAGGCCCAAGTAACTCGAGGTGTCTTGACGCCGTAGCACTTAACGGGAGTCCATCTCAGTAGTTGTGGTGACTATAGGGTATCCTACACTCGATCTGGGTGAGTTGCCTAAGTGTAGATCTTTGGATTTAGCCACGTCCAATCAGTCTGATGAGCCGATATGGGTTGGATGGCGACCAAGGGAAGACGCTCCGGTTAGGGGCGGCTCTTCGGTGTTCGCGCTACGCCTGGTCCCTGGGATCAGCTGAATTCAGTCAACTTCGGTGAGCCTGGGTGGACTAACTTGGATAGCTGGTGAACTTGAGCCTGCTGGAAGGCTCAGTTCAAACACTTTTTCGAGAGCTTTTTGAGCCCGTCGGATGTCAACCATCATTTCAGGTGGTCCCATAAAATGAGGAGAAAGTACTTCTTTTTATTTCATTTACATTTTAATTCTCTCGGGATTTTCCGTTCCGCAAAAATATCATCTCGATATCCCTCAGAGGTCGACAGTCGTTCTTCGAATCGGGAGAGGATCTTGAGGACCTTCCAACCAAGGTACGACTCGCTCTCTTTGCTTCTTTACTTAGTTTTATAATGGATCCTTCTGGATGGAGCCCCCTGTTGACGAATACTGGGGGGATCATTGTCTAGGTCGGGGACCCCTCCTCCTCTACTTAAACCAGTGTTCGATGGGGTTTTAATAAACAGGGTTCCTGTGGTGTCCATGGCATTCGACTGTTCTGATCGATCTTAGGTGCTCGATGCCCTACCGTGCTCGAGCGACGATATTTTTGTTCTTTCTGATGGGGAAGGAGTTAAACAAACCCCCATACATTGTCACCATTGTTCGATCCCGGACCATTAGAAGTTACTTAGATGATCTTCACGATAGTCAGGTAGTCTGGATAATGAAGGGGAGCAGTGAGGATCACTCCCTTTGGCCGAGCACAAGTGGTAGGGAAGAAGAAGATCAATCCCAACCGAGAGGCATAGCACATTTCCATGTTCGTTGTCCCTTCATGCAGTTTCTGGGGGACAACCTCCGCTTCCTTGAGAGCTCGTACTGGATTAAAGATCCGTACGCTTTGGGGGACAACCTCCGCCTCGAGCTAGGTTTGGGATTCCCTCTGCACCCTTTCATAGTCGAGGTACTCCAGTCATATGGCCTCGCTCATGCCTAATAGTGTAGGCTCCATGGCGGGCTTTCTTGCTACTTGCACTATGATGGACGTGGAGCTCTCCTTAGCATTGTGGCGGAACATGATGAAGCTTGTAGTCATGTCTGCAACTTCGAATGGAGAGGAATGGTGGAGTTTCCAGGTCCTCTTTCCTTACAAGGTTGTGGGGAACATGCCCTCGACCAACAACATTTCCGAACCGAGTTTGTCTATGTTTATCGGGCCAAATGATGGGATTTTCCTATCACTCCTTTGCTCGAAGGACTAAACTTGGCTTTGAACAGATCCGTGCCTCGAATGACCGAGGATGAGGCAAGGGCGGCCATGTATTGTCAGACGATCACTTTGATCATCAATGGTGATCGAAAGCAGATCCCTCAATATTGGAACCCTAATGCAGATGATCTAAGTGACAAGCACTTTCTGTCGGCAATGGGGCTGAGCCCCTCCTATCCCCAAGGTAAGGATTTTATTGTTAGGTATTCGATCGGCTTCTTTTAGTTTGATTACTAACTCTATTTATTTTGCTGCAGTCATTGCTCGTCAAGAACTATGCGAGGAGATGCAGAAGCGTCTAACAGCCAACCAACAGGTGCAAGACCAAATTCGACAGAAGTTCTCAAGGGAAGACACTCGAGTTCCTCGATCCCCTAAGGTAATACTTTCTACTTTGATTTTTCTTATCTTCTTTATTTTGATTACTGATCCTCTTACTTGCACGATCCTTCGAAAAGGCCTAAAACTTGACCCCCATTGCCTCAGCTATCATTACTCCTCAAGGGGGCGGAGACAGGAGGAAGATTGTTGTGGTTGCGGCTCCTCGACCCAAGGGGGGACCATCCAAGCTTCGAGAGACTGGGAGGTATCCCCTCTTCGAGGGGGGGATTCTCCAATCTGCAAGAAGAGGAGGACTTCGGACTCGGAACCCGCCTTGAAACCCTTCACGGAGCTGTCCGGGATGCAGAAGGCTAGTTGCTTCGATTCAACGGTGAAGCGTTTCCTTACCAGGTCGGACATCGAGGTCATCTGAGACCTGACCGAGGAGGAGGAGGTTGAAGCTCTACGTTCTTCTTGGATCGACGTAAGTGTGGCTGGTACTTCTTTTTGCTTAAGTTATAATTCTAAGCTAACTCTTAACCTTGTTTCAGCATTCAATTCAGATGGTCGTAATAAACCATCGACATACTATAGGCTCCCGGAAGCTTCGAGAGGACTTGACTGTAGAGGAGGAGCTCGCTTCGAGCCGCCAACTCAAAATCGAAAGACTTGAAAAGGAGCTCGGAGTTGAGAAGAAGAAGTTGGCCGACGAGAAGGCTATATGGGACAAAAGATTAAGGACGCCATAAGCCTAAGGGACTCGGTCAAGCGCACCTATACTTCAAAGGGCGAGAATTCGGAGGCCAAGGAGATCATTATCCAGGATTGGAAGGACTCCCAGGCAGTCAAGGACTTTGCTGCCGATATGGGACTGCTCGGGGTCGAGGTTGTTATAGAGGTAACATTAGGCAAGCTCTGAGAGGCTTTTGGAAAGGCATATCCCTCAGTTGATTGGAGTGTGGTCGAGGCGGAATATAACTCGATCATCGCCGCTGAGCTTGAAATTGATGACTACCTTAATGTCGACGGGATCCTGGCGGATGAAGTTCTAAGCGCTAATGTAAGAGTGGCAATTGGCAAGGAGGACCCCAAGGGACAAGATGACTCGAGTGTCTCTACTTCCCTTGACTCTGAGGATGGCTCTAGTATAGAGGAGTCCTCAGGCACCTCGACCAGCTGATCTTCGAGCAGTTCCGACTAATCCCCTTGGCTAATTTTGCCTTTTGCCCATTTTGTACTTAGTCAAGTCTTAGATGACTTTTAGGATGTAAATCTTTACTTGATGAATGGATTTTTGACTTTCTCAATACTTTCTCTTTGTTTTCTCGTTATGCTTTTGGATTTTACTTTGCATTGGTCATTATGATGGTCTTTCGAGATATGGCATCCTCGAGCCTTGATGGCCCTCGAGATACTTGTAACATCAGCTTGTGTCCTGAGATACATGGTGAGTGCATGGCGCGTGTTTGACATTATTGGGCCGATACGTGTAGCTCGTTGAAGGGGTTGAATTTATTGCAACCTTGGGAACCACGATCCCATTTTCTTAGAAGTACGGAACTGGGTCACTTTCATAACTCAAAATCTCATTTCTCTTCTTCTCTCTCTTTCTCTCTACTTTCTCTCGACCATCAACCCTCCTACTCATCTCGAGCGACGATGTCTCAACCCTTGATCACCGTCGAGGCAATTCGAGCTGCCAAATGACGCCATGTAACAGCCCAGATTTCCCCGACCAGCTTATAGAGGATTAAGCACGGCGAAAGAGACTCTGGTCGAGATAACCTGAACTATTACCATCACACTCACCGAACTACATCGGAGAGTGTGGGACTCGATTCCCAATTCTATTCAAATTGATTAACTATTGCAACTATGCTCTGATTCCCAGACTTTATTCCCATAAATTTCTACAGAAAATCCGACAGAGTTTCCTTTGAAAATAGGACAACGCTAAAGCGAGAAATAATATGAACCTGTTGCAATTTCAATTTATAAAATATCTTCAAAGGAAACTCTGTCGGATTTTCTGTAGAAATTTATGGGAATAAAGTCTGGGAATCAGAGCATAGTTGCAATAGTTAATCAATTTGAATAGAATTGGGAATCGAGTCCCACACTCTCCGATGTAGTTCGGTGAGTGTGATGGTAATAGTTCAGGTTATCTCGACCAGAGTCTCTTTCGCCGTGCTTAATCCTCTATAAGCTGGTCGGGGAAATCTGGGCTGTTACAAGTGGTATCAGAGCATAGTTATAATAGTTAATTAATTTGAATAGAGTTAGGAATTTAGTTCCACACTCTCCGATGTAGTTCGGTGAGTGTGATGGTAATAGTTCGGATTATCTCGACTAGAGTTTCTTTCGCTGTGCTTAATCCTTTGTAAGCTGGTCGGGAGAATTCGGGCTGTTACAAGTGGTATCAGAGCTTGATTAGTTTTGGATGCACTATGATCTCCATATCATAGTGTAGGGGTTGAAAATAGGTCTAATGGATTGACTAAAAAGTTAGGTATAAATGAATCAAGCCGCACGAGTGTTTGCGATTATGCGTGTGCTATATGGATCTATTCATATGAATAGGTGTTATTTGTGTGTATATTTGCTAATGCGTACAATGTTATCTTTGTTGTTCTGGTGGCTACGTGATGGGGTTGTTATTACCTCTGCTTCTCTCTTCCCTCTGCTGATGCTGCTCGATCTCTCCCTCTCCTTTGATGGTGTTGCCGCCAATCTGACGCCTTGGTTGGTCGTTTGCAAAGTACCGGAGGTACTTTCCCTCTTTTCTTGTGTTATGAGATGATGTTGTCGTTGTTGTTATTGTTGTGTAATATTGTTGTTGTTTTCCTTGTGGTTGTTGCTCTGTTTTGTTGTTGATATTGTCACTGTTATTTTGTTATTGTTTATGGTTTCAAAGACAACGTTGATTCCAAAATCAGTATTAAGGTCATGGTTCTATATTTCAAGTAGCTTTGTTTTGATAGTTCATTTTGTTTGATTAATAATTCTACTGAAGGAGTTTTTGTTATATGTTAGCAATTGATCGATTAATCAATCAAATTATGGTAGTGCTATCTTATATAATCTTACTGTTATGAGTTCACTTAGTCGATGGTTTATTTTGTTTAACATATTAGACCAATTAAGGAATTCTATCTAAGACACTATAGTTATATAAGTCTCTGTGTTTTGGAAGTTAGTGTTAATAGTTTTAATTATTGTTGCATTTTATTTGAGATGATTTTCTAAAAAGGTAGGTGTGAAGTTTGGATTAAAGTTGAGAGTTAGTCTTGAAGATTTGTAATTAAGTAAGAAGTAACTAAGAAGAAGAATCATTCATAAATTAGAGTTTGAGAATCAGAGCATAGTTATAATAGTTAATTAATTTGAATAGAGTTAGGAATTTAGTTCCACACTCTCCGATGTAGTTCGGTGAGTGTGATGGTAATAGTTCGGATTATCTCGACCAGAGTTTCTTTCGCTGTGCTTAATCCTTTGTAAGCTGGTCGGGAGAATTCGGGCTGTTACACGCCAGCTGGCCAAGTCCAGCTCGAGCGCTAATTCCCTTTCAAAGGGAGGGGGATGCCATGAAGGTTAAGCTTGCCCTCAACTGCGCTTGTCCTTAAGCAAGAGCCAGTAAAGATTAAGCTCGAGGACTCCACCATAGTGGTTGCTTCCGTGTTGGTGGTTGCCCCTCCCTCGAAGAAGAGGTCATGGATCAAAGAGCCATTTAGGTTACCCTTCTCAACCCTCTCGACACTAGTGGAAAAAACCTTATATGTCACTTTGTAGCAGATGCGATTTTTGTAAAACCGCGTCCGAAAATGAACAAAAAAATGCGAGGGAAACTTGGCAAAGAAAAGCGGATGCGGTCCAAAAAAAACCGCATTAGATTTAATATCGGATGCGATTTTTTTTAACCGGATGCGGTTCAGGGGACCGCATCCGAAACTCCTCTGCTAAATGCCTTCGCTCAAAAAACCCGCCAATTCTAAACACAATTTTTTTTCCTCCCAAGCAAAAAACTCACTGCACGAACAACTTGCGCCACTACCACTGCCCACGCCGGCGACTTGCCACCACCACCAACTCTGGCGACCTGCGCACGTGAAGATTCGCCACCACAAGCTAGGCTAGTTTTGCCCTAATTGCGCGCCACCATTGCCCTTATATCGCGCCACCACTGCCCTAGTTTGGCGCCACCACTTTTGCCCTAGTTTTACGCCACCACTGCTGCTCCCTAGCTTCATTCCTTCTCTTCCCCTTCCTAACCAAGTAGATTACCACCTTTTCCTAGCTAGGTAACAAAAAATTTCATAACTTTTATTATAATCTCATAAATTTATAATTTATTGTAATTTTATGAATAATTGTTAGTGAAAGTAGGTTGTATAATAGTTTAAGGGTTTAAATTTTATTCATTTGAGTTAATTTAATTTTAATTGGAGTAGTTAGTTTGATTTAGAGGTTAAAAAACTAGGTCTTTGTGGTAGGATGAGTATGATTGTTAATTTTGAAGTTTAGTTTAGTTTAGTTTAGTTTAGTTTAATTTAGTTTAATTTAGTTTAGTTTGGTGATTTATACTAATTTGAACTTTAAACTTTGTTGTTGATTATTGAAGCTAGCTAGTGACGGAGTGTTGAGTTCCATTTCCCTATTTACAACCTTGATATTGGTATGTTATCGCTCATACTTAACTTTCTTCAATTTCATATATTACTAAATTGGTTTATAAGTGTAAATTGGTTTATATGTGCAAATATGTATATCTGTATCCTTGAATTAAGAATAGATGTAAGATACTTAACTTTTAGCCGCAGGTAATGGCATGTTTAGTTCTTATTAGGATCATTATATGTATTGCAATCAACTAAACTAGCTTCACATGTATTGAAACCCACTTTGGGTAAGTGGATGTCATTTTGGGCCGATTTCGGCTTTTCATGTTCCAATTCTTTAATTTCTCACTTTTAGCCGCATGTAATGGCATGTTTAGTTCTTATTAGGATCACTATATATGTAAGAAACCGATTTGGGTACCTGAAACTCGTTATGGCCTATTTCTAATTTTGAGCGGGGGTGGGGGACAGTGCAAGAGGGTGTGTGCAATGGGGGGGCAGCGCAAGGGGCAGGGGGTGTGTGCAGTGGGGGCAGTGCAGGGGGCAGGGGGTGTGTGCAAGGTGGGGGGGCAGTGCAGGGGGGTGGGGGAGTGAGGGTGCAGGGGGAAGGGGTTGTGTGCAGTGATGGGGGGTAGTGCAGGGGGTGGGGGAGGGTTGTAGGGGTGGGGGCAGGGGGCAGTGTGCACAGGGGGTGGGGGAGGGTTGCAGTGCAGGGGGCAGGTGGCAGGTGGGTGGCAGGGGTTGGCTTGGCGGTGCACGGCATCATTTTTTTGTTTAAGTATGTGCGTTCCTAATTTCCTTCATGTTCTTGTTATATCTTCGAGTATATAATTATTTCAATGCTTTTGTTTGATCTTGCGCGTTTTAAAATCTTTTTGTAAATATTTCAGGTTTCTCAAACATGGTCCTAGATGATGTGATTGTGGAGGAAGAAAGTGACAAGGTAACCGATAAGTCATCATTTGATGATGATGACGAGTATGATGCGAATAAGGAGGAGGATAAAGGTGAACCGGAAGATGTAGCGCATGATGAGGAGAAGCGCTTGGAAGATGAGGAAATGCGCAAGGTTCACCTCCTTGAGGAGCAAGGAGATAATTCTCCCCCCCATTGACAACAACGCTCAGGAAGATTATCCAGCTGTCTCGTCGCGCAGTGTGCCACCCAAAAATGCCGGGAAAGAGTTGCAAGTTTCAACCAAAACTCCAAGGAGTGTTGCAACAAAGAAGCAGAAAGGTAGGGGTGCGAATAAGGGTTTGAATGTTAAGACCCAAATGACCCTCGAGTATGATGATTTGGGTCAATCTTGTGGTCAGTGACGTGTAAAGTATGGGCAGCATAGTTTTGTATGCGCAAACTCAACATTTTGGTGAAGTGGAAAGATGTGCCAGAGGCAATGAAGAAATCATTATGGGAAGACACTTGTGTAAGTTTTTAACATTAGCATAGCATGCTCCATGTACTTAGTTTAGGGCATTTAGCAAGATGTTAGGACATATTTAGCTCTAATAACAACATATACAACCATTATAGGCAACTAAAAGCCATTCATACCCATTTTGGGTAAGTAAATGTCAATTCAGGCCGATTTTTGCATTTCATGTTTCATGTACTTAGTTTCGCGTATTTGGCCACATATTTAGACATATTTAACTATAAATACAACATATATACCCACTAGAGTCAAGAAAAGTCACTTCACATGCTTTGAAACCCATTTTGGGTAAATGAAAGCCGATTCGGCCCGATTTATGCTTTTCATGTTCCATGCACTTAATTTCACGCAATTATCAACATGTTAGGACATATTTAGTTCTAATAACAACATATATAACCATTATAGGCAATTAAAAGCATTCATATACTTAGAAACCCATTTTGGGAAGATGAAACCATGTATTTAGAAACCCATTTTCATTGATGTATATGTATAAGTAAATTAACTCCTAGTTTATTTCTTGTTTCTATAGAATTTGTTCCATATTACTCCTAATGAAGCTAAAAAGGCGTTGTTCCTATATGTGGTAGGTGGTCGAAAGATTTAGAGCTTTCAAAAGCAAGCTAGTTAGTGGATGGATCTCGAAACGAAGAAAGAGGAATGATAAGAAGAGGAAAATTGGAGATGATGATTCACGACAACCGGATAGCATACTTTTTGAGATTTAGACACATATAAAACGAGAAGATTGGGAAGCATTTGTTGCCCAAAATACTACGCCCGAGATGGTGGTAAGTATATTGTGCTTTAAGCTATATTAGAATTTGCATATTTACTTTAACTACAATTAGATATGTTTTAAAACTAACCATGTTATCTTATAGGCTAAGCGTGAGAAACATGCACAGAGTGCAAGACAGAGGAACCACTACCATCATATGGGTTCCTACACTTACGCGAGGGCGAGACAAACGTGGACTAACGACAAATTTTACCCTTCTACGACGACCGATTCTACCTCCAACGCCACATCTATCACAGTTGATCGTGTCGCTGATTGGTGGTGCTCCATGCATACGCCTGATCGGGACAATAAGATGACCATTTCAGATCCGGGGACCTTGAAGATAGCCAATGTCGTTGTAAGTACCTTCCCCCGGTTTTCTTTTCAACCCCGCTACATATTTTGCTCCCCCGGTTTTTTTTTGCTCCCCCGGGTTGTATTTGCCTCCCCCGGTTCAATGGTCAAGGGAGCGAACGTCCTTCTTGATCTTCGAGGCGGTATGTGCCTGGTCGAACCACTGAAGTGACTTTGTAAGGTCCCTCCCAGTTGGGTTGCAATTTGCCAAGTTTAGGCTCTCGACCTATGGCTTCAAATTTCCTTAAGACCTAGTCATTGACCTGAAATGGTCGATGCTTAACCCGGCGATTGAATAGCCGTGTCAGTTTGAGTTTGTAGGAAATGGCTTTCAAGATGGTGCTGCCTTTAGTTTCTGGGAGTAGGTCGAGGTTGACCTTCTTTTCTTCCGCATTGTTGTTGTAATCATAGAAGGTTATCCTAGGTGAGGGAATGCCAACCTCGACGGGAAGCACAGCCTCACTGCCATACACCAAGTTGAAAGGTGCTTGTCAAATCTCTTCCCTTGAGACTTTTTCGTCGAATCTCTTCCCTTGAGAGGTTTTGGACACCATGGTAGTGCTTGTGCAGTCTCTTGAATAGCTGCTATAGTCCATTTGATTGATATGTCATAGTTGAACGGTTTTAAATATCAACTTATCAAATTTCCATACCTATAAAAACTATTATTATAGTTATTATTAGAAGGATCTTTTGTCAAATGTAGTCCTTTAACGTGTTTACTTTGTTAATTGCAGCTCTTTCATTTGAATCTTTTCAATTATAGTATCAAATAAACCAAACACTTTTACGTTGCAACCCAAAAAGCGTGAAGATAGGTTGAATTTGGACTGCAACTTAAGTGTGTGCGTGGTTTATTTGAGACTGAAATTTAATAGATTGAAATGAAAGACTACAATTAACAAAGTGATCACTTTGAATAGTTGTATTTGGCAAAAAAAAAAAAAATTCTTTTTACAATCAGCTTGATCATGTAAGTTCTTATATGAGAGAGGAAAAAACAAGACTCATGATAGGCTTAGGGGTACCTTGGTAAGGGCAATAATTTTAAATAAATTTATCATATAAATTAAATTTTTCACTCATTCTGAAACTTCTTATTAAAAAAAACTCCTTCCCCCAACCTTTTGAAAAAGAGATTTTTGAGCCTAAAAAAGCTATTTCAAACATCTCTTTATCAAATTAAACACCCAAATTAGAGAATTGACTAGACAATTTCTCTAATATGAGCTCAAATCTCGAATTTTGCCTCAAACCTCTCTTTACCAAACAGGGTCTTTGTAATTAGAGGTTGTAGACAAAAAATCGTGTCTCGCCATTGAGTTTCCAATGATAAAACAAACCGTCATTCTAATTCGTTCAGTCCAAAGAAAGAGTAATGAACAAGTTAAGCTCAAAAAGCGTTCCAAAAAAAGATTAGTAAATCCAAACCCTATTTGAAAGTCCAAGTAATTATTCCTGATAACTAATTGTATTATTAATATTCTTGATAATTAATTTTTAAAGAATATTTCGAAAATCATATTTTTATTCCTTAAGATAGTTGATTTCGAATTTCAAGGGATATATTTTATCAAAAGTCAAAAAGAATCCTAAAACGATAAAAAAAAACTCAGCCAAATTAACGTCACGTCTAACGCAACATATTGCACTCTCCCAACGTCAATGTCGTACACAACTTCCAAAAACGCAAAGTAAGTGTGTTGACGCAAGAGTCATGCACTAGGCGCATGGCTCCTGCGTGCTGCACAGAGCGCACGCTCTGTGCGCCTAATACACAGTTTTGATTATATTTTCTGCGCCGTTTTCGGTTTCCTTTGTCTATAAATAGCTATGTGTCTTCGAATGTTTTTTTACAGGGTTTTCATAACTTTAGTACTTCCTAATATACTTCATAACTTACAATCAAATACATTCAAACACACACTCAAACATATTCATTCATTTAAATTTCATATATAAAGATTCAAGATTGCTTCTCCTGCATATCGTTACATAAGGCCCAAGACAAAAAGTTATTATTATTGATGCTCAATTCCAAATTTTTTTTGTACTAACAACTTATGACATAATGTAGATCTTGGAGGAACTAATACTCTCTTGTACAAGCTCTAATCTTTCGCTTTGGCATTTCCATACGAGGCAATTTACCGAGGACATGTCAAAAGATATGGAATCGTGACATTTTTTCTTTCTGCTATTCAAGTAGCCCGGTCTGGTAAGTAAGGACTTTGCTCTCAGTAGAAGTAAAAAAGCCTTCAACCAGACCATCCGGCGAAAAATGAGGAGAGGAAAAGCATGAGACTCAGTAGCCCATAATAACCGATAGTGAAGTCCGAGCTTAAGTAAGCGAGAGCCTAGGTTTCCTAACACTGGCTTTCAGAAAAAGAGTCGCACCATTACTGCTGGGGTGGGGCTCGGCCTTCGAACCGTACGTGAGACGAGTTTCTGCCTCATACAGCTCAGGCCGAAGACCGGGTGCGTGCGAGAATTCTGGATGTGGAAATCCAGCGATAGCTGCTTCCTGTCAACTCCAAATGTAGCAAAAGTACATCAAGAGCTCAAAGGGCTAAAACCTCTAGTGAGGAACCACAAAATCTACGCACTACTGGCTTGAAACTGAGGGACTGCTTGAACTGACTACATGTTACACAAAGCGATAGGAGAGACCGATATCAGATGATCTATTCCTCTTTTCCATACACTTTGAACACCAAGAATGGCGAACCACCTCTTAGCCTCACTTAACCTTTTAGGAAGGAATTGGGATCGCGGTCTCACACTCTAATCCCTACAGGTGCCCATGACTGTTCTGGGCTTGGGCTAAGCTTTATGCTTCAACCTTGCCAGTCGTTTTTCGAATTCAATTTCCGTTCGGAAATTGAACGGGCGAGCATCTCCTTTAGATCTCTTCTTTTACTTATATATATTTCTATATTTATATTCATATGCATGTCTATATGTTTAATGCTTTTATCACCTCACATGCTTATTCTTGCTAATTAAAGACCTAATGAATATTTCAATGCTAAATTCATATAATTTGAACAGTCGGATTACTTTCCTAGCTAGTAATTTGATTGCATAATAACATGTCATCCAATAATTTATCTTTTGTGTTTAATGAACCAACATAGATTAATTTCTACACTCCATTAGCATATTACATGGTTATTTTATTGCATAAAACTTGAACATGCATGAATCATTATTAAATAGAGGCCACCAATGAGCAAATTTGATTCCTGATCATACTCGTACCCCCGAATTCAATCTATGGTTCATTGACTATTCACGAAGTCATGACGGGGAAATCTACATTGGATAAGTCTCTAAATTGTCCCTATAATTTCCCATTATCCAATTAGGTTTATGAGTCTTCCTTTAAAGATTTGTTAGCCACTTCATAATATTTTTCGATAAAACCTTTACAATAAGGTGGTCAAAATACGTGATCATCCTGTGTAGGCAATAAAAACAAGGCTATAGAGGTTAGCAGTTAATCGTTAGCTATTTCCATTAGCTGTTAGCCTTTAGTTGTTTCCATTAGCTGTTATCAATTAGCTGATTGTATTAGCTGGTTTGACTAGCTGTTTGCATTAGTTATTTGAGTGGAAATGTTTGATAGACAACTTTTAGCTAACTGGTTAGATTATTAGAATCAATTTTTCCTTTAGGCTCCGTCTAGTAGGGTGTAAAACATTTTCAGTGTAAAATAATTTTCATGGAAATAATTTACAAAGAAAAATACAATCCTAAAATTAGTCATCTGTTGCTTGGTTCTATGTAAGAAACATGATGACATGAAAGGAAAATGAAAAGGAAAGTAAGGAGGTAGTGAGAGGAGTGTACAAGAGAGATAAGGAAAAGGAAGGAAAATAATTTTCCATTCATTTGGAAAGGAAAATGGTTTTTCCATCATTGGGAGAGCAATTTTACTCCAAGGGAAAATGGTTTTACACTCCTTTGCAAACCAAACAATGTAAAATTGAAAATAGAGGAAAATCATTTTCCAGAAAATGTTTTACGCCCTACCAAAAGGACCCTTAATGTATTCTTAGGCCTTATTTTTTTGACCGAACTAAACTAAAGTTATTATCGTAAACGTAATCATTCATATTTTTTGCTTCAAAAATAACTATGCCAAAAGTTAGGGTTAGTATATTATCGAGACCGAGGAACAAGAAATACTCCCTCCGTCCCAAAATATAGTTCCTATTTTCATTTGGGTGTCCCAAAATATAGTTCTCATTTCTATATTTAATTTAGTTCCACATTTTTTTCATAATTTATCTAAAAAAATCGTATCCCATTATTTATTTGCTTCTTGAATTTCGTTTTTTCCTTTGTTAATTTATTCAACCAAAATGTTACAATTAATGCTCTTTCACCAATTATTCTTCATTTTCTCTCCTAAAATCATCTTTTCCCATATAACATTTGTTTAAAAATAAACAAAAAGTTTTTACTACCCCTCTTAGTTTCTACTCGCATAAATTAGCGTGAAAAAAGAGAAATGAAAACTATATTTTGGGACGAAGGGAGTATGATTTTTCATTAATCTAAAAACTAGTTTTGGTGATTTTAATTGTTTAACACTTATCTTCTTCTATTAACCTAATCAACTCATAAGAATAAACGTCATGTACCTAAACCTAAAAGACCAATCTCTCCTAGAATCGTCCCAACATACATAAATATAACTTGGCAATATCCCAATATCTTTTTTTTTTTTTTTTAGTGTTTGCACCCGGTTCACCCTTCGGACTACATCCGGATCGAGACCAAGTTCGGGGTGGTTAGGATTCCATTCCTCTCCCAAGGATGTTGCGGGAATTCGAACACGGGTCCGTCCTACCAAATCCAGTCCCATCACCACTGGGCCAACCCTTACTTGGTTGGCAATATCCCAATATGCATACGATACAAGTTTAACAACACTTCATACTGTTAACAACTCTCCACTGATCACTTCCCTGTTCAGTTGTTCCTTCCATCATAAGTCAATAATCTCTCTCCTCCAACCATCGACACAATGGAAGGATTGATGGAATTAATGAACACATTGCAGAAAGCATGTACTAATCTACCTCAATTTGGGGACGATGGCATGTTCATGTTGCCTACTCTCCCCTCCATCGTCGCTATCGGTGGCCAAGTCTCTCTCTTTTTTCACCATCGTCGATATTTTTTACCATCTTGTTTTCAATTACTGTGTTGTTAACTTTCATGATTGATTTAATGCAGAGTTCAGGAAAATCTTCTGTTCTTGAGAGTATTGTTGGACGTGATTTTCTTCCTCGTGGTTCAGGTTATTATTCTATTAATCGATTTGACCTACATTCTATTATAATGCATTATATTATACTCCTTATATAATCCTATTATAATGTCACTCTGGTTAATTTGCACATAAAACAGTTGTAAATTGGTAATCTTATACGTATAGTATATATGGAAAGTTAAGATCGATTTTAACCTTCTCAATGATTAAGAGAGAGTGGTAATTTATGGTAAATTGTCAGATTCTTTGTCAGGGAATAGAGAAGAAAAATTATCTTTTAATTATTTTACAAGATGCTAGGGTTTATTGGTTTGGTTTCTAGTTTTTGTAAGAGGGTTTTTCTAACCTATGCACCGAATGCGTAGGTTTAGCTATTTATGTTTAGCTTTATTCAACAAAATTGATAAATATGACAAGTTAATTAATGATATTATTCTAAAAATAGGAGTTAGATATCAATGAATAATATCTTTAACGACATGTTTGGTTAGTGGTACTAAATCGTGGTAATGGTAGTGCTTTTAAGTATAAATTTGTGAAGACATTCTAATGTTAATATTCATGGTAATGAAACTTGATGTCAAAACATGAGTTTTCCTTCATAAATTTAAATTACCATCCAATACCACCTTCCTAAGTGGTAATGGATGGAAAGAAATTTTAGGAAGAAAATAGGTGTTTTGGAATAAATTAACATTACCATGAATATTGACATGGGAATGCTTTCACAAATTTGCACTAAAAAGCATTACCATTACCACCATTTAGTACCAATAACCAAACGAGCCGTAAATAGCTATGCCGTGTGTATCGATTTTGTTGAATAAAGCTAAAACAAATAGCTAAACAAAACCCTTTTTGAAATTAGAATCATATGGAAACCAGAAATATAAAGTTTCGAGTCTTCTTTAATCAGTTTTCAAATTAAACATGGCTAACATAGATACGGCTAATTTTGAGTTTATTATACCACTTGTGTACATCATATGACTTTTGGGATGCAGAACGAGCCCTAGCTCTTTAGTCATACTATTTGGCCGAATTTATGATTCCTTGATTGAAAATCTCTAATATTTTTAATGTCAATTTTATGAGATCCTACTTCTTTGACTTGAATTTAAAAGTTCCTAGAGGCTGGAGTATGTCAATGATTAGTATACTGTATATTGTGGCAATGCTAATCTTATGAAGAGAGTGTTTTGATTTTTATTTTGGTGAGTAAGATAACATACCATAAGTAAGATAACTAGATAGATTTGACATCGAGTTTTATACGATCCGAAAGATAATATTGCTGACAACAACTAGTAAGGTGGAGGATTCATGGTTCTACACTGTTTAGCCTTAGAGTCCATTTAAGATTAATGTCATAGCTTCTCTAGTAAAACCCGCGCTGTCAATCTCCATCACAATCTCGTAAAACACCAACTAGCCTACCACTGAGCATAAGGATAATAGCAGATGCATTTACATGAATCATGGACCAATTAGTGGGTATGGCGAAATCCTCAAGAGATAGAACCGAGGCAGAATGGTTAAGGATTGCATCAGAACGTCTCATGGTAGACATAATAGAGCATTAAACCATAGAACATGAAGTACTTGACTATTTAGTTAAGCTACTTTTATTGTGTGTTTGCAGGTATCGCGACTAGAAGGCCTTTGATTTTACAGCTATACAAGATAGAGCAAGGAGAAGAGGAGTATGCAAAGTTTCATCACTTGCCAGAAAAGCGATTCACAGATTTTTGTATGTTTGTTTTCTTGGTTTCTTCTTTGTTGGGTTCCTTATTCTATCATTGCATCAATTTTAAGAAAAAATCCATATTGTAGGTCTCATATATGTAGAAACATCTTTGTTTATCTTATGGCTGCCAAAAAAAACAGAACAGAAAATCAAGGATGCATCTACTCTAGTTATCTATTATATATGCTTATTTTATTGAATTTCTTATTGGTGCAGCACTGGTACGAAAAGAAATCCAAGATGACACTGATAAAATAACTGACAATTCAAAGCATATTTCTCCGGTCCCCATTCAACTAAGCATCTATTCTCCTAATGGTATGTAGACAATGTAATTAAAAGATACAGCTTTGTTTAGTTACTAAGTATTTTGAATGAAGATTTGACTGTAGCTCAACTTCTATTTTCTTTTTCTTTTCATTCTTTGCTTTGGTTAGTCTCATAGATTTTAACATTGTTGTTCTATATTGTAGTTGTGAACTTGGCGATGATTGATCTACCTGGTTTAACAAAGGTAGCTGTAGGTATGTCTCTGGCTTTAAAGTTTTTGATGGTTCATATTATCATATAGTTTATTTGAACTTCTCCTTATATTCCCTCCTATTGCCTCGTTATCTTTTGGTTCCTTGAAACTGACTCGAAGCTTTTGTCGATAGAGGGGCAACCAGAGAACATAGCAGAAGACATCGAGAAGCTGGTCCTCTCATATGTGGAGAAGGTAACCTTTGAGAACATTGTTGTGTGCTACAGCTGAATATATATGATCTTTTGCTCCTTTTGTTAGGAAAAATATACTGTAAATGGACTGTATTATGTAAAATAGCTTGAACTAAGTAAATTTTTTAAAGAAAGACTCAGACTATGAATGATGTTCTGAAAGATTGATTTAATTAATGATGTGAGAGTTGGGTTCATGTCTCTAAAACATGAGTATGAATAAATAAAGTACTTACAAGTGATGTCCAAGGGAAAAATGCATTTACGAAATCTCTTTTTCAAATTTCTAGTTTTGTGCACCTTTTGTTTTGAATCTTTCCACTCAATTTACTTCTTTTTTTTTTCAATGTTATAGCCCAATAGCATCATCCTAGCCATAACTCCAGCCAATCAAGATGTAGCAACATCTGATGCTATCAGACTAGCTAGGCAAGTTGATCCGGCAGGTATTTAAGATTATATAGCTTAATGTGTAAAAAATAAGTGTATCTTGATCTTGTACTAATTATTTACTAACATGTGATTTTACCAGGTGAACGAACGTTTGGTGTCTTGACCAAGCTTGATCTAATGGATAAAGGAACAAATGCTCTTGAGGTTAGATTCACATCATCACTATCACCCAGAAAAATATAGCCTATGCATGTTTGTAGTATATTGTGACTACATTAAACTTGTGAAAAGTACGTATATGACATCTAGGAATTTATGAAGTTATGTTTGATAAAACTGATTGATATTTTTAGTCTTATTGCTACCATCATCACTCATGCACGACAGCGAGATACGAATGAATTATAATTAATTTAAGGGAGAAGAAATTTGGAGATCAAAGCTTACTAATTCTTTGTCTTCTCATGTCTTTTTCCCGTCTATTTAAACTGACCTTTGTTCTATCATAGGTTCTTGAAGGAAAATCGTTTCGGTTGCAACATCCTTGGGTAGGAATCGTAAATCGATCACAAGCAGATATTAACAAAGATGTTGATATGCTTGCTGCAAGACGTAGAGAACATGAATTCTTTGCAACTAATCCTGATTATGCACAGCTTGCCAGCAAAATGGGCTCAGAGCATCTTGTGAAACTTCTATCAGGAGTATGATCATTACTAGTATATCAAGTTTCTTTATCATGCAAGATTTGAACTTTGCCATGTTTTACTATACATTAAATTCAATCTAATGTTGCTATGATCAGCATCTGGAGAATGTAATTAAGGCAAGAATTCCAGCGATTACGACACTAATGAACAAAAGCATTGACGAAGCTGAATCTGAGCTAGATTACCTCGGTAGACCTGTCACCGTTGATACAGGGGTAATGAGCTCCATCATCATGTATCATGTTTTTTTTAAAAGAGATTGAATATCAGTTGTTTCCCTCCCTTAAAGTTCTTTCTGTCTGTCTCTTCTCTCTTATCTCCATCCTTAGGAGTTAGGGCATGTCTTCTCATATGCTGTTTCGACACAAATATTGTTGTTTGTAGGCACAGTTATATACTATTCTAGAACTCTGCCGCGCATTTGATCGCACATTCACAGAGCATCTGGAGGGAGGGTAAGTGACTCCATTTTTTTCTTCGAATCCTTGCATTTATTAACTACTACATGGACTTGCACTGGAAAGAATAAAAAGGATATGGACTAGTTGCAGTTCATTACTCGTGCCAAGGGCTAAGCCATGGTAAAGCTTGCATATCAGGTCATGCCGTGCCATGTGCCATATGTAGAATTCTTGTGCAGGCCCACAAGCTGCCTATTGTGCCTCATGCCGTGCTTGTCTTAGCAGCGCAGCTAGGGCAGGGCCTGTGGGTCATCAAAGACCTTGTTCCTAGCCTGCGTGCCGTTGACCAGGTTAACCTGAACTCCTTTTGTTACCCTTTGCAGTCGACCAGGAGGTGATCGTATATATGGGGTATTCGATTATATGCTCCCAAAGGCTCTGAAGAAATTGCCATTTGCCAGTCATCTCTCAGTACAGAATGTGCGAAAGGTTGTCTCACAGGCTGATGGTTATCAGCCTCATCTTATTGCACCTGAGCTGGGGTACAGACGCCTTATTGAAAGTTCTCTCAAGTTCTTTACAGGTCCAGCTGTAGCTTCAGTGGAAACTGTAAGTTCTATGTTATTGTTATCTTTTTTGGTGTATAAGACTAGAGAGCCTCAAAGTTTAGTTATGTAGACAAGATTCGAGCTAAAGGTCTTGGATAACCACTTCACAACAATTTACCAACTAAAATGGACCAGTTGTTTCTCCTCTTATCACTGTTGTGAATGTGAAATTGACCAAAAATTCTTAGCTAAATTTGAGTACATCCATTCTTTATGGAAGGTGTGTGTATTTGACCCCTAAACGTGCATTATGTCATGGACTTGGGCAAAACACCTTCAATTTTATCTTTATCATTAATCTCTTCTCCTTTTTTGTGGTAAAATGAATGAAGCTCCCCCCCCCCCTTGGTGCTCATTTGTTTTTTTGAGTCATTTTCGTTTTCATGGAGCAATTTTTTATTTTGATACTCTGTTTCTTTTTTGCATGTTCAGGTCCATAACATTTTGATAGAGGTTGTGAGGACTGCTGTTAAAGGAACGCAGGTCTGGATTTCTATTTTAACTCATCTTAATCCTTTATTGGAAGTTTACAACATCATATAAACAGAGAGTTTATATTCATGCTTTTATGACACAGGAGTTAAAGCGCTTTCCCACTCTTCAATATGAAATAGCATCAGCTGCAAATGCAGCATTAGAGAGGTTTCGCGAGGACAGCAAGAAGACGACTTTGCGCTTAGTAGGAATGGAATCCACATATATTACTCCTCATTTCTTCCGCAAGCTCTCCCTAGATGATGATAAATTCCTTGTTGCTACTACTAATCTTCCACACACAGAGGCCTACTTTAAAAAGATTGGCTCAAATGTGTCAACTTATGTCAGTATGGTATCTGAAACACTGAGGAACTCCATTCCGAAAGCTGTTGTGCTTTGCCAGGTTAGGGAAGCAAAACGGTCTTTGCTGAATCACTTCTACATGCAACTTGGTAGCAAAGAGGTAATCTAATAATCAATCTTATAAAAGCCAGAATCTTATGCACATTTTTCTTGCTTTTACCTGATAGAATTGTCCAACTAGATCCTAGTTAATGGGTCGGGTAGCCAATAGGCACAAGGGTAGGGTCAAGTTCAAAGTGCTTTTGTTGAAATGGATAGG
The DNA here is from genome assembly GCF_026745355.1 of Beta vulgaris subsp. vulgaris. NCBI lineage: Eukaryota > Viridiplantae > Streptophyta > Magnoliopsida > Caryophyllales > Amaranthaceae > Beta > Beta vulgaris. The sequence continues at coordinate 14,337,122 of NC_079206.1, forward strand.
GTCAAGTGCAAAGTGTTCTTGTTCGACTGTGTGTAATGGATAGAATCAATATAAATAGACCAAAAATTTCGTACGAGAAAAAAGGATACAGTAAAAAAAACTTATGTATTGTTTAGTTTTCTTGTGATAAATTCTCTTTCTTTGCTCTCATATTCTTATCCTTCTATTGACTCACAACTCACTTGGAGCCTAGATTGACCAGTGATCGACCTTCCAATAATTAGGTCTCCCATACTCTGGAGTGTTTACTGTTTGTTTCTAATATGTTATTGGTGATTGGAACAGGGTAAGCAGCTCGCACGACTGCTGGATGAAGATCCAGTACTAATGGAGAGGAGAGAGAAATGTCTGAAAAGGCTGGAGTTGTACAGATCTGTGAGAGATGAGATTGAATCAGTCTCTTAGAGTAGATGAGAGATCTCGCTTTACTTTCCCTTGTTAAACTTGTCTCTGCTGTAGCTTAGATATTTCTCTTCAGTAGATTTGGTGTTGGGACATTCCCCTGTTTTGGGAAGAGATAATTTAAACTTGGAATAATATTAGATGGTTCAAGATGCATCTATCCTATGATTTTGCCCCCATCTCAGAGATGACAAATTTCATCCAATCTCAGAATTTTTCTTAGAATAGGTCAGGAAAATCCCAAAAAAGTTCACATGTACGCAGACATAGTACTTAAAAAATGCGAGATATTTTGCCCGTCTGTGAGATGAAGATATCACTCCTCAATGAATGTAGCAAGAAACTAAATTTGAAGCACTGTTAAGTGTTAACATAGATGCTGAGGCTGACCTGTTTGCAGCAAGCTTTTTGGATCAATATTGTTTTATTGTATAGATGAGGAGTAATTCTGTTTATCAGTATTTAATCGACTGGATAATGAACAAATACATCTGCCTCCAGCAGTATCAGTAAGGAGAACAGACGAGCTTTGAAACTACAAAATTCCAAGAGATGCAGCATATGTGTGCATGTCACCTAATTTTATTCTTCAGCCAATATGAATTTTCGCAACTTGGAAGACCTGTTCACAGACCTCTCTAATGCTTATATGCATCTTCTAAAACTAAACATCTCAAGCTGCATCTGTTTGAGTTCCAGCACCACCTTGCTTTTCAAGCTCCTCCAAAGCAGCCCACAATTTTGGATCTTCATAATCTTTAATGAGGAAAGCTGGTTTTTCTTCCATCAAAAGGTTTTCAGGATTTCTGGTACTTAAACCGATCACAGGCATTCCAGCAGCTACCCCAGCTCTGATTCCAGAAGGAGAATCCTATACGAATAAAAGAAAACATACTCTTAGGGCACACAAATAATACGCACCGAGTTAACATTCATGATAAGATGCCTGAAGCAAACCTCAAAGATAAAAGTATGCTCTTTCGATGCGCCGATTGCTTCTAAACCTTTCAGATAAGGACCTGGGTGAGGTTTTCCATGTTCACATTCACTTCCAACTATAATAGCCTGAAAGAATTCTGTGAGGCCGAGCATTGAGATCATTAGCTCAGCATTAGCTCTAGGGGCATTAGTAACAGCTGCCCTTTTCAAGCCACGATCTTTGATCCAATTTACTAGCTTGGTAAGGCCGTCAATAGGCTTCAGCTGTTCTACAACCAACCTATTATACAACTTTTGCCATTGTGTGAGCCAACCAGTCAATAATTCAGCTTATATCCAAAATCTAAGAATGACTGGAACTTACCTTCTGAAATAGGCTTCCTTCTCATCTGTAAATTTCAAGCCCCGTTCGTAGTCATCAGGGAAAAGAGCCCTGGCAATGTCATCATTATGCTTGCCTGCTATGTTCTTGATGAAGAAATCCTCATCTACTGGAACACCACCATTGAAACCTATCTATATAAAACAATAATATCAATTTATGAGATACTTCATCCACTAATTAGCTCTTATCATCCAAACCATCTAGCATTACAAGCTGTACATTTTGAGATCAGGAAGAAAAACACGATTTACAACAGCATTCCAAGCATTTACTCTGGTGATTTGAAAACTAGAAAGTAATAACTCATTTATAATATGGATTTACCTCCAGGAGCATGTCACGGAAGGCATGGTGGTGGAGAGGATCTGAATCACACAAGGTTCCATCTACATCAAATAAAACTGCCTCAACTGGAGCAAGTTTGACCAGAGCAGATTTGCTGCTTTTAGAAAAGAAACAATCAATTGCAAAGCTCTAGAATAGTGTAAGACTAAACACTCATATCTTCCAACTAGTTATGTCCACACTATTTACAGCAGAAAACCCTTCCTATATCATAAGTTATTGGTGAAAGATGAGTGGTGTGTTTTTAGGTTCTTTTATAATGCTCTTTAGTCACATGGTTGATCATCAATCATTAGCCGTGAGCCACACATATGTTTGTACATATGTATGTATATATGTGTGTATGTGTATGCATAAATGTCTTGCTGAGAATTGATAATCGAACTAATTGCACTACATCTTACGGAACACAAAGGGGTAATACGCAAGAGCAAACAAGTTGAAAATCCAACATTTGCGTAATTTGCACAGAATTAGAATCTCCATAAACACACCAATTGAGTTGGATTAGATGGGAGTTTGAACATAAATGCATCCTAAAATCGGAATAAAGGATCACATCTAAGTATCTATGACCATTTCCAACTATAATCCATGTAAGATTCTATAACAATAACAAGATACACTAAAGAATGAGATCACTACATTCTACTCTTGCTACTATATTCCTTACTCCAATAATCTGACCCAATACAAAAAGTGAAAGACTAAATATGGGCCGAACCGGACCCACAAAATACACATGATCAATGATGTGACCCATCATTAGCATATCAATTTATAGTTAGCATCATTTCACTAATAAAACTAGTATTTTGGTCTGGGCTTTCCCCCGGGTTGTATTTTTTTCCGGAATTGATATGCATTTCATTAGAAAGTACAATATATAATAATGTCGACATTAAAGCATGACTAAAAGTTGGTTGAGATGGTAATTGTGCTATGTATAATAGCAAAATGTAACGGGTTCAAAATCTTGTTGCAAGCCAATTTACTTTTGTCAAGCCTTTTAATATATTAGTATAGATATTTTTGTTAAAACGTGGTATGGTCCCCTTGATCAGTTGTAGAAATGGAGGACAATTTGGTTAATGCAAAGACTAATGATCCTCTAAAAAATGAAACAATGTCTTGTTCATTTACATATCTCAGACATATGGAGAATTTTCTAAGCTAATTAGCACCCGCAAAATTGATTAAGTGGGAAACTAATGAAATATACTGCTTAATTAACAAGAAGAAACAAGAAATTCATCAAAATAACGAAATCAGCTGAATTTGAAGGGATCATTATGCAATCAATCGAAGAATGAGACAGAATCGAGGCAAATCATAATAATAATATCAATAATAAAGACAACCCAGATCACAATATGAATCAAAGATCCAATCAAGAGTTCAAATTCAGCGGAAAAAAGAAAAGAAGAATCCAATTTACCTGTCAGATGAAGAAATAGAAATCTCACCAGATGAAACTGTCATGGTAAAATGGCGAATAACGAATTCTTTTGATGAATTTTGTGGTCTGTGTGAAGTGGGTTAGCTGATACGAGATTTGAGGAGTCGAGGAGATGATGGAAATTTATGCAAAAAAGTGGGAGAAAAAGTTATTCACAAGAATATTCGTCAGAACTATAAGAACCAAATTGTTGAATTTAGGGGGTGTTTGGTTCACTAGTTTTAGGTATGAGGTATGGGTTTGGAATGAACAAAACCCATACCTAGTGTTTGTTTAACTTATTTCTAAATTTTAAACCCATACCTCAAACCCATAAGGTATGGGGTTTAGAAACCCATGGGGGGAGGTGGGTATGGCTCATACCTTACCTCTAGGTATCAAATAAAAGAAGATTTTTCATTCTTAAATGAAACCAAACACAAGGTTTTAAGTATCAAGTTCCAAGCCCATACCACCTTGGTTTCATTCCTGATTCCAAACCCATACCATAATATGAACCAAACGCCCCCTAAACGTAGATGTAAAATTAAAATAAGATACGGAATCAGGTGCCTGTGGTTTTTTTTTTTTTTTTTTAATATGCGGTGCCTATTATTTTCTTTATTCTGTATGAGCAAATGAGCAATCCCAATGGTGATCAAATCCATCACCAAAATCAGAAAATTTGAATTGAACAAAAAAACATGGATCTCATTGGTGACATAAAACCCATCACCAAATGACAAAACATGTCATTGTTCACATGGTGAACAAACTCATCACCTTATGAACCGCGTAAATTGAAGACAAAAAGAGCATTGCTACACACAGCCAGCAAGTGGCAAGCTGCCACGTGGCTGCTGCTGTGTATTTTTGGGAAATTTCGTGGAAATTTCCACGGAATTTCCCAGAAAATTCCTATTTCAAAAAAAAATCATATTTTTTTCCCCTCTATAAAATGATACCCATATTGATATATTTCAGAACAAACAAAAAAAACACTTCTCCTCCTCACCTTTCTCTCTCTAAAAATATTTATACATCATTTTTCTATATAATTTTTTACCTTCTCCTCCTCACCTAAAAAGAGGAAAAAAAACTCATATTTTCTAATAAATATATTTACCTTCTTTTACTTAAAAAAAACATCTTTAATCCTCCTCTCTCTAAATAAAATTGAAGTAAGAAAGAGAAATAGGAGAGAGAAAGTTGAGGTGGGGTAGTGAAAAGTAGGAGAGATAAAGTGGAGTTTGATGGTTTTTTTTTTCATGAGTGGAGTGAAGGTGATACATTTGATCATGAAATGATCAAAACATGAGTAAGTAGGAAAATTTGGTGATCAAACCCATCACTATTGGGAATGCTCTCAGCTCCCTAACTTTTTCTCTTTTCACTTTAGCCTAAAATAAGCAGTTCATGTTAGGCCTTGTTCTTTTGGACTTATTTTTAGTTCGATTCATTTCAGTTCAGTTCAGTTAATTTCAATACAGTTTAGTTTTTCTCTGCAATTCAGTTTCTCTCGGTTCACTTCTAGTTAGTTTAGGTTTGTTCAGTTTCTCTCAGTCCAATAGATCGGGGCCTTAGTTGACCATAATCATTTTGAATCTAAATCTTTGTTATATTTTAGAATAAGAGCATGCTTTATGTGGTATGAAAAATTTGTCAGACCTTTTCTATGTCACATTTTACGAAAAGTATATTTTTAAAATTTTCTGGTAACTTAAAACCTTAAGAAAAAAATAAAAAACTTGGAGCAAACTTAATTAATTGAAGGTAATGTTTATACATTTTGTTTGGGCAAAAGAAACATGCCCTCCGAGTTTGGAATATTGCTACTTACATATAAGTTTTTCAGGTACATAAATAGTTATACAAAACGGGGAGAGTTACTCAAAATACATAGCTTGTTAAAGCAATTTGTTCTCCCTTTTGCGCTTCTAGCAATACTATCCGCAAGCTTGTTTGCTTCTCTTTTTTCATGGTGAAGGCTAGTACCTCTTTGTTCTTAAAGCAACTCCCTGTAAGGATCAATGAGATATGACAAATAGCTATTAATATTAGACCTTTGTTGTATGGATATTCTTGCTCGCAGGCAATCAGATGCAATCAAACAAGTTTTCTATTTTTTTCTATTCTGCCTATTGTAATGCTAAAAGGATAGCTTTTAATTCGGCTTCTAGGGCGTTATTGGTTGGTAAAGGATAGCATTTAAGTCGTTATTAAGCCTAGCTTCTAAGTCAAAAAGTAAAGAGTTATTTGGATCATCTTGAGGGTGCTTTAGACCCCCTTGAAGGCGAGCCTAAGTTCTTTTTTATTTATTTTTAACACATTTCCACGAACTTTAGACCAATTAAGTATACCGGAGCTTCTCAAGCTTTAAGGTGACGAAATTTTGATAAGCGGCTCATTTAGTTTGGATCCAAGGAGTGAAGCTTGGTTCGCCTGACCAGTAAGGTTCAAATTTGAAATATTTATTTGGACAGATAAAGGTATCGAGCTTGAGGTAAGCGGAATTGGATTATGGTCCAAAGTAAGACCTGGTAAGTTATGGGCAACAACATTTGAGTAATCCATATTTCAATTGAGACAAGCCCAACAACGATCTAATCTCTCAAAAATAGGTTGACTAAGCATAATTGGGCTAGAAAAAAAATGTTTGCGAGCTAAAACTTTAGGCCATTGTTAGGCATCATTAAAGATTTAAAGTGGAGTGATTCAATAAACAATAAGCATTCATTATATATTTGTAATCTAAGCTTTTGCTCTTTGTGTATCCATTGTTTCAAAAAGGTTTGGTTAATGCTTTAAAATGGCTTAATCTTATTTATCTTAAACTTTTTTTTTTTTTGAGAGCTTAAGTTGTTTGGACATTTTAAAATGTTTCTCGCAAAAAGTTTGTGAATATATAAAAACAAAACATATGGCAAATTAAAGATTGTTCTTTCCAAAATACATGTATATCTCCAAAAAAAAAAAAAAAAAATTTAGATCCCGTAGCAACCTTAGTTGAATAAATCAAAAAAAATACTAAACACATCAAATATCCCCAATATGCTTCCTGTTCAAGAAAAAAAAAAAGAGCAATTGTTACTTATATTTGTTTTTGACATAAAATCTAACATTGTTAGGCTAGGATAATGGACATTCTATTTCTAGCCATAATAAGTGGTTGATATTGTTCAAACTCTACCTTGTAGAGTTATTTTACAACTCTAGAGGATCCAAACACGGTCTCACTATTCCCATTATCTCCAAAGACGCTGACTTCAAAATGAGTTGCTCCTTTTATCATTGTTTTTGAGCAGTCATGTTCATTTGTTTATTCTTCATCTCTGTACTTTACATGCATCAAATACTTCTTAATTAGCGTTTAAAGATCTAATCACTAATAACTTATCCAGGTTAACTAAGCTAACACCAAATTATTAAAAAGGGATCAAGATTGTCAGCTAATTAGCTAGGTATCTATAAATCAATTGGCAGCTCAAAATCTTTGACGCAAATTTTTGGAAAAAGACTGAGCAACTTCAACAAAAACCAAAGTTAAACAAAGGAATGAACCTACTCATTACTTAGCACCTTTATCATGGAAGAAAGCATCTTTCTGGGTTGATACAGGGACCAGTAAAAGCACTAGTGCATAAGTGCCTAACTGGTACCTTCAGTTTCCTGAAAATTAAACAGTAACTAGTATTCCAATTTCCAAACATGTCTATTTCAATCTTCAACACCCAATAAGAGTTGGTATAATCTCTTCTTCTAAGCCATATATAATGGTCAATTTCAAATAGCAATGGATATCCCACTAACCTCCCACGGCCTCAATGCGGGTTTTATACTATCCACCCCCCTTACCCGGATAGTATCCCACTGCATTCCCGGTATAGGATCCAGTTGTGAGGCCCACATGTACCATAAAGAGAATGATGGTCGGACCATGATGCACATCCATTCAAGTAGTTCGGTAAGTTTTCGATAGAGAAATCCAAAACCACCTTTATTTCTTAAACTAGCTCCCTCACTTTGAAGCAAACTAGCAAAGTGGTACTTAATAAAATGTGAAAGGAGGAAGGCCAAGGAATCAAGAATTGTTTTGTTAACGTCTTCTGATTGATAAGTCTGAAGTCTAAGAAGCATGGTCAAAAGTTTAGTTAATAAATTGAATGTAAAAAGGTTAATGATCTTACCAACCTCTAAAAGGAAGCCCTGTTTTCTTTCACATTCTATAAATACTGCAGCACTTCTCACAGATTTCTCATGTATCAAACAACGCATCTTCTCTAAATCTTAATCTCATATCCTTCTCTATAATATCCTCAAGATGGCTTTCTCATTGCAGAATATACTTAACCTCTCTATCTCCTTGTTTCTCCTGACAAGTTTAGCTAAGGCTCAAAACTGTAGTGACTGTTTCATTCAATCACGAGCTTCATACTACCCAAACTCTGACGAATATGGAACAAATCGTGAGTATTATGTAAAATAATATTATGCTACCATTCTAAACACTATGTTCATTGAATATCATCATTCATCTTTGATGACAATTTCTAAAGCATAGACTAAAAAAGATTTTCATATTATTGTTAATACTATAGCATATCCTACTGAGTTACTAAGATATGAATAATGATAAGTGAATGTACCATTGAAATGGAATGTAGATGGGGCGTGCGGGTTTGGTGCATTTGGAGCTACAGTCAACGACGGACATGTCTCAACTGCGTCAGATCTCTACCGTGATGGAGTTGGTTGTGGCGCTTGCTATCAGGTAACGAAATAAACCAGATGAAACGAAGAAGGATTCTACAAGATGTTGTTTACCAACTCCCTCTCTACGAATTGTTTTGAATGCATTTGTTGTTGACTTGTTTCTATAGGTGAGATGCACCAACAGCAATTATTGCTCAGACAATGGGGTTACTGTGGTCATTACAGATCAAGGCTCTGGTGATAACACAGATTTCATTCTCAGTGAGCGTGCTTTCAGCAAGATGGCTCAAACAGAAGACCTGGCTGCATCTTTAAAATCCCTTGGTGTTGTGAACATAGAGTATCAACGGTTCGTTCTTAAAAAATCTGTTCACTTCATCATGTCTATTACATTTAACAAAGAATTACCCTATACTGGGACACACAATTTCAGTAACTAGTGTACGACCACCTGTCTAGTTAGAATTGAGGAATGTCATAATAGAGCATCTAAGTATAACTTACTGAGATCTTTCTTCGACACAGGGTTTCATGCAACTACCCAGGCAAGAACATAACATTCAAGATTGATGAGAGTAGCAGTTACCCTAGTTATCTTGCTTTTGCTATTTATTACCAACAAGGCCAAAAGGACATCACTGCTGTGCAACTATGCGAGGTCTCAATTTCTATCATAGCTTATTTCACTTTTTAAATTATAGTATTTTCTAACCAATCATCTTATAATTCTTTTGCTGCAACAATGGAAATACAGCGAAAAAAAAGAACAGAGGAATTAGATACTAACATGCATTTTGATATGTGCAGACACAAAGCTTTACCTGCAAGTTACTGCAACGAGACCATGGAGCTGTGTGGACAAGTACTCCTCCACCAAGTGGACCGTTGGCTATAAGAATGTTGTTCAGTGATGGCGATGAAGCAAATGATACGTGGATCGTTCCTGTCAATAACATACCTCAAGACTGGAACCCAGGAGCCATATATGACTCTGGAGTACAAGTGAACTAAAAGAAAAAGTCTCATGTACTGATCAATATAGCAATATGAATATGCTCTATTCTTTCTCTTTGATTCTGTATCTTTCATCAGATTTTAGTTTAGGTTAAGACTTTAATCAATTATTATACATGACGACCAATAAAACTTAAATTTCAATTTTTTTTTTTCTTATGATAATGGCTGCCTGTTTCGATCAACATCTTCCAAAATCAGAGACTAATAGTCACATCCATTACTTCTATTACAAGCAAATTTAAATCATTACAGCCAACTAACAGTACATCAGAAGAGGATCCTGATTCCTGCCCATGGCAAGGTAAAGGAGGTGTCACATATGCAGCCTTACACTAGGCAAAAGGACTGTCTTCACTTGACCTCACTTTGTCTTATTTTTTGTTGTTTTTCCCCTTCAGTACAATTATATGTACCTTTGCTTCAAACTGCAGGGCCAACATAGAGAAGTTTACTCAACTATTATGATTTAATCCTTTACAATCCAAGGCCAAAGCAATAGTGTATTTTTGCCTTCGCCAGAAATAAGCATAGTTGCCAACTAAATCTCCTTACAGAAACATAAACTGCACATATATGTTTTTAATGAACTTGATAAAATCCATACTATGACTTTTTATCCACAAAAAGAAAAAGATCCGGACTATGACTTCCATCCTAAATCACTGTGAAACCCATAATACAAGTAAAAAATTTAACCACACTTTTCGAGATTAACCATTCATAATTCATAAATACAAGTTCTGGCTCTTATGGCCTTCCTTTTACTTATAAATACAAGTTCAAATTCATTTGAATCTTTTCAAATCAGATCAGATATAGTAATACAAGACCAGAATACTTGGGTAGACCAAAAAGGAAGTTCAGAATATCACACAGTTACACTAAAAAAAGTTCAGATTCAACCAGATAATAAACTCAGGTCAAATCATGATTCAAATTAAGGAAAGTTCACCCAAACCAAACAGAGCCTTAATCAAGATGTGAAGCAAGGATGGGAAGAAGTATCATCATACAACGCAAGATAATTCAATTTAACAAATAAGTACAGTTTAATGAAAGAGAAGTTGTGAAGTGTGAATGGAAATGAAGTAGGAGCACGGAATGGCTTTAAAATAAAACCAATTTGTCATTTTTCAAAAATCATGTCCATCTAAGCTTACGATCCCAATGTCTAATGGAGAAAACTAGGGTAAATAGCAGTATGAATTATGTAGTAAACAACTTTGAAATTCCACTTGTACATTGTTTACACCCTATAGGTAACCAGATGAGTTTCACCATAATTATTAAAATTAGTTCGAAGGGACAAGTCGATAACTTACATATTAACCCGATCTTTATACCAATATATGAGGACAATGGTTTGCACAGAGAACTATAAAATAAGATTTTTACCAATTTGCTTTGAAATTGTTATCCCACAACGATACCTGTCAAACTCAAACACACTCGTGCTACTATTTGTAGGATTGATCTTCCTTTGATGCTTCTATGCCATCATGGTCTGGGACTCTGCTTCTTGACATTTATCACAATACTACCCTATCTCCCAACACGTATCACACTACCCTGCTGTGCTAATTTCTGACAGCTTAACTTGAGAACTCATTTGTCTCAACATGGTGTAAATCATAGTTCTTCGATGGAATGAACCATCTTTTGGGCAGTCTTTTTCATCTATCCCAAAGCAGGACTTGCTGTACCCTGCTTCTTTGTGCAAACCATTCTCCTTCATAAGTTTCCTCACTTTGTCGACATCATCCCATCTCCCTTGTGCAGCATATATGTTTGATAATAACAGATAAGCGCCAACATCTTCAGGTTCGTGCTCAATCAGCCACTGTCCAACAGACTCCCCAAGCTGTATGTTCGAATGTGTATGACAAGCTGAAAGTAGGGCACCCCATAATGCAGATCCTCCCTTCATATGCATCTCCTCTGCTAGCTCTTCTGTGTCTTTCAGCAAACCAGCCCTCCCAAGGAGATCAACCATGCAGCCATAATGCTCAACCTTTGGTTCCATCTTGTAAACTCTTTGCATGACATCAAAATACCACCAACCTTCTAAGACCTTGCCTGAATGGGCACACGCTGCTAAAACACAGACAAAAGTGGTGTGATTAGGTACTTGCCCTCGTTTCTCCATCTCAAGAAACATTTCAAGGGATTTATCAACAAGACCATGTGAACCATAGCCCATGATCATAGAGTTCCAAGACACGACACTCTTCTCAGGCATACTATCAAAGACGTCTTTAGCCAAATCCATATCCCCACACTTCGCATACATTGTCAAAAGAGACGTTGAAAGCAAAACATCAGGCTTAATCCTCTTATTACATTCTATGTAACGATGGACCCACTTACCTCGATCTAGCCTACATAAATGGCCACAAGCTGTTAGGACACTCACAAGAGTAGCTTCATTAGGCTCAGCTTCTCCTTGTACCATCCTATCAAACAATGCCACACACTCATCATACTCCTTACTTCGTACATAAAGAGCCAACATGGTATTCCAAGAAACCACACTACGTATAGGCATTCGATTAAAACACTCACGAGCAGCCAAGACATCACCCATCTTAGCACACCCGTCAATCAAGCAATTCCAAGAAACAACATCTCTATAAGGCACTTCCCCAAAAAACTCAATTGCTGCCTCCATATTCCCAACCCCAACATAGCCAGCAAGCATCGAGTTCCAAGTAACGACATCTCTCACAGGCATTTCATCAAACAGTTTGCGAGCAAGACCCACCTGTTCATTTTTTACATACCCATCAATCATGGTATTCCAAGTCACCAAATCACGCTCAGAACTTTCATCAAACACCTTCTCTGCATCCTCTATTCTTCCAAACACAGAGTACATACGAATTAACGAGTTTTTAACAAACAAATCCGAACCAAACCCATATTTCAATACACTGCCATGAACCTTTACACAATCCACAGCCGACCCAAGATCAACACAAATCTTAATTATCATGGGAAAAGTATAATGGTTAGGCACAATACACCCACCAATTACATAATTATAATAAAATACAAGACCACTTTCTAGGTCACCCTGATTCAAATAGCTTCTAATAATGGTATTACACATAAAAGCATCAACTTCTTCAAGCTTTTCGAGGAGCGAAACAGCGTGGTTTAAGGCATGAGGCAGAGAAGATAGTTTCTTTATAGCGCGACTGGCGGCGAGGGGGTGATGAAAGAGGCCTAAGATGATAAGTTGAGCATGAATTTGATTGAATTGTACAAGATTACAACATTCGTCTACTTTTTGGAGAATTGGGTGGTTTAGGTTTAATGTGTTTAGATCTCTTTCATCAGAGTTGAAATCTCGGGAAGACCTAAATTCGACATTGGAGCAGATTTTTGGCGGGGATTTGAAGAGAGATTTATGGGATTTGAGGCGTTTTTGGAGAGAGAAAAAGGTGATGGAAGCTACTGGTTTGAACAGGTTTCTTCCAACGGTCATTTCATCAGCTTCTCAAGCTTTGGCGGGAATATCACTCTGCTTCCTGTAATGAGTTTTGGGTTAGATAGAAGCAACTTTTTGCATAATACAGCATTGTTTTTTGAGGGGAATGCATAATACAACATAATTAAATATATTTCCTCCGTTGTGTTTTAAATGAAATATTAGGTGAAATGATGTTATTTATTGATTAATTTTGACTCCAATTTATCGCCATTATATAAAGAAAAACATAGTCAGGTGAAATATTGTTAGATTCCTCTTGATGCATATTATCAAATTGCAACTTTTTTATATTTTTTACGTGTGGACAACTAACGATATTAATGATTAAAGAAGTGTGTTGGGTTGCGTGAAAAAGCAAATGGTTCAGTTAAGAAAGTATTATGTTCAAATTTGTACGCTAATAAACGTGTTGAATCCTTTGGTAACTTGTAAGTATAACTATTATACCAAAGATATTAGTGTTATTATTTTTTTTTATACATGCTTTTGTTATTTTCTTTTCTTATTTTGCTCGCAACATTTTACGGCCGTTGTTTATACGACTTTCGCTATTTCGTTATAATCACTTTGACTTCCTATGTCCTCTATATATCTTACATGTACGATATGTTAAAATTCAATTGTTTTCGACATAAGACTTGTCTTGCATTCAAGAAAGAGGGAGCGAAACTACCAACTTATAGTATTTGACTATTTGTTCATGTTGATTTATTCTCAGGGCTATGAGCCTATGACCCACGTAGGAGGTAGAAGAAAGCATTTCAAAGCATATGAAAAAAAGTTTTTTTGAGGTGGTTGTATCCTAGAGAAGGTTCGACGAGGCGTCGAGGCCTAATATATATGGGGCATCATGCGATAACCCTGGGAATGCTGGAGGTATCATATGTGGTTATCAAAGGGAACCCATATACGAAGGTGAAACTTCTAACGATTATGCATGGCCTTGCCATTGCTTGATATGCAGGTCACACAGAACTCTAGTTAGTAGTAGACTCGCTCAGAAGTCGTGGTTCGTTGTTTAGTTGAGAGTAACACCCTCTTTTCAAAACTGTCAATATAATATATAAATGTAAGGCATTGATTTTTCAACCCAATTGGAAAGTCAAATTAAATATTGCTATTAGAGAAGCGAACTGAACAACAAATTGGTTAACTAATTACAGGATTAGATTATCACCTAAGTTGAATCTTCTACAGACGGCCCTGGTAGGTCTTAGTGACGTTTTATTAGAGGACATGAGTTGTGTTGCTTTAGCTCGACAGTTACCTAGCGATGGAAGACATGGTTATATTCTTGTTTAGCTTGTGATAATATCCTTGTTTTAGCTTGTGGTGATTTTAGTTCAGCTTTCTTTTCTTTTTGTTTTCTTTGGCCTGGTTTCCCTTTGTTATTGTTGGTTCTCTTTTCTTTCTTTGTTGTAGGGATTTGCCCCTCTTTCTTAGCTGGGGAAGAATAAGAAGATCGGAACCACAATCTTTCAAGCTTTAATTTGTCCTATTAAGGGTGATCATTTAGGGAATGCAATGGGTCGGACTTGGGTCATAATCCGACTCCGACCCTAGACGAAATCGGATTTTAAATTCGACTCCGACGTCCAACATCCAACTACGAAAATACGATCCGACTTAAAATCCTAAGATTCACCTCCGATCCGATCTAATTTTTTTCCTCCCATTTTTTAGTAGAAAATTTAGATAATTGAAAGATTTTGACATGCCAATTGTGAATCACCTAATATCAAGTTATCTATTTCACCAAACCTGATTTCTAGAGCCGCTGGAAAAACAAAAAAAATGGCAGCATCTATTCTACTCCTATGTTTTCGATTTGAATAATAGAAAAAACATACTTATTAGGGTTTGCTTCTTGAGCTTTAATCAATCTCTCTCCTTATTCTCTCCCCATTAATCCTATTACGCACCTGATCATATCAAAACATTGATTATCCCCAATTCAATTTGAAGATTTCTATCTCAATTACAAGCTTGCTGAGTTGAACTCTTCGCAATTTATAATTTTGTTGAATTCACGTTCAGAATTGATCAATCAAGATGCCGAATTTTTTGTCAACATTGAGAGCAGTTGGGAGGAGCAGATTATTGCGGCAGAACAATATTAAACCATTAATCCGACATCGGAATCATACAATTAATTTGGGAGAGATTGGAAATTATGTTTCAGTTCGATGTTTGAGCAGCATTGCTGGAATTGATTGCTTTTCTTCTAGAAATTTAATTCATCGTCCTAGGAATTTCTTCATTCCATATGAGAAATTGCAGAGAAGGTGGTTTTTGGGTTGTGGAGATGGTGAAGAAGGAAGTGTTTTATCAAAGGTGTACGAGGAAAAACTTGTAATTGGGTGAGTTTTCAAAAAATTATTGCATTTGATTTTACTAATATTAAGATTTTTTTGAGGATGCATGAGTCCTATTTTTGCTATGATGCAATTGATGTGATTGAAAATTCATTGTATAATATGTTAGGGAGGAATTTAGAGTAGTTTTTCTGAAATTAAGTTGATAGATTATGGATTTGAAAAGACTTGCCAAAGTCTGCCTTACGTACGTTTTCGAGAGTAAGATTAATCTCTGAATTTGAAATTACTGCTTATTTATCTGGTATTGGCCGTAATTTACAAGAAAATTATGTAGTAAGGCCGTAAGGGTTAAGGATTTACTCGGTGTGAGATACCACATTGTTCGAGGAGGGTCGATTTTGCCTATGTTACTCAGGCACGGATTGAGTGTTTACTCGGATACG
Source organism: Beta vulgaris subsp. vulgaris (assembly GCF_026745355.1). Lineage (NCBI taxonomy): Eukaryota > Viridiplantae > Streptophyta > Magnoliopsida > Caryophyllales > Amaranthaceae > Beta > Beta vulgaris. The sequence goes on from NC_079206.1 coordinate 14,352,615, forward strand.
GTAGTATAATTCAAGTTTTTAGCTTAAAATGAAGTATCCAAGTAGAGTGTCGTGTCGGACACGACACGACATCCCGTTTTTGAGGTAAATGAAGGTGTCGGAGTAACACTGGATTTTGCTATGAAGGTTGTGGTAATTACAGATGAGAACATTGAGAAGGATATTTTGAGCTTATAAGAACTTACATGTTAGGCCTTGTGATGTATGAAGTAAACGTTTGATTCATAAGCACTTGTTGCTTTGCTAGATATATTTCGCCACTGTCTCCCCTAGCCTCATTCCGTTCTTTTATCTAAATTCTAGCTCTCGTTTTGGATCTTAGAAACTGTAATATTGCCAACTGTTCAGTAATGGTGATTGTACTGTGAGTCTGTGATTATTGTTTAATTGGCTATCTATATCTGCCAACTTTTGTTATCTAAAGCAGATAATAATACATCAGCAGGTAGAAGATGGAAAATTATTAGCTAGGATCCTTGATATCAAGCATGACTTTCATTTGAAGTTCTTCTGTTACTGAGTTACCATGAAGGAAGAAGTAAGCTATGTGAGAGAACGTTACATGTGTTTTTTATTAAAATTTAACTGGACGAGGATTATTTGCAAAAATCTCTGTTCGGATAAAGTAATTACAGAAGATAGGTAATGGAAAGCTGTTAGGATAAGACACTGCTAAATAAAGCCTTTCTCATCATAGTTAGTTACTTGGTTAGCATCACTTCTTTACACATCTATGATGTTTTTGAGGACTGAAGCTTGAAACTAAGATTACGTGTATACACAGGTACTCCCCTGAGCAGCTGTTTGCTGTTGTTGCAGCTGTAGATTTCTATGAAGATTTTTTACCTTGGTGTCAAAGATCAGAGATAGTTCGGCATCACCCTGATGGATCATTTGACGCTGAATTAGAGATTGGTTTTAAGTTTCTGGTTGAGAGTTATGTTTCACATGTGGTTTTAGACAAGCCAAAGATGGTTAAGGTACAACTTCTTATCTCACCTTACTTCAATTTACTTTACATTTGCTGCTCGAAAAACATACACATCTCTTTATTAATCGTTGTTTTGTGTGAAATTGTTATGATTGAGTGACTGCGGAAACGCAATCATGTATGCACCCTGAAGGACTCGTTTCTGAACTTTGAGTGATAGGTCTATATATGCAGTCCTGCTGCTTAGCAATGCCTTCCGAAACGAATGGGTTGTTTTATTTTTGCTAGAATACAATGGTGCTTGAAAAAGAAGTTTGAGAGTAAAAGATGGGAAGATTAGGTTATACAGAATATGCACTTCTATGCTTTCACCAATTTGTGTCATGACTTGGCATATAATTGAATCGCAATTATAACATCCTTGTTAATTTAATTTGCACTGGGCGCAATCTAAATGCCTGTGAGTTACTTGGATTTGATAAGTTTCACATCGGGACTCCATTTTTCTTTTTTTGAACTAGAACACTACCTGAACTTGTAATAATTAATCAACTATGCTGAACTCCCTTTTTTGGGGGTTTGTAAAGGAAGTGTCAGAGAGGCATAGAAATGAGAAATGAAGTAGTAAGCATTGTGGCTCCAAAGGAGAGCACGTTGGGGTGAGGGGTGTTAGTGAGGGCGTCATCATGTTGTCTAATTATATTTTTTCTATGCAATTTACCTAATACAGTGACGTATATATGATCAAAATGATTGTAACTGTCAGACCAATCATAGAATCTGCTCTTTTATATATGGTAAGCGGTCCTTTTAAACAGAGGGAGAAAAGTATTTGGCCCTAATTTCAAGGGAACAAGTTGCCTGGGTTGATACTTGATAGCTATGTCATGTAGTAAATTGTTCCTGCTTGAGCTATTTATCAATCTATCCAGCAATCAGTCCATGTATCTAACTCACTATCTGTATTATTTTTTATGGTTGAATCTTTTGGTGTCAGCCTATCAGGTGTAGGTAGTTGTAAATGAAGTCTCTGGCGCTCTTTGATTGATATATGCTGATCTTTCTACGTTTCTTTATGGTGCCAGACCACTGCATCTGAAAGCAACCTTTTTGAACACTTGATCAACGTATGGGAATTCAGACCAGGACCAACTCCAGAAACCTGTAACCTTTATTTCTTGGTTGATTTCAAGTTCCGTTCACCACTTTACCGACAGGTTATGGTCTTTTTATGTTTTTTTCTCTATGTTAAACTTGTTTTTGACCACTTGTGGTCCAACAAGAAGCGCAACCTTTAATATTTTTCTACTACACAAGACACTGCAATTTTCCTATTTACTTATAAAGCCACAGCTTTATTTGATTGTGATGAAGACATGTTGTGCTCCCTCACAAGAATGATGTCTTCTTGTACGCAGGTGGCATCGATGTTCTTCAGGGAGGTGGTATCTCGATTGGTCAGTTCGTTCACTGACCGCTGTCGTTTGCTATATGGCCCAGGAGCAACTATTGAGCAAAGGGCGTAGGATTTTGGAGTAAACTCGCCTTCATCTTCAGCTCTAGTCCTTCGCTAGAAATATTGTGGCATTAGTGCGTGAAACAATGTAATTCAGCATCCCCATTCTTAATTATTGTTAGTCTTAGAGTAGTTCAAGTTTGTATAAATGAGAAACACTTGATCATCTAAGAGTCCAAATTGAGGCTTACTACGGGGTGTCATCCTCTACTTCAGCTTCTGAGACTGGAACGAAGGGCTTTTTAAACATGTACATTCTTCCCTGAGGTCAAGTATAAGATAAAGCCATGATCGACTGATTGGAGATCAGATAACGAAATGATGCATGTACTGTCTCACTAGTTTTTACAGAAAAATGAATTTTCTATATAATTATGTATAAATATCTTAAATTCATGTTATTTTCGAGATATAAGAAAAGTTATGGTTCAAGAATCAATTGTGAAAGACACTGAAACTTGTTCGTTGGTGATGATTGCTTGAGAAAGTTATGAAGGCGAAATACTACCCTATTTCTCTATTCTTCAATGAAGCGTTTGGACTGGATTCTTGAATACAGGTCCAATGAGCTTGACAAGGAAAGTGTTTCTTAGCGCATCCTATCAGCAAGAGACTTCCTAGAGACGTGTATGTTTAGATTCGTACAAAAGATCGTAGTGTTGGCAAGTGGGAAAATGTGGTTACATGGGGTGAGTGCATATCTGCACACTCTAAGACTCCGTTTGGTAGAGCGTAAAACATTTTCTTGGAAAACTGTTTTCCTCTATTTTCAGTTTTACATTGTTTGGTTGGGCAAAGGAGTGTAAAACCATTTTCCCTTGGTGTAAATTTACACTCTCAATGATGGAAAACCATTTTTCCTTCAAAATGAAGGGAAAATTATTTTCCTTATCTCTCTTACACACTCCTCTCACTACCTCCTTATTTTCCCTTTCATATTTCTTTCATTTTCATTATTTTTCTTACATGGAACCAAACAACGGAAAACTAATTTTGGAATTGTGTTTTCCATTGTAAATTATTTTCCATGAAAATTATTTTACACTGAACACGTTTTACCCCCTACCAAACGGAGCCTAAGAGTCTAAGGTGTGTACATGTGAATATGTGATTAGAGTTGCCAACATGTCTTCAAAAGAGAACATAAACTTTGTTGGTTTTTGTAAATGGATAAATGTTCTGCGCGATTTCTATTTATAGGAGAATGAGAATTCGGCTAAAAATGAGAAGAAAAAAAATGATCCAAAAGAGGTCGTGTAAATGATATTGGCTAACTACGCAACGGTGGGGCGGTCAGTGGTGTTTGAAAGACTTTGAGATGGGTTTTTGCGTAGTATTGGAGCGCCAAGCCATCAGTTTTTGCAGCCAATTAAGTGACTATACATTAGACAAAATCTTGGATTTGCCACTAGCGGTTCATTTGGTAGTCGTTAATAAATTGCGGTAATGAGAATGGATTTTAAGTGTAATTTTATTAGGGAAGTACCCTTAAATTCTTAAAATCTCCATGGGGAGGCATTTTTTCTCCATGGGCAAACAATTTCACCCCTAAACTTGTGTTTTTGTCTTCAAGGGGAAGCAATTTTCATTATCACTCATTATCGCCTACAAGGTAGTATTGGATGGAAATGAAAATTCAAGAAGAAAAGTGGATGTTTTAGGATAAATTAGCATTACCATGAGAATGGATAATGATAATCTTCACAAATCTACACACAAATTCATTCCCATTACCACCATTTATAGCCAACTACCAAACGGGTTGTAGATGGTAGAGATTTATAGAGTATTTTATAGATAATTTTACCATGAGGAGGATAATAGAGTGCGCGCATCTTTATACCTCACCAAAATTATGGTGAGTTTGTCTCACCTGAACACTTCTCAAACATATAAATTATTATATGGATGGGAAATGGGATGAACTCTAGCTATTGAGTACTTTATTTTTATAGGTTTAGTCACAGTAAATAGGCAGCATCTCAAAAATTCAACCAGCACAATAAAGCACTACCAATTCAAACGAAAAACTTACATAAGATCACACTTATACAAGGACACATTAAGAGCCAATAAACCCTAAAAACGTACTGATTATACACAAGTCTTAGCTACTCCCTCCGGTTTCTATTTACATTTACCGACGCACTAATTTGAACAATAGTAGGTCACTTGTATACATAAGTAGCTAGTTGATCAATTGAAACCATGGGAGGATCCAGTGTGGGTTCAACTGAACCCACGAGGATCCGCAAAAAAAATTGGGTCAAGAGCTGAGAAAATAGGAAAGTAGCGCTTAAAGATATAATGAACTTTAACACATAGCTTAGCGCGGTTCAGCGGTAATGCCGCTTGAAATTTCTGTCCTCTTGTCGTTGATCGGGGTTCGAATCTGATGGAGTTGTTTTATTGTCCTTTTTCTCCATTTTCCATATCATCCCTTTATTTTTATAATGCTCAGTAATTATCGTTATGTTTCTTTGTCATCTTTTTCTTCTTTTTTTCTCCTTTGCTTTAGTTTTCTATGACTACAACTTAAGTAATAATTACGTATTGATTTAGAATCCCATTATCTTCATATCATCTTTCTTAAACAATCAATTATTTAAGTCTTTAGTAATAATACTCACTAAAAATTTAATATGAGTAATTAGCTTCATCTACAATTTTTATAAAATCATATAAAGTAAATTAAGGTTTATTTCATCTGAAAAGGAGATATATAGTGTTCTCAATATATTTGGATTGAATAGGATTGGATTCAAATTTATAAAAAATTGTTGTGGTCAAGTTGGACTAGACTTATAAGAAGTTTGTTTATAAGAAATTGATATTATTTTGATAGTACAAAAATTTAGTTTTCGCCATTTATTATGATGTAATCAAGAACAAAAAGTCTGCTAAGTATAATTGTTAAATGTTTTCTTTTTCTATACAAATTGTAACTCAAGATAGTAAAATTTAGAGTTTGTTGTGTCGTGATCTTGTCAAACATATTACATAAACACGTAAAACCCTTTGGTCAATATCCGAACCTAACATGTTTTATAAAATTGTCGTGTCAACCCATTTATTTAATCGTTTGTATTGTGTTCCTGTCAGCTATATTACATAATCGCGTGAAACCGTTTGACCCAAACTCGCTAATTTCATGTCATGTTTGTTTTTTACAACACTAGTAAAATGTGTAAATAAATTGGAATGACAATCAATTTTATTCTTACGTTCAAACAATTTCGAACCCACGTGACTCAATTCCTGAATCCGCCACTGATTGAAACAATAATACGTCACTTACATAACTAGCTAGTTGATCAATTTAATTAGGTTTCTATAAACAAAAGACAACGAAGATGATGTAAAAACTATATAGCACACCAGAACATGTAATTGACACTCTTAAAAACCTTCGCGCGGACAGAAAATTACAGCAGTAACAAGTTTAAAACAACGATAATATGATATTAGGTAACAAACCTTAATAATCATTAAAGAAAACTTAAATACTTCATTTCTTTGAAGTTGGCGAGTGAAGACAAAATTTTCTCAAACAACTGTAACTATGTCAATCCACATGCACGTTGGAGCTGCAAGTCAACTATATATTTGGATTGATTTGTTCTTTAATGCCTATATTTATATAACTTCATGTTTCTATTAATTTTATTCTGCCAGCTGGGTCACATAATCTGTAACAATTGGTGAAATAATCATAGGAGCATTAGACAACTTAATTTGTTATTCTATCATTAATTAAAGACAGATCAATTTACATTTGAACCAACAGTCCAACAATGACTTACAACTTACAAGAAAGCAACACAAAAGAATAACAGATATATGTATAGATTATCCTTAAAAAATATTGCCTTTTAGATATTGCTCAGATTTATTCAGTTAAGTGTCCAATATAAGTGCATTAACAACGGACAGTATGTTATTTTAATACTCATGTCATGTGAAATAATTCTGATCTGAAAAAACTGATCTAAGGGTGGTGTTTCAGTTTCTTCAACAATATAGAAGAAGGCAGGGGATCAAAATTGAAAAAAATATGGCAAAGCTGATCTGATTGATATAAATGGTGGCAACTGGCAACACCTTCAAAATACTTGCACAACCAGTTTCAAATTTTTATTTCTATTTTAAGCTTCTTATACATAACCCTAAGGGTTATGTATATCATTTTCCTTATATATATCTCTAATTACCAAGGATGTCTTGACCTAGTGGTTAAGATTGAGATGTTGTGAATGATAGGTCACATGTTCGAATCCCACCTCCCTTTCTTTGTACTTTATACTGCCTTCGTGGCTCATATATATATATATTTAGTATTTGACCCGAGCTCAGCTCAAATTATATATATTATTATATTCAAGAATTTACTCTTTCATTGGCTTAAATATGCATATTGAATTTAAATTCCTCATAATTAATTCGAAATCAACAAAATTAGTATGTCCTAAAAACAATTAGGAAGTTGATATAAGATTAAGACGAAGATTGATTGTTTTATAGACGAATTTATTTACTTAAAGAGAGAATTTGCACACATAATTGACATGTTTTATGCTTAATTGCTTAGTAAATGATTCAGCCCCAACAAATTCACTCTTGTTAGTGGATAACATGGTTGTTTTGATCTACAATCTTAAGCAAAAATCCATGAACGCTAGATATGCACACGTTGTTTTGACGATTGGATCATCTTACAATCCTTCATCTATTCTGTTTTAAATGAAACTTTTACATTTGCACGCAATCCAACGCGCTTCTTTAATCATTAATATCTTTAGTTGTGCACACGTAAAATAGTATAAAAAAGTTATATTTTGATAATATGCATCGCAACGAATCTAATAAGATCACATTTAACTATGTTTTTCTTTATATAATGGCAATAAATTGGAATCAAAATTAATCAATGAATAGTATCATCACAAAGTCTTATAAAAGACGGTCTCACGTTAGTCTTAACGTGAGACCGTCAAAGTTCAACATTGAGCTAGGGAAAAAAGATGGAGGTGCGACGCCGGGTTGGGGAAAGAGATGGAGGCGCGGCTCGGGTAGGGGTGAAAGTTATTCGGATAAAATCCAAAATCCAATCCAATCCAATCTGAATTAGTAATTCGGATCGGATTTGAACTGTGTTTGGATTGGATTCGGATTGAGATTTTTAGAAAATTTGGATTTTCGGATCGGATTGGATTGAGGGTAATTGGATCCAAAAATCCAATATAACCAAATAGTAATATGTCTTGTATTATGTATCTGGATTGGGTTTAAGTGCTTAACTGATTTTTTATCATAAGAAAACCTACTCCATAGCTCAATACACATAGCACTTCAATCCTTCCCCTAAAACACTAACTACACTTAATTCCTCATTTCCTAAATCAACTAGGTTGTTGTTGTGCTTAATTTTTTCACCGAAAAACTAGAGTTTTTAAAAAATCGGATTTTCGGATCGGATCCAATCTAGAATATGAAATTTCGGATCGGATTGGATCGGATACAAACCCTAATTGGTTTGGATTCGGATTGAACAATTGAAATCCAAATTTTATTCGGATCGGATTGGATTAGGCCCTAATCCAAACCGCACACCAAACTTTCACCCCTAGGCTCGGGGTCGTCGGTTCTCTGAAGAACCATTCATCTCTCCATCTTCACTTCATCTTCTACACTCCATAACAAACTCTTCATATCTTTCAAAAACCTTCATTTTTGATCGAATTGGATTAAATTGGAAGATGAGAAATGAGGAGAAACAGAGTACTAGCAGAAGAGTAAAAATGAAGATGAAAAGATGGGGGAGCTAAGTCAAATGAATCCATCCCTAAAGATTTCTTGTGCGATTGTTGCTGACTTTTCTGGCGCTTTGGCATGCAATAATTTCATGATGATTACTGACATGTGTGATCTGTATTTTGGCATGATTGAAGGTCACTATGCTACCAATTTAGTTACTATATGTAATTGGCATGATTATAGTTATTATTAGGGTCACTATGAAAAAAAATTAAAGCGAGTATGTAGTTGTGTGTTCATAACTATGTATTTTGGTATTGTGGCGTGATTTCTAGTTATAGTTATAATTTTTCAATTAGTTAAGGAATTTTTGTAATTAGTTACGTATTTTTGGCTCTTAGTTATGGTTTTTGGATTAACAGTTAGCTTTTTGCTTAATAGTTATGAAAATCGAATATATAGTTATGATTTTTAGGTTATTAGTTATTAATTGTGGTTACTAATTATGGTTTAATTTTATGATTGATAGTTGTGATTCTGGCTATATTAGTTATTGTTTTCTGATAAATAGTTATGATATTTGGATATTTAGTTTTTTTTTTTACATTAGTTATGACTTTTTGTTTCTTTTAGTTCTGATTTTATGGCTAATAGTTTCAATCTACTCCCTCCGTTTCCTAAAGATCTTCCCTCTTTCCATTTAAGGGTGTTTTCAAAAGATCTTCCCTCTTTTGCTTTATTCCTTATTTGGCAAAACAAATTTCCCTATTTACCCTCTCATGTCACTATCATATGGTCCACGGTCCACCATTACATTATTAATTCAATTTTACTCCCTTTCTCTCTCCTACTTTAACCCCTTTTATTTGTTTATTTATCTTAACCCCTTTCTCTCTCATACTTTACTCACATCATGCCCCACACAACTTGATTTTCCTTGTTATCTGTAGGAACAGTAAGTGGGAAGATCTTTAGGAAACGGAAGGAGTAGAAAGTAACTAAAAGATTATACTTATAGCATATGAATAATTATTTATTAATTTCATGAGTAACAATGATGCCTGGTTTTATGGTTATAGTTTTGATATTTGGTTAACAATTATACTTTGAGGGTTGATAGTATGGGTAGTTAATAGTTATGATTTTAAGGTCATTAGTTTTATTTATTGTATGCATTAGTAAACATTATTTTTTGCATTGGTTATTTGACGTTAGCATAACTAGTGTAAAGATGCGATAGTTATTTAAGAAAGAGAGAATTAATGCATTAATTTTTTTGAGAAAGAGAATTATATTTATGCGTGAAACTGAAATTATGGCCAATAAAATGCATTATAATCTTAATTTTATGATAAAACTAATATACTTCAGCGTTTACTTAATATACTTCAGCGCTTAACTAATTCACCCAGAAGCAATTTAAGGCTAGCATAACTAATAGGTGCAAGCGCTTAACTGGTTCTACTGCTGGTTTGATGCACGTGCGTGATGTCAGCATGACATCAGCACACTAACATGAGACCGTCTCACCAAGAACAGACTCATAATATCATTTCATCTAATAGTTCATTTAAAACAGAACGGAGAAAGTATATATTTCGTGAGGCCATCTCATCAATACTTTTGCCCTCAAAATTTGAGTTTCTTGATGATTTGGATGAACTCCAACTATTATCCTGCTCTCACATTTTCTCCCTGAAAAGAAGTTCTTGAATATTGGTGAGTGAATAGAACATGTTTACAAATAGCTGCAACCTTGTTGATCCACACGACGAAGCTGCAAAGTCAACTGCTTAGAGTGATTTGTCCTTTAATGCCCATATTTTATACTATGAGTTTCTATATTGTTTTCTTCTGTAGGCTGTCAGATACTCCTTACCAATGGGTGAAAATATTATAGGAGCTCAACCTTTATATTTTGCAATTATTTTATTAGAGACAGAAGGACAGATCCATTACATCTGATTAACATTGACTTGTAAGAAAGCAACAAAAAGCAGGTAGTATATGTATAGATTATTTTATACTTCCCCGTAACATAATAACTTCAACAAATGAGTATTTTATACCTCACAAATAATACCCATTTATTGTCGTTAGTATGTTACAGAGGAAGTTGTATGTTTTTTTAATACTTGTATGAATGAAGTATAAAACTGGTTTAAAAGTTGTGTTTCACTTTCGTCAACAGATAGAAGAGGGCAGGGGATCAGTAGCAAATCAAAAAAGAAAAGAGAGAAAATGGCAGAGGCAGTGCTAAACCTTGTGATTGCAAATTTGGTCCCGTGGCTTGTTCATGAAGCTACGTTGTTAAGAGGAATCCACGGAGAAATAAGTGAAGTTGTAGATGAGCTGCAAAGCATTCAATCTTTCATCAAGGATGCAGATGAAAAGGCAGAAAAAGATGAAGAAGAGATCAGCCATAGTGCTAAAACATGGGTGAGGAAACTACGCGAAGTAACTTATCAGATTGAAGATGTGACAGACAATTATGTGCTTCAGATGGCCACAGAAGCAGCACAACGTGAGCAGTGTAAGCCAAGGCTAATGGGGTCCTTTGCGCGGCTGGTGTGCTGGATTGTTAGTGTTAAACCACGCCATGTGATGGCACAAGAGATCAATCAGGTTAAACAGACTATCCATGGTATCAGAGAAAAGGGTCAGAGTTATGGGTTCAGCAGCAGCTCTTCTTCGGCTATGGTTAGGAGCACGACTAATGAATCAAAACACGACCCTCGTGTGAGTTCATTATTCATCGAGGAGGCTGAAGTTGTAGGAATTGAGGGAGACAGAGAGAATTTGATTAGTTGGTTAGTAAGTGGAGAAACAAAACGAGCTGTGGTTTCTGTTGTAGGTATGGGTGGACTCGGGAAGACAACTCTTGCAAGGAAAGTATTCGACAGTCAGACTGTAACAAACCACTTCAGCAATCAAGCTTGGATAACAGTTTCACAAAGTTACAAGGCAGAGGAACTTCTAAAGAAAACTCTAAAGGAGTTTTACAAGGCAAGGAAAGAGTCTCCTCCTCCAAAGATCGATAATATGGAAGAGACTCCACTCATATTTGAGCTTAGAGAATATTTGAGACAAAAGAAATATATGGTTGTTTTTGATGATGTGTGGTCAGTAGAATTCTGGGATTTCATTAGGCATGCTTTGCCTAATGATAATAATAATAGTCAAGGTAGCAGGGTATTGATCACAACGCGCTCTGATGAAGTTGCTTCTTCATGCAACACTTCATCTCGTGATCATATATACAAGCTGAACCGGCTGCCAGAGGACAAAGCCTTAGAGCTGTTTTGCAAAAAGGTATTTCATCATTCTTCTGACTCTAGTTGTAATGATGTAAAACAAGTTCCACCAGAGTTGAGGGAGTTGGCCAACAACTTTGTTAGGAGATGTGAAGGCTTGCCGCTAGCAATAGTTACAATTGGAGGTTTGCTGTCAACTAAAAGAAAAGAGGTGTATCAATGGCAGGAGCTTGAAAAAAACCTAGGTTCTGAACTGGTCACAAATCGTCGTCTCTCAAATATGACCCGGATTTTGTCTCTGAGCTACTACGAGCTGCCATACTATCTAAAACTTTGTCTGATGTATTTTGGGATGTTGCCTGAGGATTACTCAATTAGACATGCACGACTGTTACGACTATGGATAGCAGAGGGTTTTGTGAAAGGAGCAAGAGGGAAATCCGCAGAACAGGCTGCAACAGAATGCCTGGTAGAGCTTGTAAATAGAAGTTTGGTTCAAGTCTCAGAAGTAGATGTTGATGGAAAAATCAGGAAAATCAGAGTGCATGATTTGATGCGTGAAATCATCCTCTCAAAGTCTAAGGAATTGAGATATGGTCATGTATGGGCAGATGAAGAACACAGCTCAAGCAGCTTTGGTGATTTAGCACGCAGGCTATCAATTCATGGATCATGCACCGATGATGATGTCCTCAAAATCTGCAATGGCAACGGTAATGGTAAATATGGGACCCGTTCCCTCTTGATTTTTGATGTTGACAACTTTCCTATTTCAGTGTTGCATTCATTCATGAATCATTTCAAGCTTCTGAAAGTGCTTGATCTGCAAGATGCCCCCATAGATTTTCTTCCTGAAGAAGTTGGAGATCTGTTTCATCTGAGGTATCTAAGTGTAAGACACACAAAAACGAAACGACTTCCAAACTCCATCGGTAAGCTGCATAATCTACAGACATTAGATCTGAAATGCTCCTATGTTCACGAGCTACCTGCTGAAACGAAAAATTTGCAAAATCTGTTGTATCTCATTGGTTATTGTTACGATTATGAAACTGATTTTAGTATAAGCGCACAGAGAGGGTTAAAGTTGAAACAGGGGTTTGGCCGACTACAGAATCTTCAGAAGCTATACCTTGTAGAGGCGAATCATGGGATAACCTTACTCAACGAGTTGAAAAATTTGAAGCAATTAAGGAAGTTGGGGATCACCAAGCTGCCAACACGAAATGGGAAAATCCTATGTGAGTCAATAGCTTCAATAACCCACCTTCAATGTCTAGAAGTCTGCTCAGAAGATGAAAAGGAGACGCTTGATCTACAGTTTATGTCATCCCCCCCTCAATACCTTCAACGCCTCTACTTAAAAGGCCGGCTACAAAAGATACCAGAGTGGATTCCCAAGCTCAGCAATCTTGTTACGTTAAGTTTAATGTGGTCTGGCCTCACGATTGACCCACTAAACATTCTCCAGCATCTACCTATCTTATCAGAGCTTGTATTCCAGGAGACATTTCTTGGCGAACAACTGATATTTCAAGCTGCCGGTTTTCAGAAGCTTAAGATTTTGAAGCTCTACAACATGGATACATTGATGAATTTGACAATAGAGAAGGGAGCGTTGCCTTTATTAGAATTGTTTAAAATTGGTCCTATCCCAAGGTTAAACACTGTGCCTACAGGAATCCAATATCTAACAAACCTTGTTGCTCTTCGCTTCTACGACGTGTCCAAGGAATTCGCACTCAGACTACTTCCACATCAAGGACAAGACTTTTGGGTGGTTCAACATGTTCAAACATTGTTGTTCCATTACCAGATAAAAGGGGAACGTTACAAGACATATACTCATAACGATTTGGGATTTCTTGACGATTAACAAACTTATTTTTCTTTTCCTTCTTTTAATCTTTCTTAGACTAGTTGCATGGTTTTACTCATACTTTAGTAATGAGGTTTTACATGCAACAAAAAAGAATGTATTTTATAAGTTCATTTTAATTAAAGGGCCTTAACTAGTTCCACCTTGTTAGTTTGTGAAATATTGGTCATGTCCGACTTGTAAGCTTGGTTCAAACATCTATTTTTTACTTCTTTTAAACTATAAATTTCCCAAATGAGCACAAAAAAACCCTTTAGTCTTGGTACCTAGATGTAAAGTAGAAACACGGTTGGCATCAATGTTTATATATAATACCTTGCTGTCGTCTATGTATGATCAGAAGGATGAAGCAACTTTCAATAGTATATAAAGTACTATAGTTGATGTAAATGTAAATGTAATGTAGGTATTTATGTACAACATTCAACGAAAACACTTCCTCTGCACACGCACTTGCGCAGTTGCACTTGACATTTCCAAACAAATGCATGAGCACCCTAACTGCAAACCTCTAAAAAGCCACCCTAACCAACCACCGAAGGACCTCTACCACCATTAAACCACCAACATAGGACACCATTTTATTCATCACTCAAAGCATGATTGCAAAAATGAGGTCGCAAAACTGTTTGCTGTATAGAGCAGAAATATAGGGGAAAAAGAAGTTGTTTGCTGTATAGAGCAGAATTATAGTATACTTCAAGGCTCAAGCAACAAAACCTCTGTCTGAGGCAAGGACATTAAGAAGAAAGATATAGTAGCTGAACAAACATAATTATGGTACACGAATTGCAAGGACACAAACGTCCAAGCAAGTGTTTAAGAAGCGGTCATATATTATATTGACAGCACCTTCGAAAAGGTCGGTAAGTGAAACACTGTAGAATGTAAAATTCTCCTACAATCAAATACACTAGCAAAAATCCTAAAATGATTGTTTAGAAGCAGATCTAAAAGAAGATGAGTGTTCAAGAAACCTTCTGAACATATAGCATACATCCATACAGCTTATGCAACGGTTTCACAAGAACCAAAAGATCCATTCAAGCATCAAATGATGTGTTCTATTCATAACAACGACAATATCCTATATTGGAGAGTAAAAAAGAAGGCAAACATTGTGAGTTTTCTTTGAAACAAGCAAAAGTTTGTTACACGACTTCAGATCGCAAAGCAAAATAGTTACAAGCATTTAATAAGTTTACTTACCAGTACTATGATTAACTCCATCCCAATGTCTCCCAGGTCTAATACCGTATCTGTTAGCTTCGTAGTCAAGTCCCCCTTTTTATCCAACTGTGACTAGGTACATCTAGGGGAATAATGAAACCAGACTCTTTCTTCTCATTCGCCCCCAAGTCCGAAAGAAGCAAAGTTGGTCTCTTTATTCTGCAATTTGTTCAGTCATTTCAGAGTCATTTCTATAAATTTGCAACAATATTTTTTTTTTGGTAACGAACTAGATCTAGATACATTACCTTCATCATTCTATCGAGTTGAGGATCATCTCTGCCAACAAAATATGCATGCATCATGAGAATTCAGAAAGTTCGCATACGAGAATGACATACAATACACGGTACTCAATATCTTACTAATAACAATGACTCTTCCTGACTGCACCAAAAAGAGTCCTTCTTGAGAGATATTAATCACCCTCAATGGCTCAACCCTGTGGGTGATCATCCACGATCTTAACATATTGAAGTCAATTTTTCAACTTCCTCATGCCTTCTGTTGATTCAAACAAAATAGGCATACAAAAGAAGTTTGAAATAGAGAAATCTTTCGATTTATGAATTCTAATTCTTTCTTTGAAATACAGTTTTTTTTTTAGTTCGATCTTGAGGTCTGAATATTAAATATGAATCATAGTTCAAATATTTCTTTATCTTTATTCCTTTAAACATCATCCCTATTATCCTGGAAAATTGAGAAATATCAAGCAGGGCACATACCAATTTCACCTCAGATGTATCATGTATGATAAATGGAATAAAACTTTAGTACTCACAGTCCTCTTTAGCATTAATCTATTGAACCACAACATAAAGAATCTAAAATCAAGCAGATAGATTACATCAAACAGGAGATTTTCCTCAAAAGAAAAATAATATGGACATTGATTGATTGATACCATTGAAACACAAGCAGCAGCAACATATCAACAAAAACAAATCCAGAAAAGGCCTATAGAACCAAAAGTGAAAATTACTACGAAACAAGCAACTAAATCCTACTGCAAAATCTTAGATCATTTTCCATAGAGCCAAATATAGATATATAAACCCTCTCCTCTCCTTTGAAGTTTTTTTTACTACTATTCACTCATAGATCAGAAAAGCACAAGTGACAATACTTTTAGTTGCTCCAAGATATGTTGAATCAAATAAATATTTGTTACTGTATGAAAACATCACCTTTAAATGGTTACGCTAAGATAACTAATCCATTTTTTAGGCACTATTGAGTAACTTGAATGCACAATTGATAACACAAGTGCAGAAAAGAAAACTCAAAATTTCATCACAATTCATAAATTCATGATAGAGCAAGCAGACATGAAGTGAGTAACCACTTTGGACCGTGCAAAAGGTTTATCTTTTTCAAGTTCTAGCTCAAGAACCCTAGCTTCAGTTTTGCGTTTTTGAGCCAATCCAACTTCTTCTCCTCCTGATCAACACAAGTAACGCGTGAACATTGTTAGTCCTGACAGAATAAATGCGATAATTGCCAAAAAAAATGATTTGATTTTGATGAAGAATATGTAGATCATCATGATAAACATGTGTATACACAAATTTCGAGTCAAAATAAATAAGATAAGAAACAAAGTAACAAAGAAATTATATTTCAATAAATGTATTGAGTACAAATCTATGTAAACAACTTCAATAAGGTTAGTGCTATCTCCGATCTAGAGAAATGATAAACGTATAATTGATAGATGCAAAAAAACATCTATCAGGGGTAATAAAGTCTTTTCGCATATTAAAGTCAGGGGTACTAATGTCCTTTCGCACATTAACTGTTTTGTAACGTTATCTCACTGGGAATGACCCATTCCCATCTATTCCAAAAAAATCCTCATAAAAGGTAATGATTAGACAGCTCATTTGGTAGAAGAAGAACTTGAAAATTGGGAGGAGAAACTGAAGAATTGGCGGTGGAGAGGAAGAAGATAATTGGGAGGAGATACTGAAGAAGGCAAGAAATCTTCCGAGACGAAGAAGAAGATTTGAATAAAGCTTATCAAAAAAAGAACCTACACAGAAGCAAAAAATTACTCCACAGCAGAAGAGAAATTTCAACAGCAAGTTGATTTAGGAAATGGGTGAAGGTAAGTGAATTTCTGAAATTAATATGGATATTCCTTAAATGTTCGTAATTGATGTAATTGAAAACATTATTTTTAGTTGTAGTTGAAAGTAAATGGAAATGGCGAATTTTATGATGAATCTGTTGCAGTTAAGCTGAATCTAATTTTTTTGTGCATGTTATTGAATATTGAGTTGTAAATTGAATGTTTTGCGGAAAAATAGAATCATGTAGTTGATAGTTGTAAATGAAGGTAATTAATTTGAAAAAAATGATTTCCTCTAGGTGATGAAGGTGGTTATGGTAAGAAGGGGAAGGGCCATCGTAAGGATAAGGTAATTGATGTTTTCTGTTGTGAAATGTGAATTTCTCTGGTAGATAAATAGCAGTAAATAATATATTAGGAATCATGTAGGTCAATGAGGAGGAAAAGGGCAGTGAATCATGGCATGATGAAGAAGAGGACGAGGATGAGGAAGTAAGTTAATATCCCTGTTTATGTTTGTTTATATGTTTGTTTATTTAATTAAAGGATTGGAAAATGTATTGAAGCATTGAATATGATTGTTTTCAAGGTGAATGGACTATGGTGCAAGAGCGGCAAAGGGGGTAGGCTTCCTGATGAAGTATACAGGGTAGTTAGTTTAACCAATTGAAGTATGTTGAATTTATTTTATGTAGTTAATTTTACTGAATGAGATTGCAATAGCAGGTTAATAAATTAAGTGTTGGTGGAAGGTTGAAGGAGAGTGGGGAAGTGATTGCTAGCCGGGTGCTACTTAACAATAAAAGGGTAAGGGAATGTTTGTCTTTGTCTTAGGCAAATGCAAGTTCGCAAAATGTGTAATTGTGTGTACAAACTTAACTGACAGGAAGTGAATTTCAATTGCCGAGTCGAGACATTTGGTCAAATCGTAAAGCAATTTGATGAGAGGAAAAAGCGTTTGGTGGCTGAAATGGGGTTTGCTGGATTATTGCACTTTGTGGATAAGGGTTTGCCGAGGAATTTATGTTATTGGTTGTGCACAATGGTAGATGTGAAGAGGAGGGTATTGGTGTTGAATGGGTTGGAATTCCCTCTATCGAAGATACAAGTCCACTGGGTACTTGGACCCTATTGGTCCGAGGCATGTACCAAAAGTTTGTGAGGACGATGCGATGGAGAATGAAGTTGCTAGACTGTGTGAATCATTTGTTACGCGATGCCCGTCTGGACCTAGGAGTTTTCGCGGAAGACAATTTTGGAAGTTATTGAGGGGCCTTTGGAAGATGACTCAGAATTCAAGAAGGCATTTATGATGATGGCGGTGAATGATGTGATGGCCCCGACAAGTTGTCATCGAATGTCTGTGAAGATGCTCCCAGTTGTAAGTGTTGCAGAGAGGGCAAAAGAATACGATTGGTGTAGTTTTGTGTTGGACCATCTTATAAAATCTGTTGGTAATTTTGCGAAAAGGTTTTACACTGAAGGATATGCGAAATGCTGTGGTGGTTGCACTATATTTCTGGCGGTATGGTTTGTTTGACAATCATATTGTTTATTCATATCATTCAGTGTAGGTGTTATATTACAAATTGTGTTATTTTTGTAACCCTCTATTGTAGGTGTTATACCTTGATCGATTGAGGAGGAACCCTGTATCGTGGGGAGTTTTTCCACGAAGAAAGCGTGGACGAAGGAGGATATAAACCTTGCAAAGAAAGAAGATAGGAAAGCATCAGGTGATTATGGTGGCCTCGGTGTAAGTAGTTTATATATAATAATGTGTAATTTTTTTTAGTATGAAGGAATAAGATTTGTTGTGTTGTGTATATTAGATTTGTTGTGTTTGTGTATATTTTTGTAGTGTGTGGATGTTGCGTACGGGGAACGTCATCCTCTTGAAGCGAGGGACAAGATGCCTGAATCTGAATACAATGAATTGGTCCCCAGATAGTAACAACATGTAAGAGAAAAGGGGCCTTGAAAGGGAGACGTAAGTTAATTCCTAAATTAAATCCTTATGAGTATAAGTTGCGAAGGAAAATGCAAAATGATGAAATGCAGGCAGTAGTAATGGAAGGCAAAAGTATGGAAATGCAGAAGGTATAGGTACAGGTACATCTGCACCACCAAGATCACCACCTATGTTCAGTAGGCAACAGTCAGAGGGGAGGGACCAAGATCACCTATATCATTGAGGAGTCGCCGACAGTCAGATGGACGAAGATCACCTATATCATTGAGGAGTCGCCAACAGTCTGAGGTACGTGATGAATGTTCATCACCAGTAGCACCCCCAGGATTTGAGAATGTAATTGTAAATGGGAATTTGCAATTGGGAGAGTCGAGTAGTAATAATACATTGACAGTTTCCAGTGAAGCACAAGTAGAGATGGTGGTGGGTAAGTATGGAACTGCACTAATGGAGGCACCAGTTATAGGTATAACAGTAGTAGAGGGTTCGAAGTACAGTTGGAGGAAAGTGAAGGAGGTTGAAGAATTAAGTGAAGGTGGAGAGAATGAAACAGCAGGTAATGAAAATGTTAATTCGAATGGAGAATCGCAAGTAGGAGAACGAAGCCGTAAACATAGGAAGACAAAGACTCGGTTGTTTTGAGTGAGGAGTACGAACAGACGTGGCGTCCTAAGGCAACCAACAAGGATAAATTATTTGAGCTGATGTCAAAATGCAAGTAAGTTGTAGTACAAGCAAGTTGATGAGATCCAATTAAATTTTAAATTACGCAGTAATAGTAATGAATTATTTGTCAATGTCAGGGGAGATCCAATTATAATTGATGTTGATGGGAACTTTGCGACATTGAGTTGTTGCAGATCATTGTCTCAGGCCCGTGGTCGATTAGATGATAATGTAAGTGCCCTGCTAACCAGACATATGAGTTTTTAATTACAACTTAATGTTCTAATCGTTTGCTGTTCTCAAGTATGTTCGAGTTGCAGCATGTCTTTATGTGAAAGTGTGGGGCGGCGATTTGGAACTAGAAGCAGGAGGTTGATGCTGGATCCAACATTTGCGGTGAGTTATTGTATGTTGTTTTATAATAACAACCAAGTAAAAAACATAATTCTTTTTCCATGTAGATAAGAGTGCTGCAAGTAGAAGGAGATAACTGGGATAGTGTTGATAGGATAATCCAGTCCTCCATCAAAGCACACCAGTTGCGTCATGTCTTAGGTAAGTGTGGTATGTGGCATAAACCTTTCACAACGAACAATATGTGCATTCTACAATGTCATATACCTTTCACAACGAACAATATGGAACATTGAAAAGTGAAGTCAATTTCAGGTATTTGTCCCTGTTATTGAAGACGGTCATTGGTGGTGTGCCGCCTTCTCGGTAAACAGGGAGGAGGTGATGATCATAGACTCCATGGAAACAAAAGAAGCTGTCGACAGTTCCTGGGATATCGGGGCTGTGAGCAGATGGCCGCGTTCTACTCTAAACATGAAGCAGCAGTCGGACTTGTAAGTTTCTCTTAATTAAGTTATGATGGCAGCTTGTTAAATAATTATTTATATTATGTAAAGTAATTATTTTATATTATGTTATATGTTAGGCATAGTGCGGAGTTTACATGTTGTTAGCTATCAAGCACAATGCCGATCGTTTTGTGGAGAGTGTACAATTGGTAAATGTTCCGTTAATTTCTTGATATTGAACCAAGGTTTTCATTAAATTATTATGAAATGGATTCTTTATGTGGACAGGGAAACATTGTGGAAGAGCGTAAATGGTTGCTATGTGAGGATGTCATGTGCGACTTCAACGAGGCCCGCGAAAGTGTGAAGGCTTTGATGTCCTCTTTGTGAAGGGTACCCGCGGAAGTAGTTTACTGTGTTAATGTTTTCTTATGATGATGTAGTTTTTTTGTACATTAACATTGGGCAGCTTTTGGGTGGATATAATTTTGGGGTGGGCTAGATTGGCCATAGATTGGGCTGATAGATATATAGGATGAAATATCACAATATTCTTTTGGGGTGATGTTGGGCTATATTTGGCCTCATAGATATATATATAGGATGAAATAGATTGGGCAGTGGTTGGGTTTAGATTGGGTTTTGATTTTGGGTGAGTTTCGCAGGAACACAACTTATTTGTTTAATATTATTTTGGGGTGATTTTCTGACAAATTAAATGAAGAAAGTTTCTTTAAATATAGAGTTTGTGAAATTCATATAGAGTTTGTGAAGTCAATATAGAGTTTGTGAAATTAGTGAACATAAAATAAACACGATATATGTTAAATCATAAACACAATTAATCAAACCAAGAACCCAGTTTGTTAACTCATGAACACATTTATAAAACCATGAACACAATTTATGAAACACATAAAATGTTTGTGATTATATGAAGAAAGTATGTTTGTCAATATATGGAGTTTGTGAAATTAATATAGAGTTTGTGAAGTCAATATAGAGTTTGTGAATATATGGAGTTTGTGAAATTAATATAGAGTTTGTGAAGTCAATATAGAGTTTGTGAAATTGTGAACATAAAATAAACACGATATCAAACCAAGAACCCAGATTGTTAACTCATGAACACAATTTATAAAAACATGAACACAATTTATAAAACCATGAACACAAGTTATGAAACACATATAATGTTTGTCAAAGTAATGAAACCTGAACACAATTTATCAAACCAAGAACCCAGTTTGTTAACTCATGAATACAATTTATTAAACCATGAACACAATTTTGAAATACATAAAATATTTGTGATTATATGAAGAAAGTATGTTTGTCAATATATGGAGTTTGTGAAATTAATGAACATGAACACAGTATGTAGAATCATGAACACAATTTATCAAACCATGAACCCAGTTTGTTAACTCATGAACACAATTTATCAAACCATGAACCTCCCGGGACTTATAATCATAACACAAGTTATGAAACCATTTACACTTATAATGATAATCATAACACATCTAGACTTATAATCTAGACCCAATAATAATCATAACATTCATGATAATAATAAAGTATAGTTACAAAATAGTCGTTCTTTCTTAGAACCACTGTGATTCAAATTAACACCTAAAAACGAAGTTAACCATTTTCCAAAAGTTTCAAACGAAGTTCAATGGCCAAAAGCCAAGCTTACAAAATAAACAAAAGCCAAGCTTACAAAGTTTAACATTCATGAGCAAGTAATTCATAACCTACATTTTACACATTAACGATAGTCTTGAAAATAAAAAAAGCACACAGTCAATTGAAGCGATCCTAATCCAGCTCTTGAAAAATTATCCTTCCTTCTTCAACGGTGGGCAACGTCGCAGCTACATAAAAACGACACATACGAAATAGTTAGAATGATGAAATTAAAATCATGTATTTTTAAATTTCATATATGACTATTTAAATTAAAAGACAACATGTCTTTTTAAACGGAAAGATCTACTTATATTTTATAATTTTTTATCAATGAAGGGAAAATAAAATGAGTTCTACACTTCATAATTTACTTTATACGACAACATCACTATTTCAATATAACCACAACATGTTTTAAAGGGAAATATATAAATGTTAACACAAATTATTTTGATACTGAAAGATACAATGAATAGATACAATTGCAACACCAAAAATAATATTTGGAAAAATGACTGAAAAGAATATGGAAATTACTCAATCATAGAAGTCTTGAGCATGATGGCTTTCTCTTCAGCCTCTTCATCATCAGATGAAGCATGATAGGGTTTCACTTCAGTTCTTCATCATCAGATGAATCGTCAATGATATATACCTTTGGTGGTTCTTTTATTTCCTTTCCCTTTCCCTTTTCTTTAACAGAACAATGCTTGCATCTTTTACATCCTTTCCCTTTTCTTTTTTTACCTGAAACGCTAGGTCGAGGTTGAGAGGGAGACCTACAAGGGGGTGTGCAAAAAAAAGCCTTCATAGCCTCGATGGTTTCTTTCAATGTTTTGAAGGTCTCTTCGCTTAGTAGTTCAGCAGCTTCGCCGGAGTAGTACATCTTCCAGGCGTATGGGGTGCCATCAGTGATTGAATTGCCAAGAAGAGTGCATAAATAACGGTCTCGCTTTGTTGCGCCTGCTTCTCTAAGTTCTTTTGTCATTTGCAAGAAGAGTGCCATCAGTGAGTTTTTTTTGGGATGGTGTTTTGGGTTGTTGAGAGGAGAGATGAGAGAGACGAAGTGAAGGAGAGAGGAGAGAGACGAAGATCAGAGTAGGTGTAGGAGATGAGTTAGATTTACTAATTAGTATTAATTGACTTATTTGACTCCTTTATTAACTCCGGTTTTCAAGACTTAATTGGACAGTTACATTTACTAGTTATATTTACTAATTTGTACTATATATTATATGTCTAATAATACTATAGGAAATTATGTTATTTTGAACCTCAAAAACTAAATAATTAAATTTTGCGTTCTATATCTTTCAATATTATTTGTAACGTGTTTTTTACTCCATAATATCATATCTTGCAAGAACTTTATCATATGAAATAGTTCTTCCTTATGACTTACATAACCGACAAATATCTTAACAAAACACATAATATATTACTAATTGGATCTCCAAATAATTTATAACAAAAGACATAGTAGTTCTTCATTTGATAACCTGATTTGTCTTCAAGTTGTTCCTGCGAAAAGCCTCTTCCTCATACAGGTGTTCCGTTTAGACTACAATTACGGAAATTACTTCAAATAGTTTGTTTTAAAAGAGTGTGAAATATAAATGGAAATAGAAATAGTAACAACCAAACGTACCTGAACATCAACCACGAATTGCGCGTGGCCGCCACCCTCAGCCTTCCAGACATCGACATCGACGTCGTTTCCACACCACATCACAGCCATCCCCCCAGAAATGCCCACGCCGTTCACGTACTCATACTTCATGGAGTGCCTAGTACTGCATGCACCTCCCCAAACTCATCTTGCGTCACCCTGGTTTCTAGTAGAACCATGACCACCGGTTGATGAACACTGAAGATAGTCCAGAAATGAGATACGAAACTAGGCCTGGCACAACCCCTGACACTCCAAATTAACAGTGGGGTGTGTGGGGGTAAAGGATTAAGTTCACTTATGCCCCCCCTTAGTCGGACCATAGTGTAGTGCCACTCATCCCCTCTCCTAACGCGCGTTGTAGAAAACATGGTTATCCGTATGTGTGACATTGGGGCCATGATGTGCATGACATGAAGGTCGTGTACATAGCTGGCCATTAGTACTTGAACCACCTGAGTTCTCATCAAGTATATGAAACCTGAATCAGGAATTGTGATTTTTGGGTCGACAATGTACCTAGCAAAATCAGGCACAATTTTCTTACTTCCTTCATATCTAGCCTGCATATACTCCAATCTAAGAACCCTTGAATGCATCTGGTACCTTAATAAGATCACTTATGTTGGGTAGGTGGCCAATCATGCCGGCGTCGATCCTTGTTGCATCTTTAGGGGACTGTAAAAAGTGCAATCAGGAAGATCACATCGAGGATGGCGTATGATCTTCCTCAGTTTCCACGGGGTTGCATCTACTTCCCCAAAGTAGGAGTGATCCCTCCAGTAAGTTATTTTGTTGAAATCTAATTCCGGCTTTCCT
Organism: Beta vulgaris subsp. vulgaris; assembly: GCF_026745355.1. Classification (NCBI taxonomy): domain Eukaryota; kingdom Viridiplantae; phylum Streptophyta; class Magnoliopsida; order Caryophyllales; family Amaranthaceae; genus Beta; species Beta vulgaris. The sequence continues at coordinate 14,376,877 of NC_079206.1, forward strand.
ATGGGCGGGGGAATGCCATATATGGTGGACCTGGTTTCACATTCGGTGAAGGACCAGCCTGTGGTGGTTCGATGTTGGGGGAAATGTTTGCATTTCTGCCATGAGAGGGAGTTTGGAGTTTGGACAGTTTGGAGTTTGGAGAGTTTGGAGTTTGGAGAAAGGGTGTGAGAGAAAGTTGTAAGTTAACAGTTAACTATGGAGTAAATATATCTGCAGTTAGATAGTACTATAGAGTAAGATAATATAATATAACGCAGTTAATTGCAAGGTATAAGAAATTGTCGGTTTATTTGCAGAATAAATTGTGTTCAGGAATAGAAACTTGTTCATCTTTCAGGTATTAGTGTTGAAATATATGAAAGGATTAATATAAATTGTGTTCAGGAAATATAAAAACTTGTTCATCTTTCAGTTAGAAGTGTTGAAATATATGAAAGGATTAAGTGTAAAGTTAAGCCTTTACGTCTAATATTATTGAACTTACTTGTATTAATGGATTTAAACGAGTTAAACGACTTAATTTTGTACGATATTAAACGTTTACGACTTCTAAATACTTGAAATATATGAAAGGATTAAGTGTAAAGTGTAGCCTTTACGTCCGTCTAATATTATTGAACTTTACTTATATTAATGGATTTAAACGAGTTAAACAACTTAAACTTATACGATATTAAATGTTTACGACTTCTAAATACTTGAAATATATGAAAGGATTAAGTGTAAAGTGTAGCCTTTACGTCCGTCTAATATTATTGAACTTTACTTGTATTAATGGATTAAACGAGTTAAACGACTTAAATTATACGATATTAAACGTTTACGACTTCTAAATACTTGAAATATATGAAAGGATTAAGTGTAAAGTGTAGCATTTACGTCCGTTAATATTATACGTCTAATATTATTGAACTTACTTGTATTAATGGATTTAAACGAGTTAAACGACTTAATTTTGTACGATATTAAACGTTTACGACTTCTAAATACTTGAAATATATGAAAGGATTAAGTGTAAAGTGTAGCCTTTACGTCCGTCTAATATTATTGAACTTTACTTGTATTAATGGATTTAAACGAGTTAAACGAGTTAAACAACTTAAACTTATACGATATTAAATGTTTACGACTTCTAAATACTTGAAATATATGAAAGGATTAAGTGTAAAGTGTAGCCTTTACGTCCGTCTAATATGATTGAACTTTACTTGTATTAATGGATTTAAACGACTTAAACTTATATGATATTAAACGTTTACGACTTCTAAATACTTGAAATATATGAAAGGATTAAGTGTAAAGTGTAGCCTTTACGTCCGTCTAATATTATACGTCTAATATTGAACTTACTTGTATTAATGGATTTAAACGAGTTAAACGACTTAATTTGTACGATATTAAACGTTTACGACTTCTAAATACTTGAAATATATGAAAGGATTAAGTGTAAAGTGTAGCCTTTACGTCCGTCTAATTATTATTGAACTTTACTTGTATTAATGGATTTAAACGAGTTAAACGACTTAAACTTATACGATATTAAACGTTTACGACTTCTAAATACTTGAAATATATGAAAGGATTAAGTGTAATGTTAAGCCTTTACGTCTAATATTATTGAACTTGTAAATCAATACAAAATGACGAACAAGTACAAAATAACGTTTACGACTTCTAGTTAAATGACGAACAACTACTACATACATCAATACAATTTCATAAATGATGAACACAACTTATAAATCAACGAATAGTTATTTGAAACTTACAATTATTTATAAAATGCCGAAATGAAGTTGTAAATCCAATAATACAACTTGATAAATGATGACCCATCGATGAATAATATTTTATAACTTAGAACACAATTTTAAAAATTCCGAACACAAGTTTGAAATCCGTTAATAGTAGTTTATAATTTACAAACACAACAAAACTTATAAATCGATCAATAGTAGTTTATAACTTACAAACACAATTTATAAAATGATGAACACAACTTATCAATCGATCAATACTAGTTTATAACTTACAAACACAACACAACTTATAAATAGATGAATAGTAGTTTATAACTTAGAAACAGAATTTATAAAATGACGAACAGAAGTTGTAAATCCATTAATCAAACTTCATAAATGATGAACACAACTTATAAATAGATCAATAGTAGTTTATAACTTACAAACACAATTTATAAAATGACGAATAGAAGTTCTAAATCCATTAATCAAACTTGATAAATGATGAACACAACTTATAAATCTATCAATAGTAGTTGCCTATTAAGTATTAAGTAATTTTGTTGCCTATTAAGTATTAAGTAATTTTGTTGCCTATTAAGTAATTGATATGTTGTATGGGTTTATATAATTTAATATAGTATGAATTTACTGTATTAAGTAATTTTGTAACTAAAAGTACTTCGTTATTATAGTATGAATTTACTGTATTAGTATATTACTGTTTTAATTTAGTAGTTTAGTGTATAAAGTAATTTAGTAGTTTAGTGTTATTTACTAAATTTTCGAAACATTGAGCGAACTATGTTTTATATTTTATGAACAACATTTTTATGAGTTTTAATTTACAAGTACAAATAACTTGAGAAATGAACAACTTTTTTATCACTTCAAGTACGAGAAATGACATTTATCTGTTTGAGGCTGCAATTTGGTTTTGCGTCTGCAAATGGGTTTGCAGCGCAGACCTTGAGCACTGTGCACAACATTTGTCATTGGGCAGCAGCAGAGAAGTTCAGAGAAAGAAAGAGAAAGAAAGAGAAATTGGGCAGCAGCTGTCATTAACTGAAATGGATTATCATTTTGAAGTCCATTTCTCATTTATCCTCTCCTAGAGCCCGTCAACCTTTATAAATACTTAACCCAAGTATAAACAAGGCCCATTATAAATTATAATCCAAAGCAGAAATAAAATTCTTAACCAACCCATTTTCCATCAATTATGGCAACAACACAACCCATCCCACAACCAATGCCAATAAACCTACAAATCTTCAAACAAATTCAACAGAAAATTGCTGTGGGCTGCAAAGGGATCGACACCATGTTAGGAGGTGGCTTTCCCAACCGGTATGATCACGGAGCTTTGTGGGGAAAGTGCATCGGGAAAAACACAAATATGCTTACAACTCTCACTGTTGTGCCAACTCCCACCATCATGTGGTGGTTTATTCGGATCATGCATTTACATACATTCGAACAACAATTTCCAGCAAACCGACTTGTTAAAATTGCAAATTACATGAAGGAAAACTATATAAATGAGAGTAGTTACATTAACATTGATGATGTAAAGGTCATGCGAGTTGATAATCCATCTGATCTTTTGACGGCAATTAAAAATATTACTATATTATGCAAGCAAGCCGAACAATCACCTCGCAACGTGCGTCTAATTATCGTTGACTCAATTGCATCTATTTTCCAATGTGCATTCAACAATAACCATGAAGACATGACTTCAAGGTCCAAACTTTTTTTCAAAATTTCAGCTGAGTTGAGAGGACTTGCACATAACTACAATGCAGCTGTGGTATGCACTAATGAAGTTCGGGCTACTTTCGTCGACAACACACACAATACGAATAATATTCGTCTACTAACATCTGGAATACAAGTGGAACCAGCTCTTGGCCTGTCTTGGTCCAACTGCATAAATAATCGGTTTTTCCTTGGGATTCACATTACCAATGGTGAAAGAATTCGACACATCCGCACAATTATGTGTCCCTATCTCGGAGATTCTATTACAAACTTTAAAATTACTAGCGGAGGGGTTGAAGATCTAATCTAATGTAGCAAATAATATGATGTATTGCAGCAGCAAATAACAACATGTAACATACTAATTCTGTAATGAATTTAAATCCATTGTTCGTGTTCGAAGTTCCATTCGAGTGTTTCAACTACCAATCCATTCTTCCAACTACCATTCGAGTGTTTCAACTAGCATTCTTTGTCGAAGAAGTCTCTGTATTGGTAAGCCTATGAACGACAACGTTAAAAAAACTTAGTATTACTACACATAAAAACATAAACTACAATTCAAATCACACACGATACTATTGGTACCTGACTAGTAGGCCACAACTGCAGCTCCAAACGTGTTGATGGATTCACGTTCTCCAAATCCTGAATTGAACATCGATCTTTGGTCAATGCCTAATTTTCTAAAATTAAACACTATTAATTTATTGCAATTTGACTATGAACACTTTGATGGTAAGTTCACTAAGTAAGTTCACTATCTGCAGAAATATTATGCACTACAAATTCGTCACAAAAATTGTAACTTTATACTGTATATTTGCAGTGAAATAAGGTGAAATAAATTGTGTTCATGAAATATATTTAGTTGTTCAACTTTCAGTTATGACTGTTCAAATATATGAAAGGATTACAATAAAAACAATTAACGAAATTACTTAAAAATGTTACTATGAACAATGAATGAAATAACTCAAAACTGAAATAACTAACAACCAACTTCAATCATGTTTTATACCTGAGGAGGGGGTCTGCGTTCTCCTTGCGTTTCACTCCTTTGCCTTTCCCCTTCTTAGGTGCTTCTTGCTGTTTCTTCTTAGCTTCCGCATTCTTCCCTTCATCATTCTTTCCCTTCTCATTATTCGCCTTCTCATTCTTGGCCTTCTCAACGCATGACTTATTCTACCTGCCCGTTTTGTTTTTTTCGTAGGGGGTCTTTAGCCACATTAACTTCTATGCGACTACCTTCACATTCATTTGGGGACTTCTCTACCCTATTGCAGCTGCCAACTCCTACAGAACCATTTGCCAACTGCACCCACTGTGTGTTACCAACAGAAGTAGGAGTGCAATCTTTCAGGCTCATACCAGCAATCTTCATGGAATGCCTTCATCTAGGCGTATGTTGAGTACTTGGAGCGTCTCAACACAGTGTGAACATCACCATAGTTGGCTGCCTTCAAGCAGATTGGGTCAAAAACAACCATCATTCTATCATAGTTCTGCACTTCATCCGTCTTTGAGGGGTCGTGATAAGCTACCTTCACCATTGTATGCTTCCGGAATACATCTTTCCGCCATCGACGTAGTATGTACTTTTCAGGTATCTCCTTAATTTTCAACTTATTATATAACGATATTATATGCCTACATAAGATTCCCGTCAAACATCTTGCATTCACACTTAGCTTCGGTCGTCTCCATGTCTATAAGAACTACATATTCACAATTCCTATCAAGAGGCACCTCCTTTTTAGTGTCCTTGCTAACCACCCAAACCCTATCCTCATACGTATGTTCAACCAACTCCTGTCCAACATCCTGCTTACCAGTCCATTCAAGGTATAACACCTTCATACATTCATTTTGTATCTCCCTAAATTTAGCATCCGTGTACAACTTTTGAAACACAATCTCCGTCTTGAAAGTTGTCACAGCAACACGGAGATACCTTGAACTATTTGCATCAGCTTCCCTCTCCGCATTTGCTCTAGATTCCATCGCGTTGCAATATTGCTCAGCAAACTCGCATTAATTTTGTGGTTTTGTGAGCATAACCGTCAAAAAAACTGTTGATGCTCTCACACCTTTGGGTTGTCTTCATTCCCGCCCAAAATAGATGCCTCATGTAAGCAGGAACCCACATATCTCTTTCCCGAAACAAACCTGCAGAGTCGCTAAAAACTTCAAGACAATGCATACAATACAGTATAACATTTCTACATGCTAAGCTTGGTTCACTTAACAAATATACCTTGAAGCCATTCATCATCACCAAGCTCATACTTCTCTATGGCACAAACCCAACTCCTCTCAAAAACTTCTGGACTTACACTCTCGTATATGGCTTTCGTCAACGCTTCCTTCAAATCTTTGTAATTACCATATGAACCAAGCTTCTTCCCAAATTTCATCATGATGTGCCAAATGCACCACCGGTGTACAGACTCCGGCATAGCATTGCGAAGGGCCTTCCTCATGGCAGCATCTTGGTCTGTCAATATTCCAATGGGTGCCTTACCCCCCATGCAAAGCAACCATGTGCTAAACACCCACCATAAGTCTCCGCATCTTCGCGATACTAGCGCACAACCAAGCAATATGCTCTGCCCATGGTGGTTCACTCCAACAAAGTTTGCAAAAGGTAATTCATAATCATTTGTCAAATATGTCGCATCGAAACATACAACGTCACCAAATTCTTCGTATGCCACCCTCGACCTAGCATCAACCCAAAGTACATCCTTCAAATACCCTTTATCGTCAAGTCGATGAATGTGGAAAAAATTTTGATTGTCAGCTGCCATCTTGTTAAAGTACATTAGCATTGCATTTGCATCTCCGGGCCCAAGTTTCAACTTCCTTTCCTTGGCAACCATATTCCTAAGATCCCTCTCTGTGATAACCATATTCTCAAGACCATTTCGCTCACGCGCTAAGCTACTATGAATCTGTGATATTCTAACACCAACAGCGTGATCATTAAACAAACGCCTCCTAACAGCGCAACTAACCTCCTCCTTCCTAAACATGCTAATGAACCTGGATTTGCTTGGTGTTGGATTATGGTTCACATGATCCAATACGACCTTCTTCACTACTCATTCCCCCCCTTCATTACATGCAGCATCATTACATGCAGCATACATCATAACAGGGCAATTGCATTTCTTAGACTTCCTAGTTGGCACTTCTACACCTTTACGTCCAACCGCAACACGCCCCTTCAATGTTCGTTTCATGTCAGGTTTACCATTACACTCACATTTCCAAGTGTAATTCCTAAACTCCTTCTTCACTTCTCCACCGGTCACCTCTTTCCCTTTCACACCTACTTTCTTCAAAGACCCAGCTGCCCTAATTACACCAAAACCTTCCTGCTTTCCATATCTCCTAAAATAATCATCAGCATATTCCCATGTCCCAAACACCATACCAACTGCAGGTGGTTGCACAACAGTGTTTGATCCACAACTATGAGGATCAGGTGTCTCAATAACAACCAGTTCATCATTATCAACCAATTGAACACAATTCATGTACTGCAATTCCAATATTATAAGATACAAACTTAAATGACAGCAATTGCAATATTTCCAGCAATTCCAATTTTATATTTTCAATTATTACTATGCCAATTATTTGGTTAATAAAAATTGCAGCATGAAGTTATTACAATACAAACAAAATTACCTGAATTTATTCGCAAGCCACCATTTTTTTCCCTACTTCAATAAATGTCAATTTTTCCCACCATTTCATTTATTACTAACCTCCGCATTTCAATAAATGTCAAAATTAGCTGAATTTATTCGCAAGCCACCATTTTTACTAACTCAGAGAACATATTTATTACATTTTACAATGATATTCGTACATTTCATCATTTATTCTACAACTGAATTTTTTTTGCAGAATTGTACTTACCTCCGCAGCTATGGGAACTGCATGTTCGCACCCTTCCTTCATTACCGATTCCATACCGCTACTGCTCATCTTCTCATCTTCAATAAATTCTTCAATTATTCCTTGAATTATTCCTTATCTTTCTCATCTTGTAATTTCTCTGGAATTTCTGGACTTTTTTCTCAAGTTTCTCTCTTCAATTTCTCTCTCCTAGTTTCTGGACTTTTTTCTCTTTTTCTTGACTTCTTTCTCTTTCCTTAACGCCGTTACTTTCAATTTCATTCCACCCCTTTCCTTAGGGGACCACAAATACCTTTTGTTGGGAATATATTATTATAATGCCTGATAGATGTTTTTTTGCATCTATCAAATAGATGTTTATCATTTCTCCTCCGATCTATGATCTATCTACCATCCTTCTATTTTTTTAGGCGAAGAGAACATGTCGTTAGCAAGTTAGTTACTTAGTTTAAATTGTCTAAGGGCGTGTTCGGCAACAGTAGTTGTGGTGATAGCTTTTAGCTGTGAGAGTAGCTGTTAGTTGTACTGGTAGCTGCTAGTGGTTGGTGTGTAGCGCTTAGCTGTCCAAGTAGCGGTGTAAAATATTGATGTTCGGTAAAAGAAGGTTTTAAAGTAGCGGTTTAAGAATAACTAGTTAAAAATTCAAATAAAGCTTTAACATATCATTTATACACCATTAAAAGCTACCCAAAAACTACAAATTGTAACTTTTGACAAACTGAACTTCTACTACTAAAACACTACTTGTACCACTAAAAACTACTTACACCACTACCTAGCCAAACACTCTTATTTTTTTCTAATTAGTGTTTTGACCTAGTCAAGACACTAAAAGCTACTTAAAAAGCTTGTGCCGAACACGCCCTAAGAAGAAACCAATAAAATTAGGGGTGTTCATTATCGGAGATCCGATTTTTCAAATATCCGAAAATGCGGTTACCTGCTTTGGATAGTCAAAAGGTCGGCCCGTGACCCGATCCGGGAAAACGGATACCCCACTTTCCGGGTCGGGTCACATGATCTTCCAACTTCCTATGTATAAATGCAGGTTAGATAAGAACACCAATCAATGTATACAAAAAATTTCAACAAATAATTAGTACAAATTTGAACATCACTCAACAAAAACATTGCACAAAGTACCTACTGCTACAGTTCTACCTACTGACATCGAATAGAAAAAAAAAAAGTGATTGTTTCATATGAAGAAGACCAACAGTATATTATATAGCAGAGTTGCTTGGATGTTTTGGTCATTGCGACGCCATGTGGGAGCAGAGAACTAGAGGAGTCAGGGATAAAGAAAGGGGTCTACAACCATGAAAAAGAAAAAGAAAAAGAGTCTGAAAACAAATTAAACCCATACACTAGCAATCATATTCATATAGCAGAAGACACGAGCTTCATTCGGGACACAAAAAAGCTAACGGGTTTTCGGGTACCGGATAACAAGATAAGATCGGCCCATGACCTGACCAGGCTTATCTCGCTTGATACCCAACCCGGAAATATATTTTTTTTAGATCAAGGCCACGTTCAGTTCACCTTATTTTTGTTTATTTCAAATTTAATCAGAGCAGATCAGATTAGATTAGAAAAAATACGTTCAGATCAGATCATGCTTATATTTAAAAATTCATTATAATAATTGAATATTAATAAAATGCTCATTGAGACGAATCAAACAAGACCCCACATGACTATATTTTTTCTTATATATTGAGAAACATCTAAAAGATTCTATCTAATTGTGTCTAAAATATTCTCTCTAATCGTGAATAGTGTCAAGATTCTAAGTGGGAAAAATATAAAAAATACAAATGGAGTATTATTATTTGCTAGTACATTTGTTCAAAACGATTATTATTGTTGCTGTTGTACTTATTAATTATTAATATTGGTAATTATTATTAATCTTGTTGTTATTATTATAAATTTCATTGTTATCATTATTTTAACTTATTTTTTTGTTATTAAATAATAGAAAATTAAAAGCTACGTGTTAAGAACATAAGATTGACGCAAAAATAAGAAATATATAAAATATGATAACTCAAATTTATGACGACGAAACTACTAAGTTCGGATTACATTTTAAAATAAGCTAAGTGCGGGATACAAATTATAAATTTAGATTCGGTATACTTCTTCCTATCGAATTCCAAATCTCTCTAGCTATTTGAAGTTGCACGCTATTTATTTCTTTCTTGGGCAAGTCATAGTTGTTTGTATATCTTATTTTATTTTATATGAAAAAAAAGAGTTGAGTCTGCCGACTTCTCTAGTGCGAAATATTTTTTTAAGGAAAAGAGTGAAACATTGTATAAGTGCTCAAATTAATGACCTGGGTTATATAATTATTTTTAGTAATAATAATAATTATTATGATTATAATTATTGTTGTTGTTATAATAATAATAATAATAATAATAATAATAATAATAATAATAATAATAATAATAATAATAATAATAATAATCATAATAATAATAATCATTATTAATAATACAAATTGTGTAAAAGTTGTAATAGAAATAAAATGATAATAATAATAATACTATAAATAAGATCTTATAATTTAATGCATAATATGAATTACAAAGTAATAATATAATAGTAATAATATATTTTATAAAAGATAAGTTCTTGTAAATCATATCACTTCAGATCAGATCAGATCAGAAAAAATAAGTTCAGATAAGTTCAGATCAGAAAATTTCAGGTGAACTAAACATAGCCCAAGTCAGCGCCCAACGGGTTTTCAGGAATCAACTGTCATGAATCTGCCTGATACTACTGTAAATGTCGCTCCACTGTCGATGAAGGTAAAGCTTATACAATTTGATTTAGCCTTTTGATTTTTTAACGAAATCATTATAACTAATGAGACATTCCTTTACCCATATTTGCTATAGTTTGATTTAGCTGTTTGTAGAAACCCAGTAACATTTGAACTCCTCTTCAAACCGCTGGTAAGGCATATCTGCTGCTTTGAGGAAGGGAGAGTTGAAGCTATGTACGCTGGTCAACCACTTGCTGATGTCGAGTCTGCTCTTAGGTCATATTGGTGAAATGAACATCGATAGTTGATGCCTGCTGTTTCGAGAATCTTTTGTTCTAATAGATCTGGAAGTCCGACATTTACTATAATTGACCTGATAGGTGAACAATATGTGATGATGAACTCATGAATGTTTATCGAGTTCCTAATTAAGTGGTTGTTTGCATTTTGTGGTCGAATTTTACCATGAATTTTCTCAAAGTACGTTGTGAATTGATGAAAAATAATCTTACATCACCGAATTTACCTTTTAACTAGGGTTTTGAGGTTAATGCAATACTTTGGATTAGAGAGAGTATATTGTTAGATTTATATCGAGAATTAATTATAATCTTTTGAATTAACGTATTTTGAAAAGTGCGGAAACAACATTTCTTTGGAAATGAAGTACTTACCATCATATCAAAGAATCTGTAAACCAAGCAAACCGCTAGTAAGGCATATCTGCTGCTTTGAGGAAGGGAGAGTTGAAGGCCTTGAAGCTTTGTACGCTGGTCAATCACTTGCTGATGTCGAGTCTGCTCTTAGGTCATATTGGTGAAATGAACATCGATAGTTGATGCCTGCTGGTATGACTGCATGAGGTTCGGATTGGCCAGTTTTCTGGGAACGCCCTCGGAAATCTCTTATAAGTACTTCTATTTCGGCACTTTTGACAATTTTGACACTTTGGACAGCATACAACATTGCAGATTCTGCTACACTCCATTGCGCTTGCTGGAAATATATATAGTGAAAGGGGTTGCTTCTTTCTGCTTCCTTTCTTGTCCTACTCCCGCTCTCTGAGCTAGAATACATTCATCTGCTATCCTCTCTGTTTCGAGAATCTTTTGTTCTAATAGATCTGAAAGTCCGACATTTACTATAATTGACCTGATAGGTGAACAATATGTGAGGATGAACTCATGAATGTTTATCGAGTTCCTAATTAAGTGGTTGTTTGCATTTTGTGGTCGAATTTTGACCATGAATTTTCTCAAAGTACGTTGTGAATTGATGAAAAATAATCTTACATCACCGAATTTACCTTTTAACTAGGGTTTTGAGGTTAATGCAACACTTTGGATTAGAGAGAGTATATTGTTAGATTTATATCGAGAATTAATTATAATCTTTTGAATTAGATATCAACACGTACTTTGAAAAGTGCGGAAACAACATTTCTTTGGAAATGAAGTACTTACCATCATATCAAAGAATCTGTAAACCAAGCAAATGTATATCTATTGTAAATCTAGATTAATTTTCGAGGGAACTATTCTAAAAAACCTAGAAACGAAATGGAACTTACAAACTTATCTCCAGCAAGCTGGAGTAAAGGGGGAAGGGGGAACATATTGCTCGGGGAGGCTATCCTTGGAAGATATATACTACAAGATCTCAGATTCCCTTGTGCAAAAGTTTGACAAACATGTTAATTCGTAGCGCGTTTCTGACTTCTCTTGTTGCATTAGAGGATTCTGCTGACTAAAATTTGCAGAAGCAGGGCAGTCTAGTCAAGCAATGCAACCTGTTTAAGATGAGTGCACTATAATTGCAGTTGTAGCTGAATATCTGCCAATCAAAGCCAATAAGGCTACAGTCACGTCATATGATGAAGATTACGAAAATCTTAATGCACGATATGTTTAAGACAAGGCGGTCTTTGAGTCTTTCAGGTAGAGTGGGAATATCTATGCTTCTCATCCAATCTGAAAACAGAGACAGCACAATTATTAGGCAGCTAGGAGTAACTTTTACAGAAATCTAGCAGCTGAGAGTTTAGTGCCAAGACACAGCAGACAACAGTGAAAATGTTGAGAACGTGGGACAAGTACTCTTTGCAGAATCGAGTCCTAAATGTGTAAGTTGTATTGGTGGATAAATGATTAGATGCCTGAAGTGGAAGGTTGAAACCTTCAAAGCCTAACACCAGAACAAGTGAACAACAATATCTCAGCCTTGAATATCTACACAAGTTAGATTCAGGAAGGGTGCGACATGGATCCCCACCAGCTCAATAAACAAGGGGACTTCTGGGACGTTTCTAAACATATAAGAAAAAAGACCTATTTTTCTTCTTTACCAATAGATGTAGACAGTGGCGGATCTTGAAAGATTTGCTAAGGGGGCCAGATTTTTTCACAATAACATATTATGATGTAACATATTATGATGCCGTGCAACTTATTTTTGTATGGGTTTTGGGCTCTAAACTACAAGGCTTATTTTTTTAAAAAAAAAAAAAACCTACGGGGGGGCAGGCCCAGGCCTGCCCCAATGAAGATCCGCCATTGGATATAGACAGCAATGATAAAGTTGGTTCCGTTCAAGTTGTCTATGATTATTTTTCCGTGTGTTATTAAAAGTTCTAAACAGCCCTGATTGCAGTTTACCCCCCCCTTCATTTACATCAAGATGCTTCTGTTCTTTTTATTGTCTTTAAGAAGGCGAGTGAAGTACTAGTAGTAATCTGAATGAAGCAATCCTCCTTACCTCTGCATACATGTTATGTCCTCATTGGTGTAGACGACTCCTGGAAACAAAATCCACTTTATATTTCAAAAAACTTGTAGCCATCCTCAGAACTAGTCATCCCTCTTCCCAATCACCCATTTTACGACACCAAAACTACTTGTTGGATACCAAGATACTGCACCAGATGGAACATTGTTTACTTAAAATATATACAATAATGTCAGAATTCAATAGCGAAAGAATCTTTAGAAAATCATTAAAAGATGACAGGCGGTTAGTTAGCTTAAAAAGCTTGGGTTAAAAATTTACTCTGAGCTCAGCACCGTCAAACAATTCAGCAAAACATCAATGGCAAAAACATCAGATGTTCCAAGGTCTACCCTGTAGTGAAATCATAAAACGAAGCTGATAAACATTATTGAGCTATTTAAGGAATTTAGCTAGGTATGCCAAGAGATTTCGTAGCTCATACCAGAAACGGCCCCAGTTATCCTGAAATTCAACATTACTAATATCATGGAATGATGATGGCATCACTTTAAGACCCTTGTCTGCATCGTATAGGGGATTGTACTCCATTGAAGAATTTGCCAGCTAGCAGGGGAAAGATCTTTAATCAGTACTGGCCTCATTAATAAATCTTGATACGACAATAACTAAGTTTCAAGAACAACATTGAATTCAAATACAAATGTGATAACAGAATAAAGGGAAGCTTCAATTGGCTCCTTCCCCTTGATGCCTTGAGTTTGCTAAAATAATTTGTATCAGTGATTTGATTAGCTGATGTAACCATTTATCTGGCCGAATTGTATCAGCAATTTCATTAACAGATATTTGCATATTGCCCTTCTCTTTTTTCAGTTCTTTTACTTTACTTTAGTTTTCGCGAGGGGTGGGGGGGGGGGGTTCTGAAAAGCTACAACTCTTTTTGTTGGCTCAAAAACTGCATTCCCACAAATTTGCAGTGTCAAACATTACACAACAATTGTATTTTCTTGTTCCACAAAGAGCTACAGAGGATCATGTATTCGGTAATATTTCCAAACTCCAGATTGAAGAGCGAATATATGTATATGGCTAGACCCTAGTACACAGAAAAGTACTGATGTTAAACCTTCATTGACCAACTTTCTTTTACAATATATTAAGTGGAGGACAATCAAACAAGGTTCTAACATAGTGCACTAGTTAGTACACTGAGATGGCCACAAATCCTTGCTTGACATCATAGCATTAATTTTGCCAACTTAGACAAAATACCCTTGGACAATGTTGGTCATAACTCATAAGCATGCAAGAAAGTCTCCACCATTCAGTAGTATCCCTTACCCATGTCTCCTTAGAGTATCTTGTTAGCAGTAGCAACCAGTGTTCACATTCTCTAACAAACTTATTCTAATGGGAAGGATTCACACTGCATCTTTTGCTAATCAAGCAAAATGCATTAGTGAGGCGATACAAAATCGTCTTCATGGAAGCGAAGAAAAAACCATTTAGAAGACTATCAGGCTAATCAAGCAAAATGCATTAGTGAGGCGATACAAAATCGTCTTCATGGAAGCGAAGAAACATAACCATTTAGAAGACTATCAGGGTTTGACTTAGCAGAGATGCAAGCTTGACTAGACATGTGGGCTGTGATGGATTATTGACAAGCCTGAAATGAGCAGAGTTTATGCAGTAGCCAGTAGGCATACTTTTTAGAAGCATGTGAACATTGGGAAAGCTTGTATTCAAATTAAAGGCAAGCCTAAGGTATCAATTTTCAACAGGAGATGTCAATGCTTCAGGCACAACTAGGATGCACAAAAGAGAAGGTTGAGACAGACTGCAGACCGTTTCTGTAGTACATAATCTATCCACCAATTCAGACATCCTTCAGTGCACGAATTGGCCACATCGACATAGTTTAATCGATTCAAGCATTTGTCTTGTCACGACGAAAATGTGAGCTGTGCACAGTCTGAACTTCGTCATGTTTTTTCATCTTTGTTTTGAATGCATAAACGAAGGTAAATCCTTAATTCTATATTTGCCATATCAACAGAAATCATCAACTTCTGCAGATAGTAACCACAGTGACTACCAACTCATCATTGACAAAATCACCAAGTTTGTTGCTTCATTGGATTTTTTAAGCGCAGCTGAACAATTGTACAAAATCACATCCTTTTTCAAAGGCTAGATTCGCACTTACCAAAATAATTGCCTTGCTTTTCATGTTAAAATTCAGTTGTACATGTAACTATAAATGTCTGAATCACATGTTATTCTTCATACAAGTACTAAATGTTTCAAGAATAATGAATCTGATCATAAAGATTGACACCACATAAGCTGAATAAACATATATAAGCATTGTAAAATCTTACAGCTCTCTAAATAAGAAAGAAACAAAAAAAATTAAGTACCTGCAAATTTGAAGAATTAAAAGCCCCCAAGCGTCCCATGACATACCAAGCTTGAATAACCTAAGATATTGAGAGAAATAATGACTTACAGCTAAACAAAGGAGCATATAGTGCACAATTGGAGAAGATGGCTTCAATGAAAAACATATGACAAATTTATCACTTACACTTCCAAAAAGATCGACATCCCGATCAGATGGTGATCCAAATAGTTCCACCCAAATGTACGAGTCCAGAGGATTAAAGCTGTCCAGATTCAAGAACAGCCAAAAAAGGAATAAGAAAAAACGACAAAAGTTGCAAAGCAGAACTTTCTCCATAAACATATGCATGAGATGAGCTGTTAACAGGACTATCAATCAAAAACCTCCCCTAACGGCTCGTTTGGTAGTCGTTAATACATTGCGGTAATGGTAATGAATTTTAAGTGTAATTTTATTAGGGAAGTGCCCTTAAAATCTTCATGGGGAGGCATTTTTTCTCCATGAGCAAGCAATCTCACCCCTAAACTTGTGTTTTTGTCTCCAAAGGGAAGCAAATTTTATTACCACTCATTACCACCTGTACAAGGTGGTATTGGATGGGAATGAAAATTCAAGAAGGAAAGTGGACACTTTAGGATAAATTAGCATTACCATGGGAATGGACAATGGTATTTTTCACAAATTTACACACAAATTCATTCTCATTACCACAATTTATGACCAACTACCAAACGGGCCGTAAGTGAAGATCAAACTCTCAATACCACCCCTAACTAAATTATTAATTAAAACCACCACTAAGTTTTTTATTACATCCTTAAATCCCCTCAACCTTAATTATCTAATTAACCATTAAAACATCCTATATAGCAGTAAAGGGCTTAATTGACTTGATCAAATGAATCTTAACAAGAAATAATAAACCCAACCCCACCTTTACTCTCTTATGTCCCCAGCACCACCATTTTCCCTTCCCCTCAACAGTCCCAGATCCACTCCTTCTCCCTCCCACCCTTACCCCTCCTCTAACGCTTTGCCAACGACAATAATTGACACCAACTCCATCATTAAACAAAACCCATAATTTCTCTCTCCAGCCTGTCAAGTTGTTACTTTTCAGAACTCGGCAATATTAATAACTTGATTAAGGGTGGGTTCAAGAATTTGATTTTCACTTAAGTATGATTTTTGGTAGGTAATCCTACTTAATATTAGCATCTCAACCCATCAACTCTACTCTAAAATTAGAAAGCAGACCACGAAGATATTAGACATGGATGTCTGCTGTTCACATACTTCTACATGTATGATATCACAATTTACATGCAAGGGACACGGCTACAAGTTCTTTATCGAGTATAAGGTGTACTCAATAAGACAATAGATCATACTGTAGCTATATAATGACAGCTATAAGCCTTTTACAAATGCCAAGACCAGGAAGTTACAGGTGCTAGTTGTTCTCGAATAAATTCCATCAACAAGAAAGATTCTGTAGCTCAAAGAAGTTTTTGGCAAGAGAACTTCGTGCAACAACTGAGGAGTTCCTTTTTATCCTAATGGATATGTCTCAATAGTTACTTGACACAAAATGATAAATTTATAACTGACTGCCCCGTGTTCTCTATCTTTCTACAAAGAAAGAACACTATTCTAAAAGGGTCACTTTTGCATAGCCATGTGGTGAAACTCAAAAACTCGTCTATACTTCCCTACGAAGCTCAGCGTTAGGACAAAGATAACTTTATGGAATATATCCTCTGTTCTAAAAACTTTGTCCCAAATTAATAAAAATCAACTTCTTAAAAAGGACATAAAGGTTGAGCACATGTTTAATACATAATCATCAATTTCCAATTTTCCCTCGTTAATGCACGAGGTCCTATTTAGCTTAGGTATAAGCCGTCTATTACTCTATATACGGCGAATTTAATAATCAAGAGCAACTTAGAAGGGTTGCAAAGTTTTTGACATTACTTTCTAGGAAGGGGCTAATTTGGGACATCTGGAAAAGTAAAAGAAAAAAAAGAGGTACAAAACTATAGGATAGCAAGAGACGCAAGCAAGGAGGTAATCCTGGAAAATAATTCTTACTTACTCTCTAAAGCTGACTTTGAAGGCAAGGACGGAGCCCGTCTTGGATTTTTGGAGATCTCGCCCCTTCTTCCTGACTCTTTCCTCAACCTTACAAACAATTCACAAAGCATTAAAGACTTCCTTTCCAAAAACAAGATTCAAGCAAAGAGTAAACTAGAAAGAGACGTAAGAAATATCAATGAAAAGAAAAGTATAGAACATATAATGAATAGATTATGTCCAAGACATTGAAGTATCAAGACTTCCTTTCAAAAGTTCCAAGGCAACCATATATATTTATTTTTGATTACACAACTCCTTGTGACATATTTTCCTTGACAAATTGTCCTTGAAGAGAGAATTTAAGCAGATTCACCAAATGATCACTTCTTGACATAAAGCAATGATATTCTGCTGTAACTAGCCAGCAGTTACAAAAAGTTGACCATTTTACTTCCTGACCGTTAAGAAGTTGGACATCAACCCATTTTGTTAATCGAGGAGCGAAGGAAGACACAAACATAGTTAGTGTTTTCTGAAGGTGACAATGTTTTCGAACATCCTAATAGTATATGTGCGGCGACATATAATTGAGGATTCACTAGGAACACCCTTTTAAAGCGACATGCAATTAAACCTCCCCCCCCCCCCAAAAAAAGAGCTCCAACCTTGTGAGAGGCACTTGAGAAATGGTATGTTATGAAATGAAAGCATACTTCACCACGAAAAAACTAACAATGTAAAGATTGGATATTTATTTTTGAGGGGGGAGTTGAACTATGGATTTAGATTTAAAAGCTTTGCACCAAACTCCCATTTAATTGTATAAACCTCCTTCATTATTCGTTAACAATGAAAGCAGGAATACAACAGGATATCATATACTTTGTTCTGTATCACTTATATCTAAACATCATACAATTAACTAAACCCAAATTGGCAAATTGTTAATCTCTCTATATATTCTCATGTGATTACCTGATTAAATTTGATTAAGAGCTACCAATTCAAATGTTTATTGATATTAGCAGTTCAAATGTTTATAATGAGCTATAAGAACATCAACAATTTAGTAGTGTTGGAATAATAAATGTGAGACTGAGAAGCAGTACGCCGCGATTCACAGTGGCTTCGTGGTGGCTTGCTGAGAGAAATCCCCGTGTCTCGTGTTATCGACAATAGCTTGCGGTTGTCATGGACTTCCAGGAACCTAATTTTCTTTATTTTCGGATTTGTTTCAGTTCTATTTCTCCTCCTTCATATAAATAATACCTTCTTGGCCATTCATTCTTTTTTCTTTACAAAAATACTACACCTAAAGACATGATCTACCTTTCTCCTCTAAATTGAGTAGTTCTTGAGCAATTCCAACCTTTGAGTTCAGGGTGTAAAATTCGAAGGTGTTATGTTAACCTTGGGGCGTTCCTCATTATAAGCCTGCACCATTATGGTGGCGAAATTTGCTTCTAAGGCAATGGTTTCTTATACTACAACACAAGTGCACAACAATATTCTTATGAGATCCAATCAAGTAATATCCTCTTTTTGTCTACAATTATTTCCTGATCAACAATTATTTTACCAACAAGTACTATAGAATAGGCATGTTATAACATAAGCAAAAAAAACTTGAAGCACCATAATCTAAAATTAGCAAACTAAAAAAAAAGGAAGAAAAACTGAAGAGTACCTTTTTGCGCATAAGTTCAGGATTACCAATACTATCTCCAAGTACTGCTCTAAGTTCCAAATCATTCTTACACGCATCTTCTAAAACTCTGTTTATCATTTACAAACAAAATATGAAAATCCACTTAAAAGTTCATTAGCATTGAAAGAACACAACAAGTATATGACATAAAATAGTCTAAGGTGGAATTTCTCTAGTGATAATTAAAGAGTTCATCGTATACTCGGGTGTACATAATTATTAATAACACGTGTCCGACACATAATTATTAGTGAGTAAGGCTGCATATATCAAAACCCTGAAAAAAAGAAGAAAGAGAGATAAGTACTTTGCCCAAGAAGGGTAATCATGGAGGCGTTGTTGTTCTCTTCTGTGCTTTTCTTCACGCAATTTGAGGAGTCTCCTTCCTCTGGCGCTTGTTCCAGACCCTTTTGCAGCAACATCTGTCACTCTCTCTCCTCTATTACCATCATCTTCTTCTTCTAAGCTGTCAATTGAGGTTGAAGAGGAAGCTCTAATGGCGGTCAAATTATTATATGAATTTGTCTTCCATTGAAGATAAGTTTTGCCATGATTAGAGCAATGATTAAGGGAAAAAGATGGAAGTGGAAAGATTTGTGGGTGGAAATAGGAACAGCCTAGTAGTGTTTGCATAGTTTCTCACTTTTCACTTTTGTGTGCTGAAAGTTGTTGCTGTGCGGCTGTGCCCATGATGTTTCAGATTCTCATCTAGTGGGAGATTGAGAATTTTTTTTTTTTTTTATATAGATAAGAAGAAAAATATCAGGAGACCCTCCGCACGAGGGGTGGACCTAATATGTCGTTTACAAGAATGGACTGTAGAGCAGAATTAGAACAAGAATCTATTACAAAAGAAGAATCTATCAAATGACCAACATTTGCAACCCAATCAGCTGCTTGATTTGCCTCGCGATAAATATGCTGCAGGGTCCACGAGGAGAAAGACCCTAGAATAGCCCGAATATCACGTACGAGGTGATCAATCTGCCATGGAACAGAACATTTCCCCAGCACAGCATTAATGACCAGCAGATTATCGCCTTCAATATGAAGAGATGTGACCCCCTGTTGAATGGCCAGGAGGAGCCCTTTCTGGAGGGCCGTGGCTTCTGCTACGAAGACCTTAGCGGAGCCAAGATTGTAAGCGCAAGCCGTGAGAGTCACGAATAATCACCCCCGCTGCTGCTGAGTCGTGACGTACGGAGCCGTCAAAATTGAGCTTGTGAGAGGAGGCCGGCGGAGGGGTCCAGCGAACGTGAATAATATGCGGAGGGTGCTGGGAGGCGGTGATGAGGGAGGAGGAGTTGGAGGAAAAAGGGGTACCTGTGGAGACATGATGATCCAATCGGGTCCGAGTGTCCCATTCTGTGAACAAGAATGTTGCCTTATGAAAAATGTGATGGATGAGTAGCCGTTGATTATGGAAAATGATATCATTTCGTTCCTTCCATATACACCATAGGAGATAGACTAACTTAACGGTGCGAGTTTTGTGTTGTTTCAACAGTTGCAATGATTGTAAGAACGGGATATGACCCACAGAGAAGCCGAGCCAGGCCCGCAGTGGAGGGAGGTTCCATACTTGTTGGATAGAAGGACATGACTGGAATAAATGATCAATGGTTTCATCTTGCGAATTACAGAGAGGACAGGTGGCAAAGGGGATAATGTGCCGAGAGTGAAGTACACTACGGACCCCAATGCTAGAATGACAGATTTGCCATAAGAATATCAGCAACTTGGGAGGAAGATCTAGTTTCCAAATCCATTTAAAAGGCCAGGAAGAGTTAGAATCACCTAGATTGTGAGCAAGCCAAGTGGCGGACTTGACAGTAAAGTCCCCGTGAAAGGTAGGGCCCCAGACAGGCACATCTTCAACAGGGGAGGTAGGTAAGGGAATCCCCCTAATAATGGACAAAATGTGGGGTGGAAGAAGGGAGCTAAGCTTAGGTCAATCCCAGACTCCATGGGGAAGGATGAAGTTACTAAGGCGGAGTGAGAGATCAACCTGAGAGGGGCAGGCGTTAGTGAGTTCGATCAAGTTCTGAGGAGAAAGCCAGTTATCCATCCAGAAGAAAATATTCTGACCATTACCAATTTTCCATCGGACCCCTTTGCGAATAATTTCACGCTGAGCCAAAATCTTACGCCAGAGATGACTGAGTCGGATTGCTTGGGTTTGCATGTGAAAAAATTGTGCGTTTTGAGGTATCGTTTACGTACGAGTTGAACCCAGAAATTGTTATGATCGGTAAGTACCTTCCAACCCAATTTCGCAATAAAAGCCCGATTAAGCGGAAGAGTCTTACGTAGTCCGAGGCCCCCGTGGCTTTTAGGTTGACAAATAGTATCCCAGGCAATAAGTGGTGTAGTATTTTTATCTTTTTGTTGACGCTAGAAAAATTGGCGATGCAGATGATCAATAGACTGAGCAGTAGCAGCAGGCAGGAGATTGGAGGAACATTAGAAGGACGGAAGTGCTTCGAGATTGGATTGAATCAGGGTATGACGACCCCCTTTTGAAAGAAAACCGGCTTCCCAGTGCTGGATACGTTGTTCCGTTTTTTTGAGAATATTATGATAATCAGCCTTTGTGGGAGTGAAAGAGCTAAAGTAGACCCCCAGGTAACGCCCCAGAGATGAATGGGGAAGCATGTTAAAATGACTAGCTAACGAAGTTTTACGTTGGGAGGAAATCTGTTTGGAAAAAATGATAGCAGATTTGTGAAAATTAACTAATTGGCCCTAGAGGGTGCAGAAGTCATCAATGTGAGATTTTAGTTTGTGACATGCCGCCGATGTTCCTTTACAAAGTAGTAAACAATCGTCTGCAAAGAGGAGACATGGAATTATAGGCGTGTTAGGCTGTATTTTAAACCCAATGCCGGAGCCCGGTGTGGATGCAGATTGTGAGAGTTTCATCACAAAAGCTTCCATACATAAGATAAAAAGGTAAGGGGAGAGTGGGTCCCCTTGTCGTAAACCCCTAGAAGGGCGAAACCACGGAGTAGTACAACCATTAATTTTGAGCGAATAAGAAACATTGGACACACATTCCCTAATCCAAACTATCCATTGATCAGGGAAGCCCATGGCATGAAGACATTGCCATAAGAAATCCCATTCAATCCGGTCATAGGCTTTTTCCATATCGAGTTTTAAAGCACACCACCCCGTACGATTTTTTGATTTATGAAACGAGTTTAGAATTTCCTGTACTAGTAACAGGTTATCGTGAATGGAACAGCCCTTAGCTGATTATGTTATTATTAGAATTTTAATTAAAGTACCACAATGATTATATAGTATTATACTTGTATTAGTGTCTATTATTTTATTATTTATGTAACACCCCGATAATTCTCTCTTTCTAGAAAATACTTTTATAATAAACCTTAGAGAATTACCCAGGCATTATCGCCCGTGTGATAACGTTTCGGCTTACTCAGAATTTGCAGCGGAAAACAACTTACTAAAAAACAATTTATTAAAACTTATGAAATCAATAACAATACTTGAAACTAACACACCAACTTAAAAATAATGTCTGAAAACACATGTCCCTACGAAAGCAACTTAAATTGTCCTAGTAATACAATGAGTCTCCCCATTCCAGATTACCAATGAGATGCATCTGCGAACCTGTAATGTCAATGCTTTCTCGACTCTGCTCCCCGAAGGATCACCACAGGATCAATAGGCAAAGCCATGATCACACACACAACAAGCACGTAATCAGCAAAGCTGAGTACTACATATCAGACATAAATAATCCTAAACATGATACTACAAAAATAACTTGCAGGGATAAATAATAATATAAGCATATAATAATCTGCAGGCAACTTTTACCGAACTAGACTCTAAACATTATTTCTTCCTTTAAATGGAATAGTTATTGGACGAGTTGACTTATCTAAAAATATGAAATATGGGAGCTACCACATATTCCAAAAATGACCTGCGATATCGAGGAACCTTTGAACTGAAAGAGGGATGGTGATCAATCCATTCCTAGAAAAGCCATGGGCTACCACCATGTACTCCAACCCTTAGTGTCCAACTCTAGACGTGCACCAGTCAAAGTCTATATTATTCTCGTTTCACTTTACGTTAAATATATTTTATCACTTGTGTTGACACAACAAACAAGCAACACATAACTAATACTCAAACAGTCATAACCGAAACTCTTTTTATCTTTGGATTAACAAGTGATCACAACTCATCAATCAAGACTCCTTTAACTTCCTTTTTATACTTTACTACTTACTTGTTGAACCTAGCCAACAATAAACTTTACCTTTATATAGGTAGAACTTGTAACTTACCAAATAAGGTCCACGGTCCTTATAAGATAATAAATAATACTCAAAGAATACATGTAAGACATGATTCACTCTAAATCACATGCTGCACATAGGTACATAACATGTAAAACCAATTCTAGCATCCACATATATGAACAAACAAGTTCCATACATGATACTAATATTAATTAGAGCATACTTCTAAATCACATAGCACGTAAATAATGTACGTACCTTGAATACACTACCCTGTAGGCCCCTTTTAAGTCGTTAAAAGTCTCCTACAACGTAATCTCCGCCTAGAAAATAAGGTAATGAAAAATGATAACTTGAACTAAAAATTCCAGCAGCTTTAAAACGATTAAAACCCCATGAAACACGTTTTAAAAATCGTTTTTAAGTACCATACTTACGTTATTTTTAATTCCTAGTATAGTATAACTATTCTAGCAATTAAAAATCCTTAAAAACACCATAAATCATTCTATTATGAAATTCCAGCACTTATAAAATTTAGTAACCATCCTCAAAACTTATAAAACGTATTTAAAATTACGTACTACATAAATTTCATGATTTTAATATATATATATTTAGTTCTGCGATTAAAAACCCTAGAAACTATTATTTTCATGATTAAAACTAAAATAAAAACTAAATATAAATTGAAATTTATTATATTAATAATCATGATGAGAATTATTTACATAAATAAAACAGTAATTTAATTCAAAACTGTAAATAATAATAAAATAACATAAAATAGTATTTTAATGGAATCTTAGGAAGGAAGAAAGAAAACAACCGACAACAATGGAAAGAAAAGGCCGGACGCAGCACACGCGAAGGAGGCGGCAGCAACTTTCGGTTCTTGAGGATATTTGACGTTTCTTGTTCAACAAGAAAGTTACTTGAAGAAGAAGAAACGAATTTTGAGAGAGAAAGTGAAGAAGACGCACAGGAAGAGAGAGAGAACGTCGAGTAGAGAGAGAGAATGGCGTGAAGAGTGAGGAAAATAATGTGTAGGGTGAAAATATTTGGGTTTTAGGATATTTATATAAAGGCTTTTACTTGTGGGCTTAGGAAAAGAGATTTTAATTAAAGAATTGATGACTAATAAGATGGGCTATTTAAGACTTTAGTCATCAAATGATCTTTCCTTTTTATCACTTTTGGGCTTTCGATTCCATTAATTCTTTTCAATATACTTTTAATATTTAAATTTATTAAAACATGCTTAATTAAAATATTTAATTTTATTAAGCTATGAAAAATAATTTATTGACTTTTAAAATAGTCAACCCTTTTTAAAAGTCAAATCATTTTCCAAACTCATTTGGATTTAAATATAACTACATAATACTTAATATATTTATGAAAATTCTTTAAAATTGTGGGGGATTACAGTCTACCCCCTTAAAAGAAGTTTCGTCCCGAAACTTACACAAAACCTCGTACTTTCAAAAGTTTGAACTCACATTTGAAAATTTTGAAAAAGGTAGTGCCTCTTGTGCACTTTCCCATTTTTAAAACACTTGTGTTACTTATGAACACTTTTCTTATGCGGAGACTCTACTTCTTTTGCACTAACATGTGCAAATTGCCCAACATAGGCATACATATGCATGAAAATCTCATAAAAATAGACAAAAGCGCGAAATTTATCGCATTCTACCCCCTTAAAGAAAACGAGTTACGCCCTCGTAACTCACCTCAAGGAATAGGTCTGGATACTTTTTCTTCATATCTCTTCGGCTTCCCACGTTGCTCTTCTGACTCGTGGTTAGACCAAAGAACTTTGACAATATGAACATCCTTGTTGCGACTACGCACTTTCCTGTCGAGAATCTTGACAGGTCTTTCCTCATATGTGAGGCTACTATCTATCTGAACTCTTTCAGGCTCTAACACATGACGCTCATCAGGGATATAGCGCTTAAGTTGGGAGATATGGAACACATCATGTATCTTTTCAAACTCCATTGGCAATGCCAATCTATAAGCTACTTTCCCAATGCGCTCCAAAATTTCGTATGGGCCTACATACTTGCACTTAGCTTGCCCTTTTTCCCAAATCTCATAACGCCTTTAGTGGGTGATACTTTCAAGAATACTTTATCACCTACAGCAAATCATCTTCGCGTCTTTTAAATCTGCATAACTTTTCTGCCTATCTTGCGCAGCTTGAATTCGAGCCTGAATATCTGACATTCTTGACGGTCTCCTCAATAAATTCAGTCCCCAGAACTATATTTTCACTAAAGTCATTCCAGCAAATGGGACTTCTAACATTTCCGTCCATATAATGCCTCAAATGGTGCCATCTTTATACTCGCATGTAACTATTGTTGTAAGAAAACTCAATCAAATCTAATTGGTCCTCCCAACTTCCTTGAAAATCGAATGCACATCTCAACATATCCTCCATAGTCTGATTAGTCCTCTCAGTCTGACCATCGGTCGCAGGGTGAAAGGCGGTACTCATTTTCAATGTTGTCCCAAGGTTTAATTGGACCTTTTTCCAAAACTTCGATAGAAATCTAGAGTCACGGTCAGAAATAATGTCCTTTGGAACTCCATGCAATCTCACTACATGCTTGATATAGGTCCTAGCGAGTTGCTTCTTTTTCCATGTCTCCTTAATAGGTATGAACACGGCGGACTTGGTCAGTCTATCCACAATAACCCAAATGGTTCATTTCCACTCTCGTCTTGGTAAGGCAGTCACAAAGTCCATAGAAATAGAATCCACTTCCATCCAGGACCTCTAACGATTGAATTTTCCCCATGGGTCTCTTATGGTCTATCTTCACCTTCTGACAGGTCAGGCACTTAGACACATATTCAGCTACCTCTCGCTTCATGTTTGGCCACCAATAGATCACCTTAAGGTCTTTATACAAGTTGTCACCCCCAGGGTGCACAGAATATGGAGTATTATGCCCTCATCCATAAGACGTCTCTTAAGGTCATTGCACTTCTGTGGTACGCACCACCTCCCTTTAAACCTTAGACTCCCATCATCATGGACTTTAAAGTCAACTTCCTTTCCTTGCTTCATTTTCTCCTTATCTTATCTAGGTGCTCATCCCCAACTTGACCCTCAATGATTCTCGAAAACGACACTCCCAAAGAAAGATTACTAATCTAGCCTCACTTTCCCCAGGATTTAAAATTTCTAGGCTCAACCTTTGCATATCTCGACACAACTCCTCAGGGACTATCAAAGACTCAAACTATGACTCGATTTCCTACTCAAGGCGTCAGCCACATTTGGTTTCCCCTCATGATACTGGATGTCTAGATCATAATCCTTAATCAACTCAGCCATCTTCTTGTCCTCATATTCAAGTCTTTTTGGGTGAAATGTACTTCAAGCTCTTATGGTCTTGTAAATATCTTACAAGTTGCTCCATAAAGATAATGTCTCCAATTTTCAATGCAAACACTATGGCAGCTAACTCTAAATCATGGGTAGGGTAATTAGCCTCATAAGGTTTCAATTGACGCGACGCATAAGCTATTACCTTACCATTCTGTTGCAACACACAACCCAAACCATTTTTGAAGCATCACTATAGATCTCAAACCCTCATTCCATCAGGAGGTTAAAACAGGTGCAGGTTAAACGATCCTTCAAGATCTGAAAAGCTTCCTCACACTTTCATTCCACTCAAATTGACTCCTTTTTCATCAAATTAGTCATAGGTCTTGCTATCTTCGAGAAATCTCTCACAAATCTCCTATAATAGCCAGCTAAACCCAAGAAACTCCTAATGTCTGACACACTCTTTGGAGTTGGCCACTCACTCACAGTTGAATCTTAGCAGGATCTACTGAGACTCCTTCCTTTAGACACAAAATGACCCAAAAATGCTACTTTCTCCAAACGAAACTCACACTTAGAGAACTTGGCATATAGTGTTCTTCTTCAAAGAAATAACCTTAAATGTTCATCATGCTCGGTTTCATTCCTCGAATATATAAAATGTCATCAATGAAAACCACTACGAACTTATCCAAAAACTCATGAAAGATCCTATTCATCAAGTCCATAAATATAGCAGGAGCATTGGTTAACCCAAATGGCATTACAGTGAACTCGTAGTGACCATAACGCGTTCTAAAGGCAGTCTTAGGTACATCCTTATCGTACCCTCAATTGATGATACCGAACGTAAGTCAATCTTAGAACACACTCGCTCCATTCAGTTGATCGAATAGGTCATCTATTCTAGGCAAAGGGTACTTGTTCTTGATGGTAACATTGTTCAACTCCCTATAGTCGATACATAACCTCATACTCCCATCCTTTTTCTTCACGAACAACACAGGAGCTCCCCAAGGTGATGCACTAGGCTGATATAACCCTATCCAAAAGCTCTTGCAATTGCGTCTTTAACTCACTCATCTCAGGAGGTGCCTATATATAGGGTGCCTTAGATATAGGTGCAGTTTCAGGAACTAAGTCTATGGTGAACTCAACAGCTCTAGCAGGCGTCATACCTGAAATTCACTCGGAAATACATCCATAAACTCGTTCACTATTGGAACATCCTCAAGTTTTCATCAGCTTCCTTTCACATCCTGCACGCTACAGAAGAATAGCTCACACCCCTTTCTCATCAACTTCTGCACTTGCATGGCGGAGATAACTCCAAACTTCTTGGGTTTCCCAAATCGTCTATATGAGGTCAATTTTCCCGAAGGGTTTCTCAACACTACTTTTTGAACTTCACAATCAATGTTATCCTTGTAAAGACTCAACCAGTTCATCCCAAGAATCACATCTAGTCTCCAAGTAAACTCAATTAATCGGATGGAAAACGCTCCCTCCTATCTTCAAAGGCATGTTTTTGAACAACTTAGTACACCTTATGACTTCCCCAGTAGGAATACTAATAGAAAAGTCAATTGATTCGAATTCTACTAACTCCAGACTCTTTAGGACAGAAGACGATATAAAAGAATAAGTCGCCCCCGAATCAAAAAACGTTTTAACGAAAACTGAATTAATAGAGAAATTACCAGTGACCACATCAGCGGACCTCTCAGATTCGTTACGACTCATCACGAACATTTTTCCTGCAGGTTTATTCTGGTTAGGATTCTCATTTGCAGGCTTACTATAGTTTCCTTGGTTATTCTGCTGACCTCCAGGCTTAGGACCCTGGTTCCCTGACTGATTGGACCCTGATCTAGCCTGATTACCATTCCCTTGAGTCTTCAGATCTTTCCCGTGCTTGGAGAAGCACTCATACTCCTATGACCCTTCTTCTGGCAATAGTTACAGGTTACTAAATCTCCCTTGCAATCTCTCCCAGGATGGTTTTTGTCACACTTCTTGCAATGGTAAACCCTATCAGGTCTACCCTGACTACGGTTATCCTGGTTGTTTCTCCCTTGGAAATTCCCATTACCATTTCGGTTTCTCTTGAAATTCCCTTGGTTTCCTCCAGCATAACATCTTTCCTTTTTCGCCTATCCACATTCTCTTATCTCTCCTTGTTTGCAACCATAAATATGTGAAGCTCTCCCATACACCACATCTAAAGATGTAAAGGTTTCACCCCCTAATCCCACTGGATTTCATCAGTCAACCCTTGTTCGAACCTCTGAGCCTTAAGCTCCTCAGTAGCTACCACCTCAGGTGCAAACCTAGACAGGGTTATGAATTTGCTATAGATCTCAGAAATGGTCATACTACCCATCCTAAGGTTGATGAACTCTTGAGCCTTTTGTTTTCTCATGAAGGCAGGATAAAACTTTCCCCTCAAAACAACCACAAAGGCTTCCCAATTGAATCCCTTAGCAGCATTCAATCTAGCACAATTTTCTCGCCACTAAAGGTCAGCCTCATCCTTTAGATATAACACAGCCTGTCCTACTCTCATATTAGCAGGACAGTTCACTACCTCAAATAGCTTTTCAAATTCCCTAATCAAATTCTCTAGGAAGGTAGGGTCAGATTGTCCCTTAAAGTAAGGTGGTTTCACTTTGGCCAGTCTTTCGAACATCTCTCCAGCAGTCTCAAGACGTTCGACCTTGTCCTGATTCAGTTTCTCCGCCAATAGACGAATAGCTAGCATCAGCTAGCTCAGTATTGTTAGCTATTCTACTCCGGGACCTGAAAGTAATATAACTTTACTTAGGTTCCAGAATAACTTACATAGTCATCTAATAAGGCAACATTTGATTTGATCTTAAAGATCGCATCAACAAACAATTCCACTAAGTTTCAACATGAAGTGTTCTCTAATAATCACATAATTGTTCACGTAAATATATTCATATCAACATGAAATAGGATTGAATAAATAAAAAAAATGATCACATAATGAAAATAAAAAAATATTCCCATCACGTGCCCAAAATAAATTCTTAGTCACTCAAGTAAGGTAAATAATATCTTTATTCTTCCATAAAAGGGAAAAAATATAAAAAAAAAATAACATAATAGTATCTATATTTTTCCTAAAATGATAACTCTATAAAACACCTTTGTCCTTGTTGGCACACATCCAACATTATTCTTATAACTAATATCTTATGTATATCTGTATAAAAAGTATATAAGTATATATATATATATATTATATATATATTATATATATATATATATATATATATATATATATATAATATTTATAATATATATATATATATATATAACCTATGGCACTACATTGTCATCTTTATCCTTATCTTCCTTATATTGTTCAGGCAGGAATGTAGCATCCTCAGAATCCTCTTGTTCCCCATCCTCATCATAATCAATGAATTTCCTCTGTATCTTTGATCTTCTAATGGGTATGGTATCCTCATCCTCTTTAGGTTCAGTCTCCGATTCATTCTTGAAGTAAGCATGGTAAATATCATCCCTAGTGGAGCCTCGAGCATGGTCCATTTCTAATATCATCTCATCATCACTAGGCAACCCTTTTCTTAAGATGCATCGCATCGTCCAGTGAAGATCTGTGTACTCTCTATGGTCGTTAGGTGCATGAAACTCGTCGACTTCGTCATCGCTTAGAACGATGGGGTTAAAATAGCTTCCTAGGTTAGCGCCATAATTGAAGAGCTACAACACAATATAGTGGTTTAGCACTCTCTGACGTCTTCCCACAAAATAATAGGGGTAAACAAAAAGAAAGGCATGAAAAATATAACACTTTGCAGGCAAGAAAATATAAACAGTTAGCAGGGCAGAGAAAAAAAATTTCATGCATCATTAGCAGGAAAGTGTAATAATATAATGCATCATTACAGAAAGAAATGATAATATCATATTTGCAGGGAAGAAAAATAATAATGATGCTGAACTAACTTCCTGATGCAGGCATATAATATTTCTATCCTATATGTCCTTCCTATACTACCCATTCTCACAATGCAATACTATAAACCCTAAAGCATAAAATATAATGCAGACACTTTTATAAAATATTACTTAAGTGCCAAAAAAAAGTTTCGAATATATAAGAAAAAGTTTCGAACTAATATAATTCGAAAGAAGGAAAAAAAATTTCGGAACTTATATTATTCGAAAAAAAAATTCGAATTCCGAAAGGAAAAAAAAAAATATTTCGAAATAATAAAGAGAAAAAAAAATTTCGGACCATAATAAAAAGAATCGAGTTCTAAAATTTTCCGAAAAAAAATTTCGGTATAATAAAAAATTTCCAGTTAAAAAAAAATTCTATGTCCAACTTTTCGAAATAAATACGTAGGAGCAATTCTAAGGTTTCCTTCAAATAACTAATAAGCTAAATCACTTAGTAAGCTACGTGACTTAGTAAGCTAGCTAGCTAGTTAGTTAGGCGCCTATAAGTCTTAAACTAACCTAAAGCTCCCAGATACCACTTTGTAACACCCCGATAATTCTCTCTTTCTAGAAAATACTTTTATAATAAACCTTAGAGAATTACCCAGGCATTATCGCCCGTGTGATAACGTTTCGGCTTACTCAGAATTTTGCAGCGGAAAACAACTTACTAAAAACAACTTTATTAAAACTTATGAAATCAATACAATACTTGAAACTAAAACACACCAACTTAAAAACTAATATCTGAAAACACATGTCCCTACAAAAGCAACTTAAATTGTCCTAGTAATACAATGAGTCTCTCCATTCCAGATTTCCAATGAGATGCATCTGCGAACCTGTAATGTCAATGCTTTCTCGACTCTGCTCCCCCGAAGGATCACCACAGGATCAATAGGCAAAGTCATGATCACACACACAACAAGCACGTAATCAGGGCTTTCGATTCCATTAAACTTCCTTTTCAATATACTTTAATATTTAGAACTTTTATTAAAACATGCTTAATTAAAATATTTCAAATTTTATTAAGCTATGAAAAATAATTTCATTTTACTTTTAAAATAGTCAACCCTTTTTAAAAGTCAAAACATTTTCCAAACTCATTTGGATTTAAATATAACTACATAAATACTTAAATATATTTATAAAAATTCTTTAAAATTGTGGGGGATTACAGTTTATTTGTATTATGTCTATTATTTTATTATTTATTTGTATTATGTCTATTATTTTATTATTCATATTACTATTAGCTGATTATGTTATTATTAGAATTTTTTTTATTAAAGTACCACAATGTATAGTAATCCCTCTGTTTTTTTTTTATCTTTCTCACTTGGAATCTTGACACTATTCATGCATAGAGAGAATCTTCTCAAATGTTCTCAATTTATAAGAAAAAACATAGTCATGCGGGGTCTTGTTTGATTCGTCTCAATTAGTACTTTATTAATATTCAATCGTTGTAGTTTTTACTAATATATAAATGAAAGATATTTAAGTTTTAAAACGTGCATTGGGAGACGCGCACAGGAAAGTGAGAATGATAAAAAAAACAGAGGGAGTATTATACTTGTATTATTGTCTATTATTTGATTATTCATATTGCTATTAAATAATATTATAATCATCGTCAAATAATTAAGGTTAACAATAATAATAATAATTATAATTACAATATTTTGCAATTTGTCTTTAAAAAACTAGAGATAACATATTAAATATATAAATAGTAAATTTTTTTTGTTAAATTAATTATCATAAGAGATAATTAATAATAATTATTTTTTTAAAGGATGAATTTTATTAATTATTACTTCATAATAAATTTTGAGGGGTACTATTTATGTTAGGGGTAATATTTATATTACTAGTAGTCAATTTTTTGTCTAATAAGGTCAAATAAGTTTCAATCGGGTCCAATAAGGTCTAATAAGTTTCAATCAGGTCCAATAAGGTCTAATAAGTTTCAATCAGGGCCAATAAGATATGATAAGTTTCAATAAGGTCAATAAGTTCCAATAAGGTCCAATAAGTTCCAATCAGGTTCAATCAGGTCCAATAAGTTGAATTAGGTCCAATCAGGTTTAATAAGTTCCAATAAGTTCAGTTCAGGTTCAATAAGTCCAGGGCCAATAAGTTGAATAGAACGCACCCTAAGGGTGCGTTCTGTTCAACTTAAAAAATTAAGTTTCAGGTCCAATAAGTTCAGATAAGTTGCAATAAGGTCTAATAAGGGCAATAAGTTCCAATAAGGTCCAACCAGGTGCAATAAGTTCCAATCAGGTGCAATAAGTTCCAATAAGGTCTAATAATAAGGTCTAATAAATTCCAATCAGGTCTAATAAGGTCCAATAAGGTCCAAATAGTCAATGTTTAATAAACATTTGTATTATTGTCCATTATTTTGTTATTCATAATTTCATATCACTATTAGCTGATTATGTTATTATTAGAATTTTAATTAAAGTACCACAATGATTATATAGTATTATACTTGTATTAGTGTCTATTATTTTATTATTTATTTGTATTATGCTATTATTTTATTATTTATTTATATTATGTCTATTATTTTATTATTCATATTACTATTAGCTGATTATGTTATTATTAAATTTTTTATTAAAGTACCACAATGTATATTATTATACTTGTATTATTCTTTATTATTTGATTATTCATATTGCTATTAAATAATATTATAATCATGGTCAAATAATTAAGGTTAACAATAATAATAATTATTATAATTACAATATTTTGCAATAATAATTATAATTACAATATTTTTCAATAATAATTACATTATTTTATTATTTATGTGTATTATGTCTATTATTTTATTATTTATTGTATTATGTCTATTATTTTATTATTCATATAATTTTTGCTTTTCTACTAGTGTTTTATAAAATCAAAACAAGACTATTAGATATATTAGTGGTGAAAGTTATGTATAGGCAAATATATAAATAGTAAATTTTTTTGTTAAATTAATTATCATGAGAGATAATTAATAATCATTATTTTTTAAAGGACGAATTATAATAATTATTACTCCATAAAAAATTTTGAGAGGTAGTATTTACGTTAGTGGTAATATTTATGTTATTAATGATCAAGTTTTTTGTCTAATAAGGTCAAATAAATTTCAATCGGGTCAGATAAGGTGCAATAAGTTTAGATAAGGTGCAATAAGTTCAGGACCAATAAGTTAAATAGAACGCATCCACTTTCTCACTTTCTTTTCTCTCACGAGTCACGACACTCAGTCACTCCTAAGGAAAAAATCTGCCGGACGGACTGCCGCCGCCGCCCACCGGAATTTTGCCGCAAAAAATCTGCCTCCTGCCGTCGAGGCGTCGACACTCGCCCCACCCCTACTGCTGCGCTGCTGCTGCAGCTTGGAAGTTGGAAACGCCGCCCGCCGGAGATCGGAACTGCCGCTGCCGTCGCCGGATTGGGTTAGTTAACTTTTTTTTTTTTTTTTGAGGGAAAACATGTAATTTGAATATCTTTGTTGTGATTGAGTGATTTTACAGTTTACTCATGATTTTTGAACAATTTAATTTTCAATTTTGTGTGATATTGTGATGTGCTATTAATTATTATTGTTGAATACTTGAATCTTGAATGTATGAATTGTGAAATTGGGTTAGTTTGTGTGCCTAATTGTTGCGATTAAGTTGATTAGTTGCCTAATTGTTTAACAAGAGCAACTTTAGTGCGAAAGTCTACATCTTTTCTATGTTGTTGAATGTTGAATATGTTGATTTTGCTTCTAATTTATGAATTAGATTTTTTTTGCTTGTTTTCAATTGTAATATCATAGTAACTAAAACTAGTATATAGGAATTGTTTTTAATGTAGAATATTTTTTAAATATTGAGACTAAGTTAATTTAATTAGTCACATTACCCCCGATTTGAAAATTCTGATACGCCACTGCATACAGTCATACGCAAATTTCAAAGCTCGAATTGCAGAAGCTCGTTCCAGGTTCTTGTTTTGTTCCTTATATGAATCTACTTGTTAGACGATTTTTGTTGCGGATTTTGGTGTGGAATTGCGATTTTTAAGATCTACTCCCTCCGTTTCCTAAAGATCTTCCCTCTTTCCGTTTAAGGGTGTTTCCAAAAGATCTTCCCTCTTTTGCTTTATTCCTTATTTGGCAAAACAAATTTCCCTATTTACCCTCTCATGTCACTATCATATGGTCCACCATTACATTATTAATTCAATTTTACTCCCTTTCTCTCTCCTACTTTAACCCCTTTTTATTTGTTTATTTATCTTAACCCCTTTCTATCTCCTACTTTACTCACACCATGCCCCACACAACTTGATTTTCCTTGGTATCTGTAGGAACAGTAAGTGGGAAGATCTTTAGGAAACGGAGGGAGTACTTTATGTGATTATTCCTGCGATTGGTTTTATGCGGTTGTTATTGTTTGTTCCATGAATTCAACTTATTTTTTCTTCTCATATATGTTATTTCATGATGATTTCATAATTATTAGGCTTTGAAATGATCTACTGTAGAATCCTCTTGTAGTGTTTTATTTCTATTGTAAGTCTAACGGGTTAAAGTATGTAGTTTTTGGTTTTAATTTGGAATTTGAACCAAGATATCAGATATTTATATAAATTTATCTTAGTCTTATTCTGTAAAAATTTTGAACATATGTGGTTCCCTATGGCCCTATCCTCCACCGTTGTTACCTAATTTTGTTTTTGACACCATTGGAAGTTCCTTGATCACTTCTTTTTCTTCGAGGTAAAGACACCACCTTTTCCTATATCCGGTTGAAGAAAATAAGTTTGCTATTAGCTTTGGTTTGTGTAGGCTAAAGTACATGTTAAAGTTAAGATGTGATTTTGTTAGTTGTTACTGTTGGATTTCTTTGAAATTATATTTTTGTATAGTTATCATTGTATTGGTTGTGCTGTGATGGAACTTAACATTCGAAGTTTGTAAGGTTTGACAGAAAAAGTCAAATCTAATCTATTATTTTGAAATAGAGGAAATACTTTTCCTCTTCTTTTCATTTGTGTCCCCTAATTTTGGGTGTTTGTTTAATCTTTGCTAGGTGCATAATTAAGTAAACTATGGCCAAGCGATTTAGCAGGAGTCAAGGTATTTTTCATTATTCACCACCTACCATGTATACTTTTCCTTGGTTTTAGCTGCTCGTCATAAAGTTACAAGCTGCCATTTCCTTATTGTTACTTTAAATTGTTTTTTTTTGATTTAATATGGTTTTTTAGATCAGAACTTTGTAAAATCCATCTATTGTTACTCCTTGATTGATTAAAATTGCTGTTTTTATGGCCAATCTAGGCGTGTCCTTGAAATGACAATTTCTATGTGTGATTTGGAAAGGGAAAAGACTAATAGAGGTGGGTTCTGGTTTATCTCAAGGGGTTTCTAGGATAGAATTGTTAAGGCCTTGGCTAAAAAGAGTCAGGTGGAATAAGTAAAGATCCATCAAACTTTTGATCAAATCTAAACTCCATAAGTGGATTGAGATATATGGTTTAGATGAGTTCTGTAACAGGGCTCGTATGCAGGGAAGGATTTACATAAAGTACTCAAAATCAGGTGGTATCATCCTGAGGTCTGGCAGAGGTGTACAACTATAACTGTGTTTGTTCAATGCCCCTATTGTTATTATATGTCTATGTTGTATGCTCCCTTTTTTCTAAACTATCCACAATGCCCATGTGGTCCCAAAAGTGTCTCAACGCTGCCGTTATCTTTTTACTACTTCCTCCGTTTCAAATTAGTTGTGACACTTTAAAATCACGGACTCCTAGACAACTTTTGGAGAGGAGAGAGATAGAGAAAGAAAATAAAAGGGTCCCATGTGATAGGAGAGAGATAAAGAGAAGTTATTACCCAAAATGAAAGTGTCACAACTAAATTGAAACTTCTTAAAATAGAAAGTGTCACAACTATATTGAAACAGAGGAAGTATTATATTATGATAAAGAGATGTTTTATGTATTTTAATATCATTTTGGGGTTCGAAACCGATTTATTTACTTTAAATTTCTTGTTATAGAGGTGGAACGAAATGGGTTTCAAACCACAAGAAACGAGTTTTAAACACATAAAACTTTTCTCACCGACGGAATTCATTAACGCATAGATTACCGTAGGGGACGTCATATTAAAACTCAAAAAATATTATAGTACTATTATCCATCATCTAATGTGAGCTTGAAAATTTTGTTTTACCAGGTTCTAGAGGTCCCAGAACGCTTGCCAAGTGCAGGACTATTAGTAAGAATGGTAAGAAGGGTCGTCGAACAGAATACGAGGATGCTGGAGACAAGCACACTGGTTCCTTAGGTCAGAATTGGGCTTGTATTCTTTTTCTATCTTCTTTTCATACAGATAAATAAAGGACCTGATTGTTTTTTGGCTTGCTGAGGTATAATTTCCATGAATAGGAACCAAGTGCATGTTTCAACCATTGCTCAAACTGTCTCTAACATCTCTGTCTCTATAATGAGATATTATTCCAGTTTTCTGTCCTTTGAGTATTGCATGTTGCTTACAGCTTGTGTTGCTTGTTTGAATTAGATGATATATACAAGAAGCATGGGAAGACTACAGTTTCTTCTGAAGATGATAAGGATGTGGAGGAAGGAGATGAATACGATGAAGAAGAGGAGGAAGAGGAGGAGGGAGAAACAGAGCTTTATAGTGAGCCTTCTGTTTATGATAATTTACTTAACAAACTGGATAGTGGTAGCAACCTGCATGCAGATGGGAACGAAAAAAGGTAATTTGTTTTGGTTCTTTTTGTGGCCCACTGTTCCCTTTCTGTATTTATCATTATACATATCACAGAAAGCTGTTACTCTATGCTTCAGTTTTGATTGACTGTTCTTCGTAGTTTCTGCTTCCTAGAGCTGAAATTTTTCCTTTTTAGCATTTACTAATCTGAGTAGCTGACAATTGAGAGGATATTGGGTGGATAAATGTATGATTTTGTTGTTGTTCTTTGGTTTGCTTCCTTGTTCTATGTCGATTATTCAACTGACCAACTCTGTCAGTCTTCCATGGCCTTTTTTTTTGTTTTATTTCTCGGATGGGGGTTGTTGACGTTGTTCTCCCATAGTTGGAGAGGCAACTTTTTTTTATGGGTGAGGACCGAGGGGGGAGGCATAGACTAAATCACATCCTAAGATTCAATTCCTATGACTTGTGAGGATGTGCGTGCTTCTAATCGCCTCGACAGCGCGCAATGCAGCTGTAGCAAGCTTTGAACACAGAAGGGATTGAGGAGCAAATCTGAGTTTAAAAAACAATATGAACAATTATTTTACAAATTATGTCTTGCCAGGCTTTAATAGTTAAGGCTTCAATTTGGGTTGTAAATCAAAATCCTTAATTTGGTTAAGACTTTAAATTTGCGATTTAGTTAAAATTGGAGCGCGCCGGCCACTTGAACCGTGAGAAAATCTTTCGGCTAATGTTCACCACTGGTCAACATTCCTTGGTGGCTGTCACTGCTCGTCCTTTTCGGGATCAGCTGACTTTCTTCTGTATTCTCCCTCTCTTCTTTTCTTTTGTTGGTTTTCTTTTTTATTTATATAATCTCTCTTTACATGCTAGACATGACTATCACATGAGGAAGGATATGTTGATCCGTTAATAGTCATTGTTGTATTATAGTGCCTTTTATATGATCATCTATTGCATTAAAGTTAAAAGTTGGTCTCCACCAATTCTCATATTCTATTACGTGTTTCATTTACTATCACACTAAGCCATTTAGTTGCTACTATTTTATTCTTTTGTGAACTAATATTGATAATCATCAAGTATTTGCTCCTACAGTCCTACCACATGGGAGATTACTTTATTGCTGAGTCAGCACTGTGGCTACTGCCCTTTGGTTTATCCAGTTTTCGCCAAACATTCAGCTAGCACTGTAACTTTTTTGCTGTCACTATAATTTGCTCTTCATGCTTTGCCTTTTTTATAGTCATTTTTTTTATTTGTATTTTTCTTACCCCTGCTTAAACTTCTAACAGAATTTTGGGCTTTCTTTTTACCAATTAAAATTTCCTACCACATAATATAGAAAACAATAAAATAAAACAAATAGAGTAAGATAAATAAATAAAGATATGTCTTGCCTACAGGGTACATGCACCTTCGCCTTGTGCCTAGGCTTGAGGGACCCTTTACACCTTGTTGCGCCTCACCCTTTTAAAAACAAAGGAGCCAGCACCATCTTTTTACTTGAGCACTTGTACATATTAAGGTTTTGTATTTAATTGCAGCAACTGCAATGTCGTATTATTTTGATTATCACCCTTATTTCTTTTCCAATATATATATATATATATTTTTTTTGTTAAACCTCTACCTTTAAGATGCCGTCTTGAAATCACCTTACAGCTTCTTTACTTATGGAGAAGGGTGGAGCAAGAGGGGGGGGGGGGTGCTTCAAGACCAACTTGTCTCTTTGATGCTTATTAGGAAAGGTGGATGTCTTGCTGATATGTGAATGCTTCAACTTTATGTAGAGAAAGATGCAACGAAAATGGAACTGATTCTGAAGAACAGAGTGATTACAAGGATGGCGAAGAAGATGATATTAAAGGTATTTTTTTTTTTTGTCTTCAACCTATCATTTAGTGAATTTTCATCAATGCATGATGTTTTGTCTGCTATCTAATGGTTCATGTTGATGACAAAAGAACTTACTTTGGGTGGTGGACGATGGGGCTTTTGGGAAACAATATCTCTACTTCTCTCTCAGCTACTTAAGGAACAGAACTGTGTACATTTGGACTTTCTAAGACCTTGGCATCTCGCTGAGTATGATCCTTATTGTGCTAATGTTGTTTTAATAGCAAATCGGAGAGTAAAATGCCATTTAGTGGAATAGCAGAGATATAAGCTTTGTGGCGGATAGTGGATTACAAGTTTTGTTAATTGAAGTGGGAGATGTGTGAACCGAATAACAGATGGAGGCTGGTGTTTACATGCTTGTTAAGGCTAGGTGATAAAGGCGTAAGACATAGCTAGGAGACAAATGGATTATCATAAATCGCAGACCTACACTGATCTCGTTGAACTATGGCCTTTGTCAGTCAAGATGATGGTAATTTCGGAGTAGTCGTAGGTGGACATCGGAAAAGATGATGTGGGGAAGTTTTGAACTCATGACTCTGTAGAATAAATTCCCGATTAGTTTATGGATATTAGTTGCTTTTGCTTGCGATCTTTACACAAGTGCCTAAATTTTGATACAATCTCCAAAGGAATGAATGGGACACACAGGCATGGACTTCTGCTCTTTAAACAGTCCTTGGTATTTCTTAGTTCTTATTTCTTCTTCTGACTGTTCTAGTATGGGGTAGGTTATACACGTCTTATGTATTTTGAGAGGAAACTTGGGGCTGTGGAGCATCCTTTGTCTATCCTTTTCTTCTCCTCTGTTTACCATGCAACCATATCTACTTTTTGGTTGAGAGAGGGAGTTTATATCTGAAACATTGTTGAAGGCAAGGCCCCCACTGCTGTAAATGAGTTCTATGGATGTGCTTAACACTGTAGCTATAGCAAGAGTAAATGTTTCCTGGTCCTTTTGTATTTTGTTGGTTGATTGTTTTTTATTTTTGTGAACAATTCAGTTCTTTTTTTCCTTCTTAGTTTGCTGGACCTCCTTTGTGTTATTGTGCTCTTTACTTCTTTTTTTAATTGATAAAAAAAAGAGAATATTGGAGTGGCCGGGACAACCAGAATTAGTCATGTGGACATTAGTGACTCAGCGTAGCATTTCAATCATACTGGGTGTCAGAAATAGAAGGGGAGGGGGTGG
This sequence comes from Beta vulgaris subsp. vulgaris, assembly GCF_026745355.1. Taxonomy (NCBI): domain Eukaryota; kingdom Viridiplantae; phylum Streptophyta; class Magnoliopsida; order Caryophyllales; family Amaranthaceae; genus Beta; species Beta vulgaris. Next base: position 14,417,507 of record NC_079206.1, read on the forward strand.
GGGGGGGCTGGTGGCGGTCATGGTGGTTGCGGGGTGGGGCGGGGCGGGGCTGGGCTGGGCTGGGGGAGGGTAACTTGTTAGGGCTGGGTTAATTAGGGTTAGTGTTTAGGGATTAGGTTAATTAGGAATTAGGGTTAGGGTTAGGGGTTAGAGTCAGGGTCAAGAGATAATAGTGGCAAAATCGTAAATAAAGCTAATGGTGAGTTAACGTCCGTTAGCAAAAAGGGTACATGGTGCACAGTTTTGTAAACTCAAGGGTATATGGTGAATATTTGAAACATTGAGGGTATATGGTGAATTTCGTGATTTGTCGAGGGTATTTGGTGAAAAACCGTTAAATAATTTACAATTGGCATGTTCTTTTATGCATCTTTAATGTAATTATCATGTTGTTTTAGTATAATTATGTTTTATAATTTATTTAGAAGGTTTTTGGCACCAAGGTGCACCTCGCTATTCGCTTTGAGTGCGTTGCGCCTCCATTCGATTCGAGTGCCTTCTGCCTCGGTAGTCGGTGCGCCGCGCGCCTTTTAAAACTAAGCGGCCTTCTCGTCGCGATGTCCTTTATGTAACGCTGACTCACCGCGTTAGAACGGTTTTTTTTCTTCTATTACATCGTTTACATGTTAGAAGGGAGAAGAACGTGACACGGGCTTTCAAGTTGGACAATGTTTATTGCATTTAGGTTCTTTTTTCAATTCTGGACAGGGTTTTATCTTCTATGCCGCAAGTGTTGAGCCGTGGTGAGTTGGACAACTGGAGATACAACTGTTTCCCACATCTTTACATCATTCGAAGTTATGTAGATCCCATATGGGATTCATGTTATTGAAGGAACATTTTGTGTGCTATGGTTTTTATGCTTTTATAGTTAAAACTTGAAAATTTCTAGCTTTTCTCTTTAGCAGCTAAGTTTGTGAAGGTTGAATGTAGAATTGTTATTATAAGACCTTAGATTTACCAGTTTGGCATGCAACTCTTATGTAATATTGCTGTTGCAAGAAGCCAAGAATCAAGTACTGTGTTTTGAGCTAGTTTGTTGTTTTCAAGTTCTCACTTTCTGGTTCCTCTACTTTTAGGTTTAGATAACAATTTTGGAACAACTAATGGGATGCGTGATGCCCTGATATCAAGTGATGATGAGGCTACTGATGTGGGATTGGATTATGATGATGTCTCTGATGCTGAGATATTTTTAACAGAAGACATTGCTGAAGGTCTTGTTACTTCATCCCAAAGCCAAAGGTGCTATATACCAAAATTTTGTATTATTTTTTGGGCCTGATCATTCATTCCCGTTTTCATGTCTCTTATTCCTTTATTTTATTTTATTTTCAAATTTGCTCTGTCTGTAATATATTAATTCTTTTAAGGTTATGCACAAGTTCCTGGGAGGTGTTATCTATTGCATCAATTTCGAAATCTAGCAAGTAATATTCCATCTGTAATCTAAGGCAATAAATAGTAGTGCATCAATGTTTTCACAGACAGATAAGATGGAAATATGGAATGAGAAGACATAAGTTATATGGTTAGACAATATGGAGCCGAGGGAGGAGCTTGTTTCAAATTGTATCTCTCTGGTCTTAAGGAATGTGTAGAATATTTTACCATATCATTAATTTTTTATCATGCAAGTTTAGGTTATACAACTCGGTGAATGCAAAGTATTTGTGTATGACACTTGCCAAGAATTTGAAGCTTCCTGTGCTTTGAGTTAACTAAAGAATACATGATTAACGAAATTGTATTCTTGGCTTCTTGGTGCACATGAGCTGATGATTGGAAATTTGGTATGCTTATGATAAATTCTTTAAAGTTGAAGTGAGAAGCTTGGAAAGTCATATCTTCTTCCTTCTCTTGTTTGCAAGTATTCTAGCCCTTGTGCTGTGAAAGATTATGTTGTGGTCTAGTGCATTATGATATCAAAGTGGTACATCCATATGTTGACCTTCGCTGCACCGATCTCCCGTAGAAAATTTATAAGCTCGACGATTGTGACTTGGCATGATCTCGGCTCCTAATCTAGAGAAGTCTGAAGAGGAAAAGCATAATTAGAAATTTGTAATAATTGCCATGAAGTGTCACATCTCAAATAGTTATGCTATTCTAATGAGTTTGTCTTTGCAATGTTTCTTGTTTTGTGATTCCTTGTATGATGCCTTCCTTTGGACTTGTTTATGCAGTAACTTTGGGCTTCATATAGAACACAAACTGTCACCAAAAGACATAGAAAAATTGCTGAAACGGAAATGGAAGTATAGATGGAATATGCCTGCCTTAGACTCAAGCTGTGGTATATGGATGGGCACCGGAGATCGTTTTTCGGAGGTACTTGCACTTGCTTCCTTGATATCTTGAAAAGTCCTGGTTCATATGTTCTCTGATGGGCGGACCTCTCTGATCCAACTTTGACGCAGCCATTGTTGTAAGATGAGCAAATAAAGACATTTATACCTTTTTGCATTTTCTCATCTTTCATGCACATAATTATAGTCGTGTAAAAAATGTATACTTTGATTGCTCACATGCAAATCAAGTAGACATTCCGGTAGGTTTTTTTTTGATTCATCAATATAATATTACTTTTACGATTTCCAATCTAGTTAAATACCGAGCTAAGAAGAACCACATTTTAAGTTCTATACCGCAATGTAAAGTAATGACAGTGTCCACAACGTCTGTAGCTAGACTCTCGTCTTCTGCTGGGTAAAAGGTGGGAAGTACTCAATCTGATCGAAACTTGTTTGCATTAATATCATAAACTTTTTTATTACGGATGAGTCTGTAGAGGACTATTCAGCGAGCCTTATAGTTAGTTTTCTGTAATCCTAAGCTGAAAAAGGCCAAATGAAAATGTTTTCTTTACTTTTTGGAGGGAAGTGTGTCCTCATTTCCTGTACTACCAGTCTGTTCATATTATTGGTATGTCCGCGTTTTTTTTGTTTAGGCAAGTATTTGTGCCTTTTCATTTAAATAGTCAGCAATGACAGCTTTATTGAAATTGGAGGAATGTGAGAAGTTTGTTTTTGGCAAATGGAGAAGTAGTTTCTGAAAATTTGATCTCTCTTTAAGACTCTAATAAACAAGGTAAAAGCTTAGCTGTCATCTTTATTCAGGTTTAAATCGTCCAAAAATGAGGAAGGTGCTGAACATCTAAGGCTATATCATAAAGTAGCAAAGCCTGCAAATATGAACTGCCAACCCTGTAGAAATTAGGAGATCTGTGGGTCCATCTTTAATAGAGCTGTAGACTTACTATTGGTAAATTTTCTGATCTTTAGATTGTAATGGACTGGACACAATAGCTCACTCAACCTTTCCTCTACCTTTTTTTTGTATCAAGTTGAAGCCAAGAAATTGACTCTACCTCATAGCGGGTTTTTCGATAGATAAGGTTTAGAGAAATCTACCATTCCTCTCCTTGTCACACCACCCTCAAGATGGCCATACAACTGAACACTAAAAGATTATCCTTCTATCTTGTCTACCAAGCCCAACAAACAAAATTTCATATGTGTTCTGCTCCTGTTATCTATGGATCAACCATAAGCAGTTTGTTTGATGAAATTAAGCAAGGTTGTTGTGCGGATGTTGCTTCCGTACTGGTCTCCCCAATTCCAAAACACATAACAAATACACACCAGTTTATGGGCTTTTTTGTGCTCTGAAAACTTCTTCAAGGATATGAAGTTGTATTATCTGGTATCACTTTTGTTTGCGTATTAAGCTGTAGAATCCTAGAACCCATCCTTCCTAAAATCACTGTATATCATTTTTCTATCCTTTTGTATGTGAGGTTCACTTGTGAGGCTAGAATGCCTTCGAAATCTGAAAATTTGTGGTTTGAAGTTGATGGTTTGCAAGACTTGCTTAACTTCATACACTAGTTATCGTTTTTAATTATGACATAACATGGTTAATGATGTGAATTAAGAATCCTTTCTTATAATTATCTTTATTGCTTTCCTAGGAACCACACGGTATTACCATGGCTCTTAAAGTGTGGGTTTTATGTGTTGGAATTTATTTAGTTCAAGTTATTTTATTAGTTATGGGCCTTGGGTATCCAAAGTTGTCATATTTAATTAGTGGGCTATTTTAGTTCATTAGTTAAATCATATGTTATATCTGTAGTTAATTAGTTAGTTAGTTTCCTTTTCCGAGTGGGTGTAGGGAACAAGTTTATTTTCCTATAGATATAGGACCTAGGGTTGTATTTTTAAGCAGGATGTTTTATGAGATTATATTGGTGTTGAGGTTTAAACCTCTGAGAGAATTCTTGTTAAGAGTTAAAACAGGTTGTTAAACTGGATTTTAGTGTCGTTGCCATTAAAATCAAACTTAGAGGTCGTTGCCTTCTAAGATATATCCATTAAAATTACATAAATATCTTTTACCTGCCAAGATCCATATCAGTTAAGAAGAAAAGTTAATGCTTCTTGGCCTTGGTAAAATATAGGAATGGGAAAATTTGCAAAATTTAAAGATATGTTGAATAGACTAAGAGCTATCCAACATGCAAAGTTAAAGTTATCTTAGAAGGAAAAGATAGCATATTTCCAAAACAATTTTCTATTTGTGGTAGGGTATTTCTCCTTGCATAATTTTAATGTTTTTTTTGGGTATCTTTCCTGGAGTTTCTTCCATAGATGTGCCACATGGTTCAGACACAAATCTTTTTCTAGTAGTCTTAAGAGGATCTCTGGTCCTTTCTTTGGTATACACTTTGTTTATACAGCTCAAATGCTTTTTTGAGATTTCTTTTGCCAAAATTCGCTGGTGCTTACATAGGTCAAAAACTTCTGTTCTATGTCGTTCACTTTCTGAAAAAGGAAATTAATCGCTGCAGTCACAGTTATAAAGCTCATTGGTCACTCTTTAGAGTAGGAATCTCACTGACTGCTGCATATTTAATCAATATCACAATATGTAGTCATATTCTTCTTCTAATTTCCCCTTGTTCACGTGTGTAATTTTCACTGCTGTCAGGAGCTTTTAAAATTGGGCAATTTTTTGTTGACCGTGTAGAGCATGTATTTGGATTTTGGACCTTGATATGGTTTATCTAATTTTGTAGGATTCTGCTTCCACTGCTCCTTATGATCTCAAATTAAAGCTGTACAAGCACTGGTTGGAGGTTTATAATACATCTGGGAGGAAAAAATTTCAGTCTTCGAAGCAAAGATTCTTTTTCTCCCTTTGTAAGTGAATGTCAGTCGATGGACAAACATATCCATCTCCCCTTTGTTCAAGTTTGCTATCTATCGGTGTGGTAGGTCTTTCTGCCAGAAAGGGCTTCGAAATATCGTGGTAGTTGTTGATACTTTTGATGGCTATGTATGTTGCTCTGCTGCAGTGAGCTCTTGCATCTTGACAGATGAATCAACTGTCTTAAGTTTCTACTATGGTGCTTTTATCACACATCATTAAAGCAATACAAATGGTAAAATTCCTGTGATGTGGGTCCTGTAAACATCTTTCTGCTCCCTGCAAATGTCCAGGAAAAGAATAACTTTCCCTTGTTTTGATGACCAAGAGTAAATTCAAAACATGACATCAATGTGTAAAAAAACACCTGTGGCGTGCCTAAAGTGCTATGGTGCGAAGCCTGGAGGATGATAGGCTCCAGGGGTTTGAGGCACTTTGGTGTAAGAGCATGCCTCTAGGCGCCTGTTAATTATTGATCTTTTCATTTATCTCAATAAAAAATAAAGTTAAGAACATAATGATAATTTTGATATGATATTTTACTCTGAAGAATCTATAGCTTCTCTATTTTTCCCCAGAAGTGAACCGGAATGACTCTTCTTTTACTTGAAAAAGTAGCACTTTGTTTTTCTAAGGTGCACTGCTTGACCTTTGTTCCTAGGCTCCAGGACCCCTATTGACTCAGTGCACTGTGCACCTCGTGTTTCTTACTACAATGATGTTATCAGAAAGCAGAGGCAGATTCAGGGAATAAAATGGCAGCAAAACTTATAAAATTGGGGGTTGTTTTCATTGTCAAGTGTGGTACAAGTAATATCTAGGCTGTGCAAGTCTTAAGCTGCTGACCTTCTAGTTCCAAATGCATATACTAGACAACTAGGGAACTTATAATCAATGAGCTGTTTGAATCATATACTTAGTTAATTGGGGGTACATGCACCTGTAATTCACAGCATGGATCCGCTACTGCCTGAAATGAGAAGGGCCTTCTATTATCTAAATGTGATCTGTGAACCTGCTGTCGATTTAGGCTCAAATAAGGGCTGCTGAACTTCTGAATATTAGAAAAGATGTCCGTATAGCCATATTTTCTTTGATTAGCTTAAATTTGCACGATAGATTCATTTTGCTGGCGAATCTTATATTTTTAAGAGAGCAATCAAGAGGGCTGGCCAACTTCTTGTAGCAGTATCTGCACATGCAGAAATTGCCAAATGTGGGTCTTGTTATTGTGCCTTTTAATAACTCTCACTTTTATGTATAATTATGTGTTTTGCTATAGTTCTTAGAGTTATGTATCGTATTAAGTTGTGAATTATGACAAATATACGTGTCATTCAGCTTTTTAAATGTCCATATTTCTAGGTTTAACTTCAGAGATATGTCTCTCTGCTAACATACTTTGTTTCATATTTTCTTTCATGATTTTTTTTCATTAGATCTAAGGACCAGTGTAGAACAGATGGACCTTAGAGATATTTCTGTCAGTTCTGCGCATGGATTTATTCCCTTAGACATAGTAATGTTACCAAGTCTCTGCTTGAAATGGGTTTATAATTGAAAGAAGGTGTTTGAGATGCCTATAATATTTTCCATGCTGAGAGAAACTTGTACTTTTTTAACACTGGTGTAGTAGAATGCTGGAATTTTATTCTCCATAATCATTTCTTGCTGTATAATGTGCTTGGTTCTAGGCAATAGCTACAGAAAGATACTCCGCCATCACAGCAAATCCTTCTATCATAAGGGGTCAAATCTAAAGGCTTATAGTTTCTTATTACTGGTCTAGTAGAATGCTGGAATGTCACCTTGCATATTTATTTACTTGCTGCATTATGTGTGTGTGTCTAGGCAACAGCTACAGAGATATACTTCACCATCACAAGAAGCCCTTCTATCATAAGGGGTCAGACGAGGATCATGTATCATGGATGCGTATATTATGCATTCGGTTAGTGATCCTCTCCGTTTCCACCTTATAGAACATTATTCTTTAATATTCTTCTGATTTCTACCTTCTTTTTTCCAGCTTAATCATGTCTTCAGAACTAGGGATCTTATCACAAAAAATGATGCTAAATTATCGAAGCACCAGGAAACTGCTAGGGAAGAAGTCATAAATAGTGAGGATTTCCTTGATCAAGGCTTCACTCGACCAAAAGTAAGTTTTTTCTTTCCTAGCCTTCACTTGATATGTTGGTTTCGTATTCAGTTAATTTATTGTCTGGAAGAACAAGGAAATAGTTAATGTGATAGTGAACGGAGCTCAAGGTTAATGCAAATCCTGAATGACTGATGTAGATTAGTTTCCACTATACATGAGAACTTTTTGGTTTGCCTGACTTGGAGCTTTCTCGTCTTATTAACATCTCTTCTTTTGTTTTACTTATGATTTGAATTATTAATTAGCATGTCTCTTTCTGCCGAGGATCAACAAACCAACCAATGAAACAGTAAGACATGTCCCGGTCCATCTGGTTTATCAGTCGCATCCGGTTTTGTCGTACTCTAGGAATTTTGGTATAAAGTTTGTATTATTACTCCCTCTGCCCCCAATAGACTTCTCATTTCTCATTTTCATGTTTGCCAATGCACGTTTTGTATCATTAATATCTTTAATTACATATTAGTAAATATTATAAAAGTTGATTTTCGTAATGTCTCAATGAGACGAATCAAACACGATCCAACATGACTATGTTTTTTCTTTCTTGGAAATCCTTTTGGAAGATTTTCTTTCCTCATGAATAGTGCAAAAATTAGAAATGGGAAGTCTATTGTGGGACGTTGCTGGTAGATGATAATCAAAAGGTTGTATTGTTTTGGGAGAACCGGCCAAAGTTTGTATTATTCTAGTTAAATTTTCCTTTGCATGTCAAGATCTTTTTAGAGTTTATATTAGCAAGAAGGTGCTGCAGATCGGCAGTTGCTACATAACTGAATTGTTCAAAGGTACATAATGATAAAAGATATGCCTTCAGTTTTAGTAGTGTATAATTAGCAACAGCAGAATACTGACAACTGAATTGTTCGATACATAGTTCGAAAATGTGGTTTCGGTCACGATCACGGTAAAGGTCACGGTGATGAACGGGGATGATGCGGTTGTCGTTCCGCCAAATATCGGCTCACACCATGAGATATCCCTTGAATCCACCTAAAACGCAGTTGCTTTTACACCTTTACGATGCGGGTAGTATCGTTTCAGTAGATTTGAAAACCTTTACAATACGGGCGATACGATGTGATGCGGCCTTGTTTTGAAAGCATAGTTCGTTATGAATTGTGAATACTGGCTTATTGTATAAGATTTTGACCCTGGTAGTTTTTGACAAGACTCATAAGTCTGTCTGATATTACACTCTAATATTTGTTGCTGAGCCTCATGCTTTTTAAAACCTGTTGGACATCATATGGCTTTTACAAATTCTTATATGTGACGCACACTATTTATGTGGCATGATTTACTGACATTGTGTAAATGGGCCGACTGACATACACTTAAACAATGTGATTACAGATTAGCACTAGTAAAGCTTCAAATTATGATGGGGTCACTGATTAAACTTTAGAGGGGTTACCGTACTTACTGATAATGTCTTAATGTTGTTACCAACAATGCTGCATCCTTAGTTGAGTTTGCGGCAGGTCACATAGAAGACAAGTCGTAATCCTTTTACTGATATATTTTCTTTCATAATTTATATCTTCTATGTTTTGTTCTTACGGCTGCTTTTCCGTAAAATCTTATTCTAGGTGCTTATTCTGCTGCCACTAGCAAGCATTGCTCACCGTCTTGTGAAGAGGCTTTTACAATTGACGCCTTCCGCACATAAGGTTTCAGATTATACTTTTTATTACTCATATAACTTTTTACAAAATTTACTGAGTCCATGGCACAGTATTATTGGCACTATATTTGTCCACTGATATATATTCACGCACATATTCATGCTCCTCCAGCATGCCAAGGAAAAAAGATGCACATCCTATCTTGCATTATTCCCAGTTTATCCAATTGTTAGACCATCTGTAGAGAATAAAAAAAAGTTGGGATCGATTTGTCATATTGATGAATTCAGGTAGATGTATGGTTAAGTAGGGGAACGTTTTCACTCAGTATACATATTTTGAGACAAAATCTAAGTCTTTCTATTTATTTGTGTGGACTGATTGATTTTCATTTATTTTTAGGTCAATGTGGAATATATGGATCGGTTTGACAAGGAGTTTGGAATTGACTTCGAAGAAGATGAGGATGATGTTGATGCCAAGGACTTGAAGCTCAAGAGGCCTTCAAAACCTTCCGACCATCAGGCACTTTTTGGTGCTGGTTATAATGATCATTTTATGGTTGGGATAAAGTTTACAAGGTATTATTATCATGTTTACTTGTCTTGGATCTATTAAAGCATCTGCAAGTTTCATTTTCTGAATTTCAGCTGCAAAAATTACAAAAGCACATGCAGTGTTCAGACTTCAGAGTAATCACAAATCTCTGAAACAGTGCTTGGAAGTTGTAAAAGATTTAACTTTGACTCGTGCACATATCTGATCTAAGTACTCTTTTGATAACTTATATTGGGTATGTGCAAAAGTCAAAAGCTAGAGTCTTTGTACACTATTGTATAGTGGACTGCAGTGCCCACTCAATAAATATAAGGTGGCATTTTTTTTTATTGCAGCCAAAATTTTCTCCCTCTTATTGCAAGAGAGTTGAAAGTCTTGTCTCCGTGACATGCTGTTGTTCCTGGATTAATGTCTCAAGTGTTTGATTTATTGTGCAAAAGTGTGGATGTTGGTTGATGAAACTTGCAATAGGTAGCATCTTTGACAAAGAAAGCCTTGGTTCTGTCATGCCTGGAATATGCACATGTTCACTTCAAAAAATGATGAAACAAAGTCTGAAAGCCCATAGATGTCATGGATCCTATGTGCCCTTGTTGGAAACGTCCCAGTTTTCAAAAGCAGATTTTTGACTTAATTGTTAGATAATACTCTGATTTTCTTTCCACATTCTTTGAGAAGAACAAAAGGAGATGGGTTGGAGTAGTATACATATTATGCAAGTATATCCATACTTAGTAAGAGTGTAGGACATTATACTCCCTCCATTCTCTAAATATCTTTCTGTTTACTGTAGCAATAGTATCTAAGAGAGGAGTGAGAGTGTGAAAGTGAGTTCTTTTTGTTTATCTAAATAGGAAAGAGAATGTGGTTGTGAGAGAGTGTAAAATGATATGGGTCCAACAAGTGGGGTATAGTAGTGTGAGAAGGGAACAAAACCAATTAGGGACTAAAGTGAAAGTAGGATGATTATTTGGGAATGGACTTAAATGGAAAGTATGACTATCTATAGAGAACATAGTGAGTATATATTTATATATATAATTGCTACTACATGAATGTGTAAAGTGGCTTCTAGTGGCTTGGATTTTTTTTAAAATTCACGATTTCTGCCACTACCGAACTTGAGGAACAAAGTGCTGCAACTAAAACCATAGAGACTCTCTGTAATCCAATTCAGAATCTAAGGATTAATTGAAATGAAAAAAAGAAGACAAACTCCCTCCGTTTTATATCTGTTCTACTTTGTCTTTTGCCTATATATAACCCACTTTGACCTTATCTTTTTGCTAATATGTAAAATGTAAGATGTTGGTGGGTTGATCTGAATGTATATTTTCATATGGTCACCTTTTCATAATTGTTACTATTTGATAAATAAAGATATTAACGGTCAACGTTTTGCATGGGCAAGCGCAAAAGTCAAAGTGGAATTATTATATAAATATAGAGGGAGTACATTCCAAGAAAGGTGGAACAATTATATAAAAATAGAGGGAGTACATTCCAAGAAAGGAGAATGAAAGTGCTGCCCTAGAAGCATGAGTGTGCTCTGTAAACCAACTCAAGAGCTAAAAATAATTGAATTAAAACAAGTAAACGTGCTCTATGAAAGGAGGTTAAAGTTATCACCTAAATTATCAAATTCTTTTGGCATGTGCTGTGGAAGCATAAAGACATAATCTATTTCTCTCATCTGCCGTTGTGGGCTTGCAATGTTTTGGGCTTTGAAGGGAATTTAATGGATGAAGAAATGAGAGCTAAAAGAAGTTTAGGAGATGGAGCTCAACAAGACAACAACAAGACTATCTTTGAAATATGAAGTAGGACAGAAAATGAATATGGATCTTTTTAGTATAATAAAAAAGTTTGTGATCTCCGTTTTAAGAACTTCAAACAGGGTGTTCTACAAGTTTTGATTTTTTTTTTCTTTTGCATGTGTGTCACGTTTGATTCAGTTTTGTAATTTGTAATTTTGCTTTTGCTTTGCCAGGAAGAGTGTAAGGTTGTATAATGACTTCTATTCATCAGATATGATCGTGGCATCACCTCTTGGCTTGATTACTGTAAGCATATTTGTCTTAGTTTCACTACTGTACTAGTCCTATTTGTGCTTCTGAAAGTAGTGGGCTGAATCAAAGTGGCCAGTAACTTGTTTGTGCTTCTTATTTGTTGAATATTGGAGATAGTTATTGGCGTTTGATATAAAGGTCCAACGGAGACACTCCTGATGTTATTACAGGGTATTTTGGCTACTATTCGCTTAGTATAACTAATATAACAGCGGTGTGCCTTTTTATTCTCCCATAGTCCCATGTCCGGACACACCTATGCTGTCTGTCTATCACTTTATGCAGGACCATCACTATCCCCTAGTTAAGCAGCAGTAGCTTTTTATGGAGACTTTGGCGTAAAGTTGTTGATGATGATGCATATTGTGCTACCATACTTACATGGTGTAGTGGTTGGATGTTAGCGGCTAGCTGATTGACAGAAGTAGCTTTATCATTAGTGATTAATATGCAAACTAACATAAAGAACAAGTGAACTACCAAACAATGGAATAAGAATGTTTCAGAGTGTGCTTAAGATAAATTTTAAAATACTACCTCGAGCCACCTAAAAGTTAGTTTATTTTCACTGACACTATTGACATGTGCAGTGTTTTCACCGTGTCACACCCCAACTCTTCTTTGGAAGTTAGTGCTAAACAAGCTTTACTTCTATTGTGAGTACTAGCAATACCTTTTTGTATTGGAACCCCCAGTAAAGTATCTTATTATGATCATCACCATTAGTTCTTTTCTTTTACTTCTAGTTAGTAATGTCTTTCTAATATGTTATATTACTTATTCCTTTTTACTTTATCTTCTCCATATTTGCTTTCTATGTGAGTCCTTTAAACCTCTTTAGAGTTTTTTGATTTCCTCTATGATGCTGTTAACAATATCTGAAGGTTGTCAAAGTTAATTATTTGATTGTACGACTTGAAGGGTCTCATCCTTTTAACTATTCTTATCGTTGGTCGACATTTAACGGTTACCTTGTGTTTTATATTTACTCTTTTGTACTTTAAGATACTGTATGTCTTGTTAATGATGTAATGAATCAAAGACTAAAATCTTTTTTTCTCAGAAAATTGGGGAAGCCGAGGCAAACAAGGAAAAAGATGTTGACTATCTCTCCTCAATAGAGGTGATTTTTCATAATTATTCTCTGTACACTGACTCTACCTCTTAAATTTTTTTATCCTGTCGACACGAGGAGTACTATTGTTTTTTCTGCTTCCACCTGCAGATTCTAGTTGTAGATCACGCAGACATAATCTCTATGCAGGTATGTCCCTCTGTTAGGCAGTGTTGGGTGATTTTGTTAGCTATAACCACGTTCCGGACATTAGTATTATTTGTTCTCTCTCTTTACACTCATTAATATACGCAGAACTGGTCCTTCGCGAATACAGTTATCGAACATCTTAATCTCTTGCCTCATAAGCAACATGGAGGTGACATCATGCGTATCAGACAATGGTGACCTCTCAATCATTGACTTGTTCATTTCTCAATTTTTTTTTTGTCATAGAGCTTAATGAGTGGGAATATTGTATGAAGTTATTGCTTCAGTATGATTTATGCAGTATATACATGTTGTGCAAGTATTTGATTATGCAATTGGGTTTGCCTTGCTTGTTTAGGTATTTGGATGCACGGGCACAGTTTTACCGACAAACAATTATATTAAGCTCTTATATTAATCCAGGTAATGTTTTCTTTAGCTATCCAAGTCTACTCTAGAAGCTACTTGCATCAGACTTATTATCTTAATATTTAGAATTATTGTGTTTAACACTAGTAAGATTAGTGAACTCATCCTTTTTTAGATTCTATGCATTACTTGTAAGAGGGTAGGGAAGGGATAAAGCTGGAATTGAAGGTTTTGAAGCTTTATTTGATTGATTTGAAGATGTTTCATTCTTGTTGATGAATGTTGTACAATTAAAGATTATAATCTGAAGTTTTATGCCTTTTGTTTATCAGGATTTATCTTGTCATTCATTGCTGGATTTGTCTTTACATCTTATGAAATTTGAATTGGAACCTTGTCTATGGAAGCGCTTTCTTTCATTTAGATAATTTTAGTGGAGACTGTGAATTTCAAACATGAGCGAATTTTCTATGTCAAGATATAATGAGCTTTCATCTTTGACATGAGATATAAGTGTATTTGCTTATCGAGGAGGTAAAATTTTATAAAGGGGGTGATGTAAGTTATGTGGGGCTAAAGAAGGTGTGTAAAAGTTGGAAATAAGATTTTTAAGTGAGTTGGAGGGAAAGGATGTTGAGGTGTCTAACATTAGATGACTAGAGTGTAGTTGCTTCATGGTGAAAGGCTTGGATTGTGGTGTGAGCTGTAGTTATGGCATAAGGTGTCATGGTGAGAGGTTTTCTTAGAAATGAGATAAGTAAAGATCTTATGTTGGTATAGATAAATAGAGATATCTAACATGATGTTTTAGTTCCCTCGCTGTTTGAAATGTTAAGACTTTGAAGTCATTAAGGTATTCTATAGGAACAGGATCTTGGCTTTTAGCACAAATGTGAGTACAAAAATTAAGCCAATTATATGTTGTTTCAGATGAGCAAACTACAAGGGGGTTGGGGGTGGGGGGGTTGAAGTGCTTTTGGAACATGGTAATTACTTCTGGCATAGACTAAGACGAACAGGTAATTCAAACAATGCAAGAAAGCTTCTGGGAGGAAAACCTTCTTAGGGCCAACAAGGGAGTATAATCCTCGACCACGAGGGATCAATTCCAAGCCACAACTCCAAGTAAAAGTCTCCTCAAACCTTTACCCAATGATTATGGAATTGATGAACTTATGAACTGACTAGATTGTGGAACTTAGGACATCACCTTGAGCTCTAATATCAGTTCAGTCAGATGGTTTGATGTAAATGAGACTTTCAATATTTGTAGACTTCCTTTAAGAGTAAACTGTTCCACTAACAAAGACTACGACCAGTTATGCCTTCTAAAATCTAGCAAGAAACTCCATATTCCATTGCAACTTCCACTCTTGACAGTCAACATATAAACATGCAAATTTATTTCCTAGGATTCCATGTTTGATTTCCTATTCTAAAAGACCTTTTAGATTACATGGAATATAATTAGAATAAACTTCCTAATCTGATACATGTACAAAAGATAACTGTTTATCAATTGAAAAATTTATCTCCTAAAATATAGTTACATAATAGTTAATGACTCTAGGATGGTAATTGACGCCTAGTTCCTCATGCACACCAGGTTCCATGTTCCTTCTGTTCCGACTTCCATCAAATTCATGTTCCAGGTCCCTTAGAAGAAATAAAATGACACATGACTTTCATTGATTCAGCTGAATTTTCATGTTGAGTCCGTACTCATGAACTTTCATCTTTATTCTTGGTTTTCCAACTTAGGAACAGCAAGAATGCTTCGGTCAACTCAGGAACGATAGTGATACTTCTTCTGATGTTGCTTAAAGTTCCAGCTCTCAAACTATTTATGATCTTTAGTTCCAACTTTAAAACTTCTGAAGATATTCCATTCAAGAACTTGTTTCTTATCCTTGACTTGTTCCAGATGTTTACAATTGTCCCCAGAACGTTCAAGGACTAACTTGCATTCACCTTATTTAAACAAAGATGATTACTTCTTAGAGTTTGCTTTGTCATTAATAATCCAAGTAGGGGTAACATTTTACTCCTTTGCCTATCTTAACGTATATCTGGAAGAAGAAAAGCAGTCATGGCCTACCTCAAAAATATCCTCTACGTCTTTTAATTACAAGATCTTTGTAAACAACTATATTAACAAGTTCTAGCATTTGTAGTTATCAACATATGAGTCTAAGGTTATACATGAATATCTATAGTAATGGTAATAAGAATGGATTACTGTAACTAACGTGGTAACAAATATTCGATTATGGATGGCCTTTAGGTAACAGAACAATAAGTTTTACAGGTATACATTGCTCCTTTTTCGCAGTCATTAGGAACCCACATCATCCAGTAGAGCTTCTATAAAGGAGGCCACCATATAAGAAGCTGTGGATTGAGTCTTCAGGGAATAAGTAAAAATAATCCTATATAATATGGCCTTTAGGTAACAGAACAATAAGTTTTACAAGTACATATTGCTTCTTTTTCTCAGTCATTAGGAATCCACCTCATCCACTAGAGCTTCTATAAAGGAAGCTACCATATAAGAAGCTGTGGATTGATTCTTCAGGGATCATTACCACACCAAGTTACAAGAATTATTTCCCTTAGGTGCATGGAACTAGTGATCCTCTGAGCTGTTCTTTTTTCCCATATACTGATGTTTTTCTTGTCAAAAAAATGCACACATGATAGTCTTTGTGCATGTGATGTCTGATCATTTATCAAATCATGTGATGGTAATCTTAATTTTCACGCTATTTTGCAGACATAAATGCTTTGTTCAATCGCCATTGTCTCAACTTTCAAGGGAAGGTAGGGTCTTATTCCTCATAATTTAGCTTAATATCTCAAGTAACATGGATGTCATGCTCTGTTGCATAAAGCTTCCTTGTAATCAGAATGAAATGAGTGACTGTTTTTTAAGCGCACCTGATTTGATGTGACGCTTCCTCCTTCTGCAGCTGAGATTGTCTTGTGAACACAAAGGTGTGTTACCCAAAGTTATACTGGAAGTGAGACAGGTGTGTTTCTCTAACATAGAAGCTTCGGGATCTCGTCTTTCTGCTATTGTGAAGTGGTTTGAGATTTTTCTGTGAATTTTAAAGAACTTGAGATGTTTCTTAATTTCTTGTGAGGCATTCTTCTGTCGTAGATTCTTAAGTTGTGGTCTGTTTTGTTTGGTGGCACCAATGCTAGGAGTTTTCAGATTTCAGAGTGATTTGGTGATTTTTTATTATTTAACAAGCTATAGATACTAAAGCAATATTGCCTGTCATTTCCACATGCGGCTTTTACAACTTTCCACATTTCTTTGTAATGTTATTTCAAATCAGGTTGTCTTTGGCTGTGGGATCCTTGGACTTTGAAGGTCTTTTACAACCCTGTCACAACTTGAATTCCAGCATTTTTCGCTTACTGTGGAAACGCGAAGAGAGATGAGGAGATTTGAGTTCAGAACTAGAAAAAAAAAAAATTCAAATTTCATGTAAATTGAAACTCACCCAGGCGTTAAGTTATAAATTCGACCAGGATCCCTCATTTAATTGCATAAAATTGCCTCAATTTGAATCTTAACCAAAAAGTCCCAATTAGGTGAAACCCTAATTCCTCCGGTAGCCGTCGCCGCTGAAGGTTTCGCAGCAGGCTTTGATCTACTCTCTTCTCTTGTGTTCTTCCTCTTCAATCTGGTGTCTGCCCTTATCTTTATCACTTTTCTCTTCTTCTTTTTCTTGTGGTCCTCACTGAGCAGTTCACTTTCACATGAAAAGGTTGGAAGTAAAAAGCCTCATTTATGTTATTTTTTTGAGGTTCTTTTTGCTTTTCTGTTTGTAAGCTTCTTTGTCTATATTGAAGACTGACTGTATTGTGGGGTGGTGAGGCCCTCTGCTGGGTGATGACCAAAGTTACTTTTCCTCTGACCATATTTTTTGAAATAATAATTTACATTTTTTGTGGAAAATATAATTTACAATTAATATTTCTTTTATGCATCTTTAATGTTATAAATATATGTTGTTTTGAGTATGAATATGTTAATAATTGATTTTAAAGGTTTTTTGGCACCAAAGGTGCGTCTTGCCTACGGGATGCGCGTGCTGTCGCCTTGCACGTTCCTGCGCTTTGTGCCTCGGTGCACATCGCTCCTTTTTAAAGTCAGTGTTCAAGGAAGACGAGTATACTTCAATCTGTTAGATACGTCAGTGTCTTTTGTATTTTGTTTGAAATGATATCATTGGGCTTAGCAGACATCATTCTTGGCAAATTGCCTCATTTATATAGTTAGTTGGTCATTATAAAGCCTCCTTGACCTGGAGGTGGCTCAAGAGTTTAAGATAGACTAGTAAATGAAATATATTTTTGGTGACACCTACATGAATTTATAATCATAACTTGTATTACTCGTGTATGCATCAATGGCTTGCCTTTTTCCGCAGTAGGGGTGCTAGATGGTTTGCACATGACTGGTATTCTAGTATATACATCAGCCTACTTGCTTACATATCTATTAGGTGCCTTGACAATTTTCATGCTTATCTTGTAGGTTTATGAGCGCTTTGATTCTGATTCCATAGCTGAAGATGACAGTGCTCGTTTGGATTACTTTATCAAAAAGGTTTGAATATTTCATATTCTGTAATCTTCATGATCTGCTATGCATATTTCTGAGGCATGCTTATCTGAAAAAAAACACAGTGATTTATAAGTAGGAAATCAGGGTGTAAGGGATAGGTTATTTCTCCATTAAGGGGGAGTTTGGCTCACACATTTTTGGAATCAGGTATGAGTTTGGAATCAAACCAAACTCATACTTAATGTTCGGTTCAAATTTTTCTGGGACCTACCTTAAGTTCCAAAATATGGGGTTCTCATTGAATTCATACCTTGGAATCATTTTTTTTTTTTATATTCATGAGTAAAGGTGATAACAACACCCCCCAACCAAGCGCTACCACCTCTTTTACACTCCCTTGACCATTTAAACTACTATTCTAAGACTAACACAAAAATGTGACAGTAATCCCCAACCAAATATGTTAATTTTTTTTTTCCCTATATTCATGAGTAACAGGCGACAACACCCACCACCCACCACCCAGCCAAGCACCACCAGTCCATCACCTTACACTCCCTTGAGTCTTGACCATTTATACTACTATCCTAAGACCAACACAAAAATGTGACAGTGATCCCCAGCCAAACATGTTAAATTGCAAGTAAAATTCGACTTAAAAACAGTTAAAATTTACTCTGTTTTCTCCTTCACCTTAGCTTATGAGCTATCACTCGTTTGTAGGAACAACTTGTATGTTTCACAGGATGAGAGTTTTAACTTTTGGATGCACCAGATTTATGTCAATTGTGATGGAGTGAGAAGTGCACCACTAATGATATGAACTGCAAATAGCTACTGGAGAGGGTGAGAGAACAAATTTTATGATGCGCTGTGTATTTGTAAATTTTGATATTGAATGGAGAGTGTATCACTAATGATATGAAGATAATTGATTTAGTTTAGGGTGTAAGACTAGAGGTGTAGGCATGGATAAAGGTGGTCCAGAATTATGGAGAGTGTATCACTAATGTCATTTTCTGTTTCCAAGATACCCAGCCTTTAATAAGTGGGGAGCCACATGCTCACATATAAGGAAATCAACTGGACTCTCCAGTCATGAAAAGAATTGTAGAGGAGCTGGGTTCACTCAATTCGTTTGGATAATGGTGGACCAAAGAAGAGACACATGATGTTAAGAACTTTTTGTTTCCTTGTCAGGGTGGTGGTTGTTTGTCTGATTTAAATGTGTATTTGGAATATGTTTGGAATTTGAAAACAATGCGACTAAGATTTTAATCTGTCCTCTCGTTTTGTGTGCTCTTTTTGGTGTATAAACATGCACAGTAACTTCTATGAATTGCTCTTTTTCATATCAGTCAGAAAGACCTCGTATATTGTTATCAAATTAAGGTTTCTGTTATAATTGCCTTTAGGCCATTAGAGATTTTAAATTTTCATAATGAAATCCTAGCTCTGGAATCTGTTATGTTCTGCTAGAAGTGTTCTATTGAGCAGTATAGCTTTCATTGAAATTTGATGTATGAGGGCGTCTAGCATTGGAAAAGAACTTCGAGGAGGATGGGTAAAATTTTCAGGCATCAATTTTCTTTGTGCTTTTGTCAAAGAAGCTCGCAGTCTCTTTAATGCGCATATTTTATAATACGAGCTTGATCTTCTTCTTGCAGGTATTTCCGAAGATAAAGGATTCTATCCAGGTATAATGATCTGCTTTGGACTAGATCTGGTAAATTGTCTGTAAACATCTGTACATGTAATTGCACCAATTGACGATGATGAAATTACCTACATCCTTTCGTTAAAATTGTTTTGCAGGGTGGAATCATGCTATTTATAAGTTCCTATTTCGAATTTGTCCGCATCCGGAATTTCTTGAAATCCCAAAATGCATCTTTCTGTCTGCTAGGCGAGTAAGTTTTCTCTGTCATACTTCTGCCTTCAGATGTCGATTCTGATATGGATTTGGGTAGACCAATTGTAGAATATAAGGGATAGATCCCAAGTCTAGCATGAATTGACAATTTCTTATCAATCTCAATGAACAAGATGAACATATATCACAACAAATTTTGTTTCAACAAAACTGTAAGACAGCACAAAGCTCATCAATTTTCATAATCTCTACTCAAAAAAAAAAAAAAAAATGCAATGACCCTTTTATATAAGGTTATTTGGAAAACATAAATCGTAAAAGAAACAAATTCCTAATCAAGTGTTGTGAGCTAAAAGCTTAACAATATTAAATTCAGAAAGTATTGAATGACACGTAACCGTGTTCTATTCTGAAAATTAATGCTCCACTGATTCTACTGGCACATGAGCTATTATATAGATTAAATGGCATAAGCTAAC
This sequence comes from Beta vulgaris subsp. vulgaris, assembly GCF_026745355.1. Taxonomy (NCBI): domain Eukaryota; kingdom Viridiplantae; phylum Streptophyta; class Magnoliopsida; order Caryophyllales; family Amaranthaceae; genus Beta; species Beta vulgaris. The sequence continues at coordinate 14,437,701 of NC_079206.1, forward strand.
CGTTTATAGTTTTAGGTTGTAAACTTATCTAAACCCAAATATCATAAAGCTCAACCAAATAATTAAGTTGTGAATTCTTCGTTTCTTCCGTATTATTTTTCCCTTTTTGAATTTTGATTCGTCCTTGAATCAATTGTTCCTTGGTCGAACTTGGACTAACAACGAAGTTCTGAACCAGGGGTACTTTTTGGAGTACAATAAATTAATAACAGTCAAAGGTGTATTGTGAACCCTTTTTGTTACTCTTTGTTTTCCGTGTAGGCACTAGTATCACATGGAACTAGATCAAATATATTAGAATCTTTTGCTTCAATTGGAAAAACAACTTAGACTATTTTAATCATGTCATTATTTTTTCTGGTCCCCATGGTCGTAAAATTCCAGCTGTGAAGGAATAATTTTCACCTGCATACAAATCTGCAAAAGAATCCAATTTCAGAGTTTGACCATTTTTAGCAATTTTGGTGTAACTCAAGACTTTTTGCTCAAGTAATCATCAGCCCAAATAACAAATCAAAAAGCAATGAAACAAGAAATTTGTGCAACCAAGATCAATTAACATTTTAACTCTGTAGAACTACCCAAATCCAGATGTTATAAAGCTCAAGTGCTCAACCAAATGGTCCATTTTTGGAATTTTCTTTTGTGCCCATATCAGAGTCTTTCTAATTGAAGACATGATCTATATATGCGTTGATAGTTTTATAAACAATATCTCGTGTGGTGGTTAGGTATACAAAGCCAGCAGATATTTCTCGTGCGAGAAATTGGTTCATCAAGGGACAGCGAAAGATCATGCTCTACACTGAGAGATCCCATTTTTACCATCGTTACAAGGTAACTTCCATTTGTTGAGGGAATTAATTAGTGCAATACCAGATCTGCAGAAGGCAATATTAGAAAGATACCTGCCACCTGCTCAACTTGGTGCCAGAAAACATGATAAGGAGAGGGACAAAGGATCTTAGCAGTTTTACGCATATTCTTTTCTATTTGATGTCAAGCAAGGTTTCTTTTAGAACAGTATGCTTGATCTTTTTATATACTCATTTCTGTTTTGAACCTGTCATGTAGATCCGCGGGATCCAGAATCTAATTATTTATTCTCTTCCAGAGAGGAAGGAATTTTACCCTGAGGTCAGTATATCTTCAATAGATTTGAGGTTTCTTTCTTTTGTTTTTGTTCGGGTTATATTTTTTTGATATATCGTTCTTTGTCTGTCTTACGGAATCACCTTTCCCCAGCCAAAACAAGACAAAAGAAACCTCCCTCATATTGTTTATCTGATATGTCTTTCAGGTTCTGAATATGCTTGAAGGATCTCAGAACATGACCTGTACAGTACTCTTCTCGTGCTTTGACCAGCTACGGGTAAACATCTTGCGCCTCCTTGTAGTCAAAATTATGGGCATTCTGATATTACTTGTGTGCTTCATTCAACTTTTTATGCTTCGTAGATATGATGGTAGGTATGGTGATGGAAATGCTTACACCTGTTGTATGAACGTGTTCAGCCATTTGCATATTGTTAAATCATACTCCCTCTGTTCCACATTATCTGTTTACTTGACTAACATTTCAAGTATTACTGTTAATTTCAAAATGCCAAAACATTATACTAGTGAGCTCTAAGTATCGATTGGAAAACTACACAACTTAAGTAAATGAACTTTTTGAACTTTTTAGTTTTTCGCCGATGTGATGGACAGAGAAACCACACACAAAAAACGGAGTCCTAAAATTATATAATGTACTGAGAGGAAAGTGTTTGAGTTTCTTGTGAAACACAAAGTATTATTTGTGTCGTAATATTTAAATTTAAAAGACTTCTATTAAGAACAAAAGAGTGAAACTTGTAAGGTGTCGTTTGGTTCAAGATATGGAATGGAAACAAATAAAAGAAGGGAATGGTAATAAAAATGGTTATAGTTATTGGGTGTTTGGTTCAAGTCATGAAATGAAAATGGAATGGTAACCATGACCACCAATTAATGGATTTTGTTACTTGAGGGGAGGGGGAGGTAACAAATTGGGCGAGTCCATTACCACCAACTACCAAGTAATGGAATGGATTGGTGATGGGTTGAACCAAACATGAAGAAAGGGAATCGGTAATTGATTCCATTTCTTGAAGCCTAAAAATAGTGAGCCAAGCGAGCTCTAAATGTGTTCATAATTTTCAAAGATATATGTAAAAATTATAAAATAAAAGGGTGTAGAATTTTCAGAAACATATAGTGTATGTAAGGCTGTGAGCTTGAATTTATGAGCGAAATATTTTCTCGAGGCATAGCATATAGATACCGATTTTTCTATTGTGATGGCTTCGTGACAAATCCTTTAGTTTCCCGTTGGAATTTTTCTAAATGTTGTTGATCATGGAGATAATATAACTCTATATGGACAACTAGAAGGAAGAGAGAAGTATCGAAAGTGAGAAGCATCAAAAGTAAAGAGTAAAGTTCAAAATGTATGAGAGACAGATAGAAAATCCAAAAACTGAGAGAGAAGTTCAAAACAAGTGAGATAGTGTTCTCATTGGATTTGTCTAGGTTTGCTTTCACATTGCCTTCTAAAACTACAATTAGTAACGAAGGCAGTATATGTACACACACATACATGTGTGTGTGTGCCTGTGTGGTGCTGCTCAACACTTAACTTATGATTATGTACCCCCTCTGTGTCAAAAAAGTAGTTATGCTTATCAATGTAAAACTTTGAACATCGATATTCAAATTATGTATGTATTTTTTTTTAAGGAAAAGAAAAAACTAGGGAGGATCCAGAGAGGGGCTACCCTAAAGCATCCTTTCGGATGATCAAAGAAAAAGCAGTATCCGGAGATTCAAACCAATACGTAAGGTTCGAAGAAGAATGCCCGGATGGCCCATCCAATCCGCTCCCATGTTACCTTCCCTAAACCCATGATTGATACGCACGTCATCGAACCCCTTTAGATCTTCCCCTGCATCCAAAAGAAGCGAGTGAATAGCACAAGGAATTATCCAAATCCTTTTAGTAGCCTGGATAACACTCAGATTATCCCCTTCAATTACCAAATTTGTAATACCAAGAGCAAAAGCACTTTTAATGCCTTCCCTTAGCCCCCAAGCTTCAGCAACTAAAATAGAAAAGTGAGGACTTAGAGAATTAGCACCACACAATATCCCCCACTAACCCCCCCCCCCCCCCCCCCCCCTCCACCGACACCACGTTCAACAACATAGAATTTGAAAGCCCGAATTTCAAAACCCCATGAAATTTGTCAACACCACCATTCATTTCTACCTAGAAGTTCACCCCACGATTTATCTGGCTTCAATTTTGGGTGGATTCGGACGCGATTGGATGGTTGTGGTGGTTGGCGGTGAAGTGGTTGGTTGTGGTGGTGGAAATTGGGTTGGCAATTTTGGTGAGGTTGTTGATGTTAAATTAGGGTGGAAATTATTAACTTTAATTGATTTGTGGTTAAACTATAATAATAATTTGGGATGTTCTAATTAGATTGTTATGTGATTAAGTAATGACATTTTTGTAATTCTGGCAAAAAAAATACCTAAAATGGAAAGTTCTCAATTGTTGCGTTTTTTTGTGTCACGTCCAAAATGGAAATTATTGCCTTTTTTGTGACGGAGGAAGTATTATCTTTAACATTGGCATTTTTCCTCATCATATAGCACAAATGATGATCAAAATGGTGAACATGAATAATGCCAACGTACAAAGTATGACTATTCTGTGAAATGGAGGGAGTGTATACTACTATCTCAACCCCTTTTGTTCTTCATGTAAGAAATGCAGGAAGAAATTATGGTGAGTAGGACTCATTAGGTGGGAGATTTGAAGTAATTAATTATTTTAAAAATGGGCAGGTGGAATTAGTAAGGGTAAGACCCAATATCTTGTTGATGAATTTGAAATTGTAGCTGTTCTATTTTTTTTTCACTCTGCTGCATATTGATAAAATGATGTTATGTGATTTCTTCTTAGCTTGAGAGAGTTGTTGGAAGTGCTGCAGCAAAGAGGATGGCATCATCAGAAAAGAGCCTTTTTATCTTCAAATGAGAGGTTGTAGCTACTTGTTCTATAGCTGTTGTGTACTGGATGTAGAGAATATATACTTTAGGTGCACTAGATTTTATTTATTTATCGGAGAGTGATACCCTTGTAATCACAGAAGATGTTCTGAATTGCATTTAGAATACAGACAGCAGGCATGTAAAAGAAATTTTGAGTACAAATCATTTTTGTCCATTCATTCCCCCATGTTTAAAGAGTGTGGGATGGAACAGTGGAATTTTGTGCGTAGGAGAATCAAGTTCACTCCGTTCCTTGTACAAGAGCAACTAGAATATTTTGAAACAAGAAATCTACCCAAGTTCATGACCATATTTTAGTAATATGCAAACTCTAGAGTAAGGGTGTTAATGAACCTAGATGGCTCTCAGACTATTTGAGCTTGGCTCGAAATTTTCTTGAGCCGCACATAGCAAAGTTCGATTTGAAAAGTTCGTGAGCAAGTTCGAAATATATTTTAGTTATATTATTTTTCATATTATAGAAATTAAATAAAAATTTATATTTAAATGTTGCATAATATTTGTGAAAAAACTCAAATTAAGTAGTATAAACCTATTTATAGAATATATGTAATATAGTTTTTTTTAAACTCAAGTTCAGTTTTAAGCTAAATGGAACTAGAAAATTTTAATTCGAAAAAGCATGAAACTCGGCTCGAGTTCGAGTAAAATTATAATGAGTCGAGCAACCTTAAACTTGGTCTCGGTTTCGCTCGTTAACACTCCCCACTCTAGAGCGTTATCGACAAAGACACAAGTACCATCCCAATTCGCATTACCAACAAGTATTACAACAATGTAATTTTTATGAAACTCGGTTATGATTTCATCTTGCTCATTCTTTTTTTTTCTATTGCAACAATGTAATTTTTATACTGTTCACCTATAATTTTTCATTGTCCATTGTTATTTTTACGTGTGGAAAAATATTGTCATATGAGGTTTGTTAGATTCGTCTTGATATATATTTTCAGAATATTATTTTTTATAATTTTTACTAAAAATTAATTAAAATATTAATAAATAAATTTAGGTATTGGCAAGTGTGTAAACTCAATTGTTGCACTAAAAAAAAAAGATGAAATACTAGTCAGTTGCGGATGTGTGGGGAAATAGAGGGGTTAAGGCTTGAATCTTTAACCTCTTGTTTGAAACATTTATATTCAACATTTGTAATATATTGGAAAACCCTATGATGCACTATGCCACAATTTCTTGTAGTAGATGCAAAAAGGAGCAGAAAAGAGGAGCAACAGTCCTATAATAGTTCTCTCATGACAATATTAAAGAATGTTTTAATAGATCAAAAAGGTCATCCAAGCGCAGTAAAGGGTATTTTATTTCTTAATTTTAACTTGATTAAACTCTTAATAATCTCCTTAGAAAAAAACTCTCAATAATCAACACATAATATCTCCATGTTTGTTTTAATTAAGGAGTACGGATGCCCTTTATGACTTTGTCTTATGTATCTTTTATAAAACAATTCTTCTATGGTTTGTCTTGTAAGAGACCGCCTACTTTTAAATTAAAATTTGGCAATGGTAAGCCTAATATTCAAAAGAGAATTAGTCTAATAGTGACTAAGTTAATTTCTTTCAGTCACTAGTTTAATTCATTTGATGACTAGATCTACTTTTATATTAAAATTAGAATGCCTCTTTTAATAGCTCCTGAAGGATCAATTAACTTTCTAAACTACTTTTAAACAACAAACTAGTTATAGGCCCGGGCTATGTACGGGGTAAGAAAAAATTTCATTTATTAATATAATATTCTATGATAATAACACTAAATACAAGTTAGCCTAGTGGTTAAGACTTTAGTATATGTACTTGAGGTCTTGGGATCAAACTCTATACTACGCAATTTCTAAATTTTTTAATTGTCATGGATTACATGAACTAAAACTCCACAGGAAGAGCGCCACGTAGCAAAATTTCTTGTTTATGCACGCCTTTTAATATATTTGTATAGATATTCATTTATTTATAGATAAATTATTTTTAAAAAGTATAAAAACCCTCTTTTACAAAACTTGTAAAGAAAAGATATAAAGTAATAAGAATTATTGGAGGCGATTAAAAAAATTTAATAAGATTGACATGCAGCCCTATTACTTTGGTAAAATGTAATAGAATATGTAAGAATATCTTTTGATTAATATTTTTTTCTTGTAAGTCTCTATTTTTTTTTATGAATTCTTTTAAATTTGTTTGAACTGTTTTTTCACGTCGTCTAAGATTTACCTGAATTTTTCTTCACTTTTTTGATAATAAGTAAAAAGAACTTGAACATAACAATGCTAAAGGTTTTTGGGTAGATATTATATAATGTTACAATATCAATTTATTGTACAATTAAGAAAATTAAATTTGTATTTAGCAGTTAAATGTTAGCGTTCCTTTAAAGTTAAACTCTAAGATATGTAAATGTATTAGATAAGGCGATTGTACCATTCCATTTAAGAAAAGTGTAACATGTAAAAAAAACGAAGGAAGTAGATCAAGAGTTAGAACGAGGTGAACTTGGAGTTACTTGTGAACCGACAAAAGTATGGAGGATTACTCACTTGCAAGTCGATTTCAAATTCCTATGAACTTTCTGATCATAACAATGGAATCGAAATTCTAAACTTTACAACTCCTTATATTTTTCAAAAACTAGATATGGAATTTAATTCCAACATGTCAATCTCCAATTTTGGGTTCAAGAAATTCAAGTTCTCAATAATGGAATGTAATGTGGATGATTTAGATGTCACATATATTAGCTATGGATTTATTAAGGAAATATAGAGTTCAGATTTGGTAGATACTATCAGAAAATTATACTTCCTCCGGGTTTTTTTACATGTTACACTTTCCTTAAATGGAATGGTGCAAAATATATGTTACACTTTTTTTCTTTCCCAAATTCGTAAGTTTTAACCTATTAAATTACCAACTTACCCTTACTTATAACAATTAATCAAAATTAAACATACTTTATTTAACCTAATTTAGTAATTAAAAAATTAACCACCCACCCTAGCAGCCCAGCCCCCCTCCCCACCATCGCAGCATCCTCCATCTCCCACCACCATACCCACTCAACCCGCCGAAAACACCATCCCATCCGCCGGAAACTCCACCCTGTCGATATTCCCCTCTCCTTCCACCGCCACATCCCCTCCCCTTCCACCGCCGCATCCCCTCCTCGTCAATTTGTCCGTTGATTTTCCTCTTCCAACGACGACGATGGCTTGCGTGAGGAGAGAGAAAGTTGGGATTTAGGAAGGGTGATGCGCGACAAAGATAATGGACGACAACGATGAAGGTTGAGGACGATGATGACAAGGGTTGAGGAGGCGAGGTCGGATCTGGAATTCGAATGGGAGTAGAGCGGCTGCTGCGGTGGAAGGGGAGGGGTGGGGGAGGGGCTGTGATTGTGGAGTGGAGGGGAGAAGGAGAGAGTGGGGGTTGGGCTGGGGTGGAGGGGAGGGGAGGGGAAGGGGTGGGGCAGGGGTGGGGTTGTTTGGGTGGGTGGGTGGGGGAGGGGTGGTCCTCACTCCATTAATTCCCCATTCTTGATTTTACCTAAATCCCCAATTAAATTTTTACCTAAGTAATCGAACTTTTCAAAAGTATAACATGTAAAAAAAAATGGAGGAAGTAGTAAAAAGACATAAAATAATTGATTAATTATTAAAACCATAGTAATCAAACCTTAGTGAAATCTATCATATGGCTATGCAAAATTACCTAAAACAAGAGATTCAAAGCATATTTATGTCAAATTTAATATTAACAATTAGAAGAGAGTCAACTAAAGACAATTTACATATTAATTAAATTTCGCAATGTATTTTATGATGATATTTCAGGTATTCTTATGAATAAAGTAGAGATAATTATGAGTCGGGTCGAGTTCGAACCCAGTCATGCCTTAAAAAAATGTCCATTGATTGGGCCGGGTCAAAATTTTGTGCCAAAATCCTCTTATTTCGGGCCAAGTTAACCTAATAATTCATTTTTAGCTTGCTCAAAAATGACCCGTGGCGGGCCCGACAGAGGCAAAAAATCCTTCTCAAACCCGTCCAAAGTTCAGATCAAGTTGATTTCAACGCTAGAATAAAGAAGTGTGTTTTAATTTTTGAAACTTTTCTAAGCCTCGGCATTTTATGATTGCATGGCTTTGTTAAAATGAAAGTGTTTTTTTTGGCAATAACATAAAAACGAATTTTTTCCTTGGATAATGCAAAAGTGAGTTTTAATTCCCAAAATATGCCCAAAAAATAAAAATTCCCTGCGTACCTTCCACGTAGGACGGCACGCGATAATTTTTTTTTTCCAACTTAAGTAAAATCGCTACTTGAAGTAGCGGTTTACAAGTGCCAAGAAAATTTATTTTTTTCAACTTAAGTAAAACCGCTACTTTAAGTAGTGGTTTACAAAAAAAAAAAAAAAAAAAAAAAATTGTTGTTGTTGTTGTTGTTGTGTAAACCGCTAATTCAAGTAGCGGTTCATTAAGCAAGTCAAACTGATATGTGCTTGCAACATTTTGCGCAGGTAAACCACTACACAGGGTAGCGGTTTATATTTATAAACCGCTACTTGAGATAGCGTTTTATGTGTATAAACCGCTACTCACAGTAGCGGTTTATTTTAAAATAAACCGCTACTCTGAGTTGCGGTTTTCGTGGGATAAAACAAAAAAAAAAAACAGTTTCTCGCGTGCCGTCCTACGTGGACGGTACGCTGGGAATTTTTATTTTTTTGGACATATTTTGGGAATTAAAACCCACTTTTGCATTATTCAAGGAAAAAATTCACATAAAAACAAATGAAAGAGTTGAAAGTGGAAATTAATTTAATCACAATTAAGCTAATTTTCTTTTTAATATTGAGCTTATCATTACCTACTTTTAATTTAAAAGTAGATGGTCTTTTACAAGACAAATCCTTCATCCTTTTACCCTTACAATTTCTTGTAGGTACCTAACTTGATCCGTTTGTGCACATGCATGTGCTCTTTTTTTTACTCATTTGCTAAATCACGCCCTAAAATTTCCTGGTAACGCCCTGTATTTGTATAAAATACTGTATTTTTGTATTTTTTTTTTTTCATTTTCTCCTCTTTCCTCACTTCCTCTTCTTCTTCCACACCACCATCACCTTCATGCCCCCTCCACCACCACCAACACTACCACCTCTCATAATGTTTTTTTTTTTAAAAAAAAATGCACACTTGAAAGTGATACAACAACAGGTAGAAGAAAAATAAAAGAAGACATCAAATAACGCAAAAAATCACGTATCTCATATGTTTTGTCGGTGAAAAAAACCCATGAAATGAAACCAATGAAGTGTTGAATTTACCAGCAACAAGGGAAGAATAAATAAATGTGTTCGAAGAGAGGAACATTATCATTAATCATACCTTGCCATTATCGCCAACTCTATCCAAGAACCCATCGGGTAGAGAATGCGGGCTGAGCCCGGATTCCTTCAAAGGCGGCTTCATCACCCACAAGAACACCATCTTCTCCTCTGTTTTATTCCTTTTCTGATTTTTTTTTTTTTTAAAAATAGGTAGGCGTCCACCATGGACGGCCCACCACCGGTGGAGGCGCCCATGGCAGGCGCTCCACCACATGGTGAGGCGCCTGCCATGGGCGCCTCCACCGGTGGTGGGGCGTCCATGGTGGACGCCTCCTTTTTTTTTTGAATTTTAAAAAAAAAAAATTAAGGGAGGCGTCCACCATGGACGCCCCCTTAATTTTTTTTTTTAAAAATTCACTGTAAATTGAAAAATAAAACAGAGGGGGTGATGGTGGTGGATGCGGTGGTGGTATGTTAGGGTAGGTGTTCCGGCGGTGGTGGTGCAGTCTTGTTCTCGCGGCGGTGGTGAGGCGGTGGTTGTTTGGTGGCACCGGTGTCTAGTGGTGAGTGGAAGAAGATGGGAGAGAAAGTGGAGGAAGAAGGGTAAAAAATCTTTAAAAATTAGGAAGTGAGTCAAGGAGAGGAGAGAGAAAAAATACAAGTATACAAATACGGTATAAAAATACCGTATTTAGGGCGTTACTAGGAAATTTTAGGGCGGTGTTTAGCAAAGCCCTTTTTTAATATCGGCGTTGTTCTTTGTATCGTATGTTGTAAGTAGTGTAAAATTTATTATGTTGTTGAGCTTAATTTGTGAGGGACTCCTCCTTTCTCATTTCTTGTTTGTGAATGTGATAACTGAATTTGTCGATAGATGGACACTATCTTCGGCATTTTAGATGGGGATTTGGTAGCTTGTTTATGTGTCTCTTTATTGGGCGTCAAGATAATATTATTGAGGAACTGTTCTTGTATTCTACTACCTCCGTTTCACAAAACATGCACCATTTCTATAAAGCATACAAACCAAGGTTAACGAGAGAGAGTTGTGATTGCATTTCAAAACCATGTGATTATGTTGTAAAGGAGGGGTGTATCGTGGAATATCCAAAAGAGAAAATGGTCCATGTATTGTGAAACATCCAAAGGAGGAAAATGGTGCGTATATTGTAAAACGGAGGTAGTATTTTTTTTGTCTAAAAGGCGGTGGGGTTTATTTTGAGATGAGGCAGTTTTTTTTGTTGGCGGTTTGCAGTCTCTTTTTAGTTGTCATGGTAGTTGTCATTGTGGTAATCGTCTCTATGAAAATTGTGTTTGAGGATAGGGAAGGCAGTGGAAAATGTTGTTTTCGAAGTAACGAGTGACAATAAGGGTATTTTTTGCCTTTTCAGTACAATTTCCTATTTCCTGGGCTTGATGGTGATGGTGGTGGTGGTGGTGGGGGTGGGGTTGGGCACTTGGAGTCAGGATATATGTTCAACAGACACCATGAATGGGCTGCTATACTTCTCCTTTTTCGTTTGGTTTTAATATGCTATAGGCTATAGGTTTGGGTAGATGCAGCTGAAGGGGGAGCCAAGGAGGTGGCCAGTGATGAAGCAGTATGGTAAATCCTGATATCTATTGTGAACTTGTTCCTTAGGCAAATAGAAACAGAGTTGTCATGCAGGGATTTGAGTTTTTTTTTTTCTTCCGGTTCCTTTCATGTCTTTGGAGGCTAGTGCGCACCTAGTGGTGGGGGGTTGTGTGGGTGTTGATTGTATAGGTGAGGCTGTAAGAAGGAAGACAAATGACTACTTGCCAAAAGGTTATGTTACGAATATTAAGATAGAACTGCAATGGATACAACAGTAGGTTTTTAGTTATTTGGTACCATGAGCATGATGAAGTTTTTTGGAACCTAAATAAAATGCACTCTTCTCTTTCTATATTTTATTTGCCTCTCAAAGTCATGAAACGTCTTATCAGGTTTCTCAAGTTTGGTGTTTTGCATTTTGTAGAGCTATCTCTTCTACAACAGGGAACAAGGAATTTGGCTGGACTTTTCGGCACTGGTTTTCTTGGATGTGTCTATTGACGGAGATCCTTATGAAAGAATGGTTTTTGAGGTACTATCTTGCCTGTTATGTAAAGGAATATTGACGGACTGGTCTTGATGACGTCTCTTATATCTCTCCACCTTTTTGCCTTGTGATTCCTTTGAGAAGCATTTCCGCCATATGTTTCTCCAAAATCTATTATTTCATTTTTCCCGGTTCAGATTTTAGAGATATTAATTATACGGTTTTTTCACCAGGTACCCCTGTGGTTTTAAAAAATTCATGGGGTACCCCTAGTTTTAAAAAAATGCACCAGGTACCCCTAAGGTTTTAATAAAATTCACGAAATGCCCTTAATGACTAACGATGTTAAGTTTCCGTTAGTCATTAACCCTAATTAACCCTTTAATCCTAATTAATCATCTAACCCTAACCTCCTAATACCTCACCCTTACCTTAACCATCCAACCACCCCTCCCCCACCCAAGCAGCCCCCACCCTTCCCCCACCACCCCTGTCGAGTTCCATCTCCCCACCCCACCACCCCCGTCGAGTTCCTCTCCCCATCCCCCACCCCCACCACCCCCGTCGGATTCCCAATGGTGACCCACCACCGCCTCTGCTTGCCCCACTCCCGCCGCCAAATTGAAGCCCCCAAATCATCGTCGTCGAACTGGAAAACACCACCTCCTTCTTCTTCATTTCTTTTTCTCTCTCCTTCTTCTTCATCGATTTTCTTTTTATTTCAAAAACTTATTTCGAAAATGGTTTTCGAAATTGATTTCAAAATTGGTTTTAGAAAATAGTTTCGAAAATGTTTTCGAAAATCGTTTTCGAAAATAGTTTCGAAAATGGTTTTTCTTTTCGAAAATGATTTCCAAAATCCTTTTCGAAAATGATTTCGAAAATGATTTTGAAATTGTTTTTTGAAATTGATTTTCGAAATCAGTTTTAGAGAGGGGTGGGGGTGGTGGTGGGTGGGCGTGAGGGTGTTGCTGCTAGGGGAGCAGTGATGCTGCCGGGGGTGGGGTGGGGTGGGGGTGGTTGCTGCTAGGGTAGCAGGGATGCTACCAGGTGGGGTGGGGTGGTGGGTGGTGGGTGGTGGTGGTTTTAGGGTTAGGTTAGGGTTTAGTTAGTTAATTAGGATTTAATTAGGGTTTATTTAGGGTTTAAATTAGGGTTAGAGATGTTAATTAACCCTAATGATTAACGGAAACTTGACACCGTTAGTCATTAAGGGCATTTCATGCATTTTACTTAAATAATAAGGGTACCTGGTGTATTTTTTTAAAACTAGGGGTACCCCATGAATTTCGAAAAACCATAGGGGTACCTGGTGAAAAAACCCTTAATTATATAATTCTTGGTTTGGACAGCTCTTTTCCGATGTAGTTCCAAAGACTGCAGAAAATTTCCGGACATTATGTACAGGTAAACACTATTGATGAGCATGATGATTCTGTAATGAACTACCGTAACTTGGACTGATTAGGGACAAGATTAACAGGTAAAATCAGAATTAGATTGATAATTTACTGGAAAACTGGTGATAAAAGGATACATACAAGCTTTCGAGAGGCTTGCTTTCTCCCAAAAGAACTATTAAAAGTTCACTCAAAAACACTCATCAAAATTCAGCATGATTTTTTTCTTTCTCCTCTCCCCTATATATAGAGTATTTCCCTTAATAACCTACCTAGCTTATTACTCAAGCTACTAATCAAGATAATATCTAAATTACCCCTCCCTAATATCAGTTCATTACATGCCGGCCACCCAAACTTCCACCTTGTCCTCAAGGTGGATAGAAATTTGCACTTGACTCTCGGCATTGGCAACAGTATTTGTAACCATCTTTAGAACATTGTTTGCGTTGTTGTTTGAGCTTTTCTGTGTCGAGTGTTGATTTTATCAACTTAAGTGACTTGTCCATGGTCAAAACTTCCAGCAACTTAGAAAGAAAAAGTGTCTGACTATGGGTGAAGTGGGTAAAAATTGAATAGGATAGGAGAGTATGGGAATTGCATGGAACCAAAAGGAATATCAGTCGAAAGGCTTTGATAAAATTAGTAAAAGTTTTGGTGGGTAAAATCGTGAGTTGAAGGGTTGAGAGATGGAAATTGAAAATTTGAGTGGAGGGATTTCCTATAATGTGGGTTGACGAATTGGGCCTAGATTTAAAAAACATAAACAAGGGCCCCAATTCAGTATAGGGTGGGTGGACTGAGTGGGTCAGGTTCACTTTATGGAATAAGCTAAATAGGTGGATATATTTACCCAATTCTGCTAGGCACGTGTCCAGGTTGCCCTCAAATTTAAAAAGCCCAAATGCTTGTTTCACATGACCCAGCTCCATTAGGTTGCTCGTCATACTAGGGTTCTGTTTTCTTTTCTTATATGCACGTGACTCTTCTGCCCTCTTCCTTCCTTTGTTAATTTCCTTCCTTTTCTTTTTACCATTCTACCCTTAGTAGCTTCTTCTAGAATGAGCTTCCTTTTCCAGCCAAGGGGGAACTCACTAAAACTTCTCCAATACTCCACAGCTTCTGAAGGTTTCTTAGCTTTTCCATCATCCTTACTTCCGGCGAGACCACCGTGTCCACTACCAACACCACCTCTGATCAACAATTCTGGGCCACCACTGAAGCCGCAAGCTTCCGATCCACCCTTCGCAAAACCCTCTCCCGCCTTCTTTAAGCCACCACAATTGGTGGTCCCAACACCAAGCCTACAATTTCCAGCAAAATTACCCGGACCACCGCCTGATCCACTTTCTGCCGCACCACCACGCTCAAATTTCTCTCCATGTGGTTCACCTGCAAACTTATCAGATGCACCACTAATCCTACCACCGGTGAAGCAGCTTGGTGTCAATCCGTTTTTGCACCCCTTGAACCCTCCTTCACCTTCTGTTCCTACCTTTTGCTCTGTAACTTCTTTTGTTGATAAGCCAACCATGGAGCTTCCCTTCTGTTTTGACTCAAGTGAGGTGATGGTGTGAGTGTCCATTTTAGAGGTCGCCTGAATCTCATTAATGGTGGTGAGTTGGGTCCCTTCTTCACTTGGCTTCTCCTTAACCCTTTCTACTGGCTTTCTAAATCCACCAAAATAAGCACTAAAACTCATTTTCCAAGTCCTTGTTGGCGAACTAAAACGTTTTAGTAATTGATTCTTCACCCATTGAACGGCCACCGCCGGTGTTCCCATTCGAACCACAATAGCGCATCACCGTTAAATGATATTATGGCAGCCTTAATCTTCAACTCTTCATCAAACCGAAAGAAATGGAAGGAATCTTCCAAATCCATGATCCAATCATCATAATCTCTCCCGTCAAATGCCGGAAGTTGGAGCTCTTGTCGGATTCTTTGCTCTTCTTCAAGATCTGAAAACCCTTGATTTCTTTTGTGTGTAATGTAGGCGAACTCCTCTTCTATCCATCTATGCATCAGTTGCATAGCACTTGCCTCCGCAAACTCCATTCGATTTTTTTTTTCTTTTTTTTTTTTTTAAAAAAAAAATCTAAAAAATCAGCAGCTCAGTATCCCAGAATTGTACCGCTCTGATACCATTTGTAATGAACTAGCGTAACTAGGACTGATTAGGGACAAGATTAACAGATAAAATCAGAATTAGATTGATAATTTTCTGGAAAACTGGTGATAAAAGGATAAATACAAGCTTTCGAGAGGCTTGCTCTCTCCCAAAAGAACTCTTAAAAGTTCACTAAAAAAACACATCAAAATTCAGCATGCTTTTTTTCTTTATCCTCTCCCCTATATATAGAGTATTTCCCTTAATAACCTACCTAGCTTATTACTCAAGCTACTAATCAAGATAATACCTAAATTACCCCTCCCTAATATCAGTTCATTACATTCACTATAACTATATAAATTACCCCTAAAATATAACTTAGCGTTAGTAACTGTTAACTATATAAAGTGGTATAATCGATGCTATTCTCTCATTCGCTCAACAAACATTCACTAACAAGAAAGCAAACAAAATAAATAGGTACCTCACTGAAAGAATCTCCACTTTGACATATATGATCTGTTAACAACCTCGGTAAGGCACCTGAACATTCAGACGATAATGTCATATGCCGTGATTCATTTTTAACCAGCTTAACACTGATTCTCGACTTTGGTTGTGCACTATCTTTACCCTTTTGCGATGCAGAACAAAACGGACCCATATCTCTGCCAGTAACAACACCTATTTTCTTCAAACAACCACCTTTAGTAGATGGAGGAGCATTGTAAGATTGCATTTTATGTGTAAAATTTGCAGATTGCCCTGGATCGCCTAAGTAATCATCAAAGCAACCAGACGGACTGCAATGCGCAACTGATACTAACTTTTCGGTATTACATGTCTTTTGATCACTAGGAACCAGTGGACTAAGAAATTCAGGAACTACTTTCATTGAATGACCCAGGTCCCTCTCGTTTCTCTGACAATTGTCATGGTCTTGAGAAAATTCTGAATTAGAACCAGATGATCGTATCTTCCTGAATGCAATTAAAAATCTCAATTTCTGAGGCAAAAAAAATATACACTACAAAAAAAAAAGCACAAAATATGATCCTACCTGTTACCGAAGCTATGCAGTGAAGTTATGCGTGGTGATGTAAATACAAGTGGAGGTGAAGCTAGCTCAGGGAATCCTTGAGCAACAGGCCCAGCCTTGACAGGCTGTATGGGAGACAGATTGCTTATGTAATTGAATACAGGTGAGTCCTGAGAAAATAAACAGTCCCAAATGAGCGAATTAATGTAAGTCATCAGTAAGATAACCTCCACTTATCTTCTTTGCAAAGTATCCACTGGTTTATGCA
Source organism: Beta vulgaris subsp. vulgaris (assembly GCF_026745355.1). Taxonomy (NCBI): domain Eukaryota; kingdom Viridiplantae; phylum Streptophyta; class Magnoliopsida; order Caryophyllales; family Amaranthaceae; genus Beta; species Beta vulgaris. The sequence goes on from NC_079206.1 coordinate 14,454,027, forward strand.
AATAATCGACATACCCATAATTTGGTATTCAGGTGCTATCTTTATATACGGCCACAGAAGTGCAAGGAGAGGAAGCTAAATTTAGAAGCATGGATATAAAACATGACACAAGAGATTATACATAAGCCAGGTGGAAGAACTGTTCTCTGGATCTCTTGTTTCCATGGAACTATCAGACACACCTTAAATCTCAGATGCCTTCCGTTGATGTTTGTGCTTATAATGAACCCAATATAAGTCAAGTATCAAACTTCAATGTGGGTGATTTGGCTCTTCTATCTTCTAGAATGACAAAGAGGATTTTAATTTAAACCATATTTTTCACAACATTGCACTTCCATATTCCAAAGGGACATCCACATAGTTGTAGGTATATAAATCATAAATACAAGCTCACGAGCATCCTAGGTATCAAATAACTCCCACTGATCTTAATGTAGTAAACAAGAAATTAGAATGAATCAAAAAAGAAAATCAAGTCGAAATAATACTTCAATCTGGAGGAATTGGCTCTTGATTTTCCTTTACAGCTAAACTGATTTGTTGATAAGTGCAAATTGATTCTCTTATAATTTATTGGTCCAGACTCCAGTAAAGGAAGTTCCATTGTACTAATCATAACTGTAGGTAAAAAAAATCTATCTTCATAAATAAATAGCTCATGAGCATCCAAGGTACCAAATAACTCCCACTGATCTTGGTGTAGTGAGATAGAAATTAAAATGAACCAAATAGAAAAATCAAGTCAAAATAATACTTCAATGTAGCAGAATTGGCTCTTGATTGCTCTATAGCTAAATTAATTCGTTGATGGTAGGCAAGAAGTGACAATGGAAGCAAATTGGTTCCTTCTAATCCATCGGTTCAGACTCACAGTTAAGGACATACCAACCATAACTCAAAGCAAAGTGCACAAACCCTATCCAAAACACAACTTCTAACCCAAGGTATAACCTCAGCACCATTTTTACAAATCTGCATACCTAAACAAGTGTTAAAAAAATAAAATAAGTTAATCTAGAAAAATCTTGAAAATGTGTAAGAATTAGAATTAAAATATCTTGTAGTAAGAAAAATCTAGATAGTAGAATTGTCTAGAAGCAACAAATCCTAGAGTAAACTAGTACATGACATCTAGAAAGAACTAGCTAAATGTAATCAAATACTTCTAGGAAACTCTTAACCGACAATAGCACCTATAAATACATCTAAGTTGTATTGTGACAATATGTATGAAATACAACTCAAGCCAATTATTACAATTCACAATAACCTTTCTCCTTTTGCCCACTATCTCCTACCATAGTAATAGTCACTAAGTTACAACAAATTAATCACCAAAACTTCCGCCTAAATAATTTCCAACAATAAGAGCAACCATGCTAATTTCCTAGCTACGATCAATAATGCATCCAGCCTCATGAAAGCGAATAACCCCGTTCTTTTCCACGTGAAGGAGGACTAACGGGTGTAGGAAACCTGTCTTATTAGAGTTCTCAAGACATCAAACCCACCACAGTGAGCAGTATACTAAAAACATAATCCCACCACTTCCGCCACGAAGAATCAATAAACCATACACACTAATAAATCTCATCAAAAATCATAGTCCAATTGTGTAAAACATTAAAATGATGAAGTTGGGAAATCAATCTGCTACATTTCCAACTAATAAGAAACAACCTCAAACCTCACATAAAAATTCCCCATTCATATCCTATCCACAATCGTAACAAAAGCCACAATCTCATCCAAATATTTTTAACGCAAACAAGTAATTACCCCAATTAACTGGAAAACTCAGGTAGATTAACAGATGAAAACAGAAATTACATGAACTGGGTAGTGATTAAATGTCATGAAACTAAAAGATCTAGCGTCTGATTACTTAAAACGAACTTAAAACTCAAACAAATTTCCCACAATTCAACCGAAATGATTAGGGTAAAAAGCAAAAGAGCATAGCATAGAAATAGGAGTTAAGGGCACATGAGGGTACTGAATTTTGAGAAAAATTTCAGTTAGGGTACTGAACTTTCAAAAGTTCCAGTTAAGGTACTCAAATTGGACGGACGTTACTTTATGGTGCATTTATGTCAAATGCGCCGTTTGGTGCATATTCCTAGGCGCGTGTGCAACACGAAAAGCCACCTAATGATTAACTTTATTGAGGCGATTTATTTGGCGGGTTTTATTATCAACTCTCTGTCTTCTCTGTCTTCTCTGTCTTCTTTCATTGTCTTTATTTCCTTTCCTTCTCACTCAAATCTTATTTAAATCACTGCACATCCTTGTCCTCTTCATTACACCATTTATAAACATAATATGTGGCCAGCACCAAAACCACCAAAATTCCCAAGAGTAACTGAGACTTCTGAAGAAGGTATATTCTTCTTCATTTACTCCATTTTTTTTTACAGAGCTTCATTTATTTCTTTTGTTTTCCTTTTTAGTACTTTTTGGTTACCTTTTTGGTTGTTGTGTGTAACTGGAGTAAAAAGTAATTTTTTTTCCTTTCTTGTTTAAAAAGGCGATTTTTGGAACTAGTTTAAGTTGTTTTTTGTTGGATTTGTTTGTTCAATGTTGATGACGCTAAGGGTTTGATGGTTAGTAAAATAATTTTTTTCGTAATTGGGATTTGGGTTTTGTAGAAGTAACATTGTGTGGGTGTTAATTGTTTTTGAAGTTTAGTTGTTAAAGTTAAAGTATAATTTATAAAAATTAGGGTTAAGTGAAATTTAATTAATTTTTTTTGTTTTTGTTAATGAGTAGGTATGGAAGCTTTATGCCATGCACATCCTTTAAGTTTGCACCAAGACGTCCTAGTGACCCACATATTCAGTAGGCTAAGGTGGGAGGATCAGATCAAGATTGAGCGAACCTGTAAGAAATGGAGGCTGTGGTGGAGACTCAGAACTTATGGTAGTAGTTTCTGGCTTAACGATCGTAGGCACATTGAGAAGTGGATAATGATGATATAATCTACAACAATGGGAGGGACCTCCATGCTTGGATCAACAAGGACATGACGGTGTACTTTGATGGGTTCCCATGGTTGTTCAAAGAGGATTGAAGAGGAAGGAAGTTAGGTTTTAGTGCTTTTTTTTTGGTGGTTTAGATTTTTTGCCTCTGTCATAGCTGTAGGAGGGTAGAATGTGACAGCACTGGCTTTATTTAGGGTGGTTGTCACTGCTATGACAGATTTATTTTTGTGTTTATATGAATGCAAGCTCCAAAAACTTAAGTAGTTGTTATGTAATTGGTTGGAGCTTGCCAATTTTGTATGAATGAATGCTATTACTCTTTATCTTTAATTATATATGAATGTATATATGGATTCTACAATATCATTGTTTCACCATTCCTTGCACTTACTTTAGTATATAAATGTTTGTATGACAGATTCTATGGAACTAAAACCTTGCATTATTATGCACCATGGTGGAGAATGGTTTGTTAATGGTGACATTAGATACGATGGTGGTCAAGTAAGTGTGTTTGAAAACTTACCTGATAATGTTGATGCTTCATATGTAAAACAAATCATAGACAACTTGGGTTACAATAATATCATTAAGCTTCATTTTGTTGATCCTAGGAAAGACTTTTGTACTGGTATTAGGTTCTTGGGCTATGCTAAATAATTATTTGATCCATTTTTAGCACTGCTTTTACAATACAAGCTTGTACATGTGTACACAGAACATGCAATAGTTAGGCCATTTGGGGTTGGTAATGGATGGAGTGGAGTTGGGTCAAGTCAGTGTGGTGAAGGGTCCTTAGTGCAATTGTTGTGTGATGGAGATGAGGCATTGGTCCCTGAAAATGTTGGCCATACTAGACAATGATACCATGTAGATATAGACTATGATACAGAAGGCATAGATGAGGATGATGATGAATTAGTTAGTGCTAGGACCAAAGTGAGTGATGAAAAGAAAAAACAACAATCTTATGAGGAAGAATAGAGATGTTAAAGAAAGTATCTGCAAGTAAGGGCTTATGTGAGAATTTGTTTGGAGGTGACTTTGAAGGGGATAGTGATCTTGGCAGTCCTAGTGAAGATGAAGATGAGGAGTATGGGTACTTAGAAGCTGCACCTTCAAACAAAACGACACCTAGTTGCAGCAAAGGGGTAGATGGAGGGGATTTTGGAGTTGACTGTAAGTTTTTTGTAGTCAACATGTTTGAAATGCAAAGACTTTCAGAAAAGCATTAATTGACTACTCAATTGAGATTGGGAGAGAATACCATCATCAGTAGGAATGACCCCAACAGGGTAGGGGCTAGATGCATCAACAAGGAAAAGGATGTCCTTGGAGAATTTGGGCTTCATTGGAGAAGTGAAGAGAAACTTTATGGTGAAAACCTTGGTGCCCAATCACACTTGTGGAAAAGCCCCTAAAAACAGAAACATGACAGCTTCTTGGATTGCTAAAAATTACAAGAGCAAGTTCAAAATATAAATCCTTACATGAGGCTACAAGATATAATAGAGACAGTCTGGCTAGAGTGGGGGATTAAGGTGAGCAGAGTTGTAGCATACAGAGCTACAAGGAGGGGCAAAGTTTGATTGTAGGGGAGTATATGGAGCAATATACCTTGCTGCAAGGTATGCTGCAGAGATAAAAGAAGTAACCAGCAATACAGATAATTAAGATGGATGGAATATTTTTGAAAGAATGTACATTTGTTTTGAGGCACTGAAAAAGGGGTTCTTAGCTGGATGTAGGCCTTTTATATCTCTTGATGGATGTTTCTTAAAAGGACCCTATGGTGGACAACTTTTAGTTGCTGTTGGGAGAGATGGGAACAACCAAATGTTCCCAATTGCATGGGCAGTAGTAGAGGTTGAATCTACTTCTAGTTGGACATGGTTTTTGCAACTTTTAGGGGAGGATTTGAGATCAAATGAAGGTGTTGGTTACACTTTCATGTCTGATCAGTAGAAGGGTTTATTAAGAGCTGTGTCAGATGTGTTTCCCCAAGCTGAGACTAGGGTATGTGCAAGGCATGTGTACTATAACTTTAGAAGGGTGTTTGGTGGTGGTTTAGAGTATAGGAAGCAGTTCTGGATCATGGCTAAGAGCACCACAGAAAATGAATTTTTGGTTAACATAGAAAAGATGAGGATAATATCTACTGCAGCTGCTGATGATCTCCTAAATAGGAACTACAAGAAATGGTGTAGAGCCTCCCACACTCCTCTGTCTTGTTGTGATAGTGTGGATAAAAACATGAGTGAGGTTTTCAATGCCTACATATTGAACTCAAGGCATAAACCTATCATAACTATGTTGGAAGACATCAGGGAGGGGTTACGGAGAGGCTTCACAAAAAGAGGGATGAAATAGGTAATAAAGAGATGTTGTTGTGTCTAAGAATACAACAGCAAGTTGAGAAGCACAAGATTGGTGCTAGGGGATGGAATGAATTCTAGGATGGGGGTTTCTGTTATGGGGTGAGGGAAGGGGCAACACAAATAAAACATGTTGTCAATTTGGAAGCCAGAACTTGCAGCTGTAATGGATGGCAAATTAGTGGGATTCCATGCAAACATGCAGTGGTTGTAATTTGGAACAAAGTTGAGCAACCAGAACATTATGTTAACCAATTCTTCACAAAATCAGTGTATTTGAAGGCATATGACTACTTGTTGGAGCCTCTAAATGGAGCAGAAGAGTGGCCTAGTTCTGAAACTTTAGTGATTGCACCAAAACTCAAGAAAGTGAACAATAGGCGCCAAGTGAAGAGAAGGAAGGTAGTTGGAGAAGTTACAAGTACGGGGAAATTGAAAAGAACAGGCTCAGTAATGACATGCAGCCTATGTGGTATTCAAGGGCATAACAAGAGAGGTTGCAAGAATGTACCTACAGAGTCTGTGCACATGGGTGCAAATTAGTCAAGTAGTAGCCGTGCACAGAATGTACCTACTGTACCCATGCACCATAGAGGTGTAGGTATATACACCTACCCAAGTGGCTACCAAAGAGTTGCTACTCTCCAACCCCAACCACAGCAGCCACCACAGTAACCACCACAGCAGCCACCACAACAACCCCCAAGTCAACCACTCAATCACACAATCCCACAAAGAAGAGTAGCATGTTATTCAGATTATGAGGGTGAGCAGACTATATATTCATTCAGCCAAGAATACTCATTCAGTCAGTCACAACCAGAGAAGGGTTCACAAGCTTCACAAATAATAACTAGCCAAGCCTTACAGGTATGTGATTTGATTGAATTAGCTAACATTTTTTTACCTTATAATCTGCACATGTATTCTGAATTAGTTTCTTTATACATATTCAGGACCTAGCAATGGCTAAAAGGATGCAAAAAAAGAGAAATTAGTTCAAAGGTAACTTATATTTAATTAATAATATGCTACTACATAGCTTCATATAGTAATTAGAGTCCTAAATAAACCCCTTACATAGTTATATATTGTACCATAAACAAACAAGAACCAAAAAAGGAGTACACAAATCCAAGCCCTAACACACATAAATCCACCCTTTTTCATTTTAAGCATGATATATTTTGATTCAATCTTCCTTGCCTTCTCATTTGCTGTCTTCAGATTGTGCCTTAGCAACATCACTTCCCTTCTAAGCTCCTGTTTCTCCTCCATTAACCCCAAAATCACATTTTTTTTGCCACTCTATAGGCTCTTCAACATCACACCATTTGAATAACTTGCACCCCCTTGTATCAGTCTCAGCATCGTAGTCAGGGCATGCTACAAACCTTCTACCAGGGTTGTCCCTTGTCCAGGGCCGTCTTAAACTATTCGGGGGCCCTGTGCTATTTATAAAATCACATGTAAGAGTTTTGAGATATACTTCATTTTTTTTCATAATCAAGTAACTTTTTTTTAGTACTCCTTATGTTATAATCGGACAACCAAAGAAGTTTATATATTTTATATATTGGTAAATGAAAAAAAAAATCATATAAACAATTTAAAGTTTTATAGACTTATACGATATAAGTGACATACTTGTAAGGTGTAGAATGTAGATGACTTGTGGTTTTTTTTTTTTGGAATGGAAATTTTCGTCTCACATGGACATGAATAATTATCAAGGTAAAATATTTAAAAAAGGCAAAACTCAAAAGACACCTAGTTTTAGAAATAATACAGTATAAAAGGGTGGAAATATTAATAGCCAAGTTTCCAAAAAAAAAACTGAAGATTTGCCATGAAAGAAGTATATAAAAAATCCCCTAAAAAAAAGTATATAAAAAAAGAAAAAGGAGGTTTCCCACCAAAACATAAAGGAAAAACATAGAAGTATTCATCAAGTAGGCAAAAACGATGATGATAGAGTTCGAACAGGAAAAGGAGGTTCTCCCACCAAAACATAAAGGAAACATAGAAGTATTCAAGTAGGCAAAAACGATGATGATAGAATTCGAACACGGACCCTGCAATACTCTGTTGCAAACTTGCTAAAATAGCGCGGAGGATCGAGAACCACCGCTCCAAACATTCAGTTTGTGAGTACTTCTCCAACCCTTTCTTTTTCTCTCTGTATGAGGCCCCTCTGACATATTGGGCCCTGTGCTGAGGGCCAGCTTGCACAGGCCCTTAGCCGGCCTTGCCCTTGTCCAGACTCTGATTTTGGTTACAACAAACCCAGAATGACATCTCTTGGGAATTGGGGGCATGGAGCCATAGCTATTTCTTGACATTATGCTGCCTAGGTGAACAAAATACTAAAAATTAAAATTCACATTCGTAAAAAAGGGAAAAAAAATTAACATTAGGTTTAATTTTCTTTAATGCAGTTGCTTTGTACCTGATTAATTGAAGGTGATGAAGTTGATGTTTTTTTTGCTGCTGATGGAAGAACAACAATATCGGATTTTTTCGTGTTGGGGAAGTTCTTATTTTTTGCTGCTCCCGATTTCTTGAGAGAGATGATTTTGTGGATGTTCAAATATATCTGTTAATATGGTTCAGTTTAAAATATATATGTTCATTTGTTACCGTTGAAGAATTTCGCTGGCTTTTTTGAATTAAAGGTACTGAATTAACTGTAAGTTTGTATTTATTGCCACATCACTATGTATTTATTGTCATGTCACATTTTACTTTTAATTTTTGGGCTATTAACGGCAGAAAGCAAAGTTTAGTACCTTAGGGTAACGTCCGTCCAATTTGAGTACCTTAACTGGAACTTTTGAAAGTTCAATACCCTAACTAAAACTTTTCACAAAGTTCAGTACCCTCATGTGCCCTTAACTATAGAAATAGAGTGAAAGAGATTGGTACTTGAAAAGCGGAAGAATCTGATGAAGTAGGATTGATTAATTTGATTTTGGTGTTGTTAGCAATAGTTGATTTAGATTCGGGAGTGTCCATACTTTTGCTAAAACCCTAACCCTAATTGATAAATGGAGATGAAGAGCTGTAGTTGAACTCTCATCTCCTGGAACTGACTGCTAAGTAAAAAGGGGTGTAGTGTAAGAGATAGAAATTGAAGAAAAAGACAAATTCAATTGAACAAAGAAAAAAACACTTCGAAAATGTCTTTTTGAATTATTTTTTTTTTGAGGGGAAAGAGAAGTGCATTAATCAAAAGGACAAGATGTCCATAAGTACATAAGGTTGAACAATACTAGGGCAGTGACACTCCCAACATTGCTCAATCCCAAAAGGCACTACTCTAGCAACGTTATGGGCAACAGTATTCCCATCCCTTTTAACATGAGAAAAAGAAATAGAAGAAAAAATATTACGCGTAGAAAGAATGTCCTCAAGTATTGCATCCAAATTGGAGAAGAAGATTGATGCTTTTGTTAGTCTTTTCGTGGCTACTAGGGAGTCAGACTCAAATATCACATCACCATACCCATGAGCTTTGGCTAAGCGGGTCGCCATATAAATGGCCTTACATTCAGCTACCTCGGAAGGCCAGTAGGCACGTACACGTCTAGTTGCAGCAAAGCACACCTTATCTTCCGAGTCGCGGGCTACCACTCCAAGTCCCATCCAACCTTCATCGGCCAAGCTTGCATCCGTGTTCAATTTAATAACGCCAGCAGGGGGAGCATGCCATCGACCAGGACTAGGAGCCGCAAGGGGATGTCCTCCACCGTAAATCTTCACAGTATAGTTATTAAAATCATTAACTTGTCTCATAATCCTCTGGCACACAACAGTGGCAGGGTGGCTTGTATGCTCAAAGACTTTTCCTGTTTCTTTCAACCTAAATATTCCATAGGATATAGCAACCCTTTTGAACTACACTTGTCTCCATCTCACTCCATCTAATGAGAGTATCACACATGGCTTCATCTTCCACCCCTGGTAATAATATATAACTACCCCGCACTTCCCACAACTTTAGCGACATAGGGTAGCGATAAAATAAATGTAATTGTGTCTCATTCTCTCTGGCACAACAGGGGCACCATGCTTCGTCGACAAGGTGGCGTCTCTTAAGCACTTCCCTTACCGGGAGTGAACTTGTGCAAGCACGCCACAGGAAATGGTGTACCTTAGGCGACACATATAGGCTCCATAAAATATTCCACACTCTATGAAAATCATCCAGGTTCCCCTTTTCCCAACATATAAGTTGTTTTCACCGAATAAGTGTTGTCCTTTGAGTATGCCCAAGTTAAATCGTCCTGTAAACATCTAACACATAAAGGAATGGCCAAAATACAATGTTGATCACGTTCATTGAAATGTCTCTTAATAATTTCCATATTCCACTCTTTCCTTTCAACATCCATTAAATCCCCCACCACTTCTAGTCCCTCTACTCGATCACTCTTGATGAATCGACCTTCTTCATCCCCACCCAAGGTGCGCTCCATATGTCGATTTCCATACCATCTCCAACCCTCCAGATCAAACCCTCCAATACCAAACTCTTCGCTCCCCAAATACTACGCCACGAATAGCTATGCGAATATCCTAGCCGCGCTTGGCAAACATTACCATGAGGATAATACTTGGAACTCATTACCCTACTCAGGACGGACTTTTTATAATGTAATAGTCGCCAAACTTGTTTGCCCAACAAAGCATCATTGAAGACCGCAAGATCCTTAAATTCCATACCTCCCATACACTTGGGTTTGCACATTTTCTTCCAACTTAGCCAATGCATTTTCCGTTCATCCCCACTCCCTCCCCACCGGAATCAAGCCATGTCAGAGTGGATTTCTTGTATAATAGCGACAGGGAGTTTGTAAACGTCCATCAAATATGTAGGCAATGCTTGGATAACAACCTTGATAAGAACTTCTTTCCCAGCTCGTGACAAACACTTTTCCTTCCAACCCCTCAACTTCTTCCACATTCTATCTAAGAGTTCCTGGAACAACACTTTCTTAGATCTCCCACCAATAGATCGAATACCAAGATACTTCTGGTATCTCTCAACTTGCCTCATTTGGAGAATATTAATCAATTCTTCTTTTTTCTCACCGCTTACACCATTACTAAAGGATACTTCTGACTTTTCATAATTAATTTTCTGCCCAGATGCTGCTTCATAATAAATTCTTCTTTTTGAATTTATAAAAAATGGAGGGAGGGGGAAAAAAATTTGACAAAGGGGAAAATTATCTTTAATCTCTATTATCTCTACTTTTTTTTTTCCTTCCTACTCTAACTGCACGTTTGTCAACACACTTCTTTGATCCTAAGTATCTTCCATTATATATTGATAAAAGTTATAACGATTGAACATTACTAAAGTACTAGTCATTAAAACGAATCAAATAAGACCCCGCATTATTATATTTTTTAATATATATTGAAAAAAAGAACAAAAAACAGAGGGACTGTTATATAAGCCAAGGGAGGTCATGGTATCCCCTATGAAAAAACTATTATACATTTGATCAAGAAGAAAAATAATAAAGAAAATATTTTCTTAATTCTTTCCTCGTTTACAAATATGGGTTATAAGTAAAGTTCTACAATACCAAAAATAAATGTCTTTTCCTCAAAAAGAACAATACCGAAAATAAATGCATAAAAATGTGTAAAAAGAGTAAACTCACAATTGGAAATTAAATATCAATTGATGACTAAATCAAGTTTCAAACAATTAAAAGCAAATATACACAAAGCTTCTTCCTATGTAAACTCTCAATTGTAATAACAATTTCAAATAACATATATTAACAAACCATAAAAGATTAAGAAACTTAGAGAATATTCTTTTTTATTTATTTTTTGGGGCTCACAATCAATTAGGATAATAAATAATTAAAGAGATAAAAATATCATCAGATAATATCAATTTATAATTTTTTTAATTGAAGCACTAGTCACAAATAGTAGGCCTAAAAACTCAATTATCCCGTGAAGTTAAATGAAACTACTACTCATAAAATACGCCTTTAAATATATGTATTTTTAAATAAATAAAAAACATAACCTAGATCATTGTTTAAAAAGAAAGTTGTTGAATTATCTATCAAATACAGGATAACATATCCTACCTCGATATGGTCCTTTATGGAAAACATTATTCTCTACACAAGAGCAATGCAAATAAAAGACAATAGTGTTCTGAATGTTCACCATAAATATTACACTCTTAAGTTAGTTTTTTAAACACTTTTTTATGTTATTATTAATATAAGGGATATTCCATTTGGTGCCATTGTACTTTTGGCTTTTTCATTTGGTATCACTATTTTTCAGATATTCTACATGGTACCACTATAATTTGATTTTATTCTCTATTGTAGCATTCAACTAAGTAAAATGTTAATTTAAGTTAGAATAGGCTAGAGTTTTACTTCGATTTACATGTTTTAATTTGCGTTAAGGTTTTAGTAATCATTTCAGGCGTTAAGGTCAAAGTTGAGGTCATATTTGACAATAAAAAGACATAGAATATTATGATCATTTTTATGAAAATTTTGACTGAAAAATAGAGCTTTAAGGGTTAAAACGACACCCTAAAATCTTAATTTATTAAATTTTTTGCAATTGCAAATAGAAACATGCAAACCCAAACAAAATCTATTCTTGTTCAACCATTAACTAACATTTTACTTAAAAAATGGTATGATAAAGATTAATATTAAATTAGAGTGGTATCATGTGGAATTTTAAAATAACAGTGGTACCAAATGGAAAAGCCAAAAATTCAATGACACCAAATGGAATATCCCTTAATATAATACATTGTTGCATGCATCGCGTGCATATAGTGCTAGTACTAACTATAAGCGAATGTGAGTTATGGTGTCCTTCTTGTAAAAATCTGTACTTGTCAAAAAAAATGCTTATTTTAAAATATTCAATTTTTTCTTGATCTACCACTATGTGTAATAAGAAAAGTTAAGATTGCCTAACTTATATAGTAGGATGTAATGTATTCATAAAACCTTTCCTAAAAAATATGCTTAAAAAGATACATTTTCAATTAAATATTTAACTAATATAACTAAAGCAATTCTAAACAATTATAAAGTAACAACTTACAAAGTTTATTTCTACCTAAACTTCCAATTGCAATTATTTCAAATAACATATATTAACAATCCATGGCCATAAACATACCAAGAAAATAAGAGAATAGTCTCATGTTTTTACTATTTTGGCTTTTATAATTGTCGTATGCGTCGATTAGAATAATTTATCATTTTAGTTATTTAAAGGTTACTAGTAGTCGTAGATGTCATTTACGATGATCCATCTCATCATTTTATTTTTATATAGAAATTTGTCATGATTATTATATTATTTAAAAATATGTTTGTGATTCAAACATACTCCTATTAAAGAAGTAGACTTATGCCGTCCAATTTTTCAATGTAATGTTACGCAATAAATTACACATATGTTAAAGAGATTAGCATATACTCCCTCCGTTTCCTAAAGATCTTTCCTCTTTCCGTTTAAGTGCGTTTTCAAAAGATCTCCCTCTTTTACTTTATTCCTTATTTGGAATTTTTTTTCTCCTTTTTACCCTCTTATGTCCCTATCATTTGGTCCACCATTACATTATTAATTCAATTTTACTCCCTTTCTCTCTCCTACTTTAACCCCTTTTTATTTGTTTATTTATCTTAACCCCTTTCTCTCTCCTACTTTACCTTCACACCCCACACAACTTGATTCTCATTGGTATCTATAGTAACAATAACAAGGAAGATCTTTAAGAAACGGAAGTAGTATCATTCAATAATATTTATCTATATTGAAAAAAAGGTTACGAATGATCATTGATATTAATATATCGTCGCACGCATCACTTGCTTACAAGGCTAATACCAAAATATATAGCAACGGATGGATGGAGGTTTTTTGCACTTGGGCTTAGCCTGCAGTAATATAGCGGCCATCAACTTTAACAATTTGTAGAATGTAGTTATGTAGATACTTATGTAGTTATGTAGATACTTATTTTCTTTACTTGAGGTTCGAGTTATCTGGAAGTTATGGCGATTGGGGACTTGTGAAGGTATAAAATGAAATACCATTGGGGATTCGTGTTAGCGGTGATCATGGTGCAAACTAGGGTTGTTAATAAGCTGGCTTGCAAACTATTAGAACTTGGTCAAAATTTTCTATAATTGAGCATAGCAAAGTTCGATGCGGAAAGTTTGTAAGTAGGCTCGAAATATGTTTTAGCTACATTATATTATACTTCCTCCGTTTCTTAAAAAGTGCAACACTTCTTGTTTTCACGTTTGCCAACGCATTATTTTAACCATTAATATCTTCAATTATCAATAAGCAAAAATTATAAAAAATTGATATTAAAAAAATTCACATTCAGACGAATCTAACAAGATCCCACATGACTATGTTTTTCCTAAACCCTAAATCACCAAATTTAATTAAAGTTTAAACTGTGAATAGTAAACACTATGCAAATGTTGCACTTATTTATTAGAAACGGAGGAAGTAGAAATTAAATGAAAAGTTATACTTAAATTGTGCATAATACTTGTGAAAATTTCAAAGTAAGCCGTCTAAACCTATTTATACAAGATATGCAATATAAATTTTTAACTCACTGAGTTTTAAGGTTAATTGAACTGAAAAACATAAACTCGAAAAAGCTCGAGATTCGACTCGAGTTCGAGTAAAAGTGTAACGAGCTGAGCCGAGCCGAGCCAAGTCGAGCAACTCCTGACGTAGCTCGGTCTCGGTTCATCTCATTAACACCTAATGCAGACTACAGAAGGCCCAGGTTAGGTTTTTGGTTAGAGAAATGCCATGTTTTGGACCAAGGTGTTTGGGCTGGGATTTTTTCCCCTATATGAAATAATTGGGCCCAACTTTATGGGCTTTTACGGGCCTACAAATAAATTAGGTTGTGCTCGAGATTTTCCATTTGTTTTATTTGTTGTGATTAATTAGAGAGCTAGCAAGGCAATTCCAGTAGTGTTTGATTGTGCTTAGATTAGGGGGCATGCTCTGGAGAGATGGTTACTCGACAATAACCATAAAGTATAATGGATTACGATTCAATACTGTTTTTTTTAATCTCATGATCATATATAATAATAATACTCTATCTGTTTTCTATCTTTCATACTTGGAATTTTGACATTATTTATATTTAGAAAAAAAATTCTCAATTTATAAGAAAAAATATAGTTATGTGAGGTCTTATTTGATTTGTCTCAATTAGTAATTTATTAATGAACGATATTTAAACTTCAAAGATGTGCATTGGAGAAACGCACAAAAAAGTGAGAAGGATAAAAAAAAAGATAGAATATATTAATTGTCTAATTGATTATATATGATAACAGATTTTCATTTATGTTTCATGTTTATTGTTTTTGTTTGGGTATAATTTATACTTTTAAGAATGCAACTACGTAAAAAAAAGGTTTTGTATTATATTATCTCACTTACATTATAACGATACATGATTATTTGATTTGTATGTGACTGTTATAATGTTACGTAATTTAATTTCTTAAATCCTCCTTGCATGTTTATACATTGTACAGTTGCATGACCTTTTTTATAAACATAAATTTTATTAATTGAAGGTCAAACGACATCTACAATAGATATTAAAGAAAAGCAAGATACAATCAAACAAGGTTAAATCAAATTCGTCTTTGAAGCAACTACAATGAACCGGATCGAACAATACATCGCATCCCCCTTATATTTGTTGAATCAAGTAGCTATTGATAAGGAAGTCTATCATTCTGACATAGTTTGGGAATAACATTCTTTATTGAGCCGTGTTCACCGCATTCGAAATTTCAATACCTTCATGTTGAGTCTCAAACTTCAACTAATGAGAAAAATTTCTCATACCTAAAGATAAAAATACCATACTCACAACTCCTATAGGGAAGAAGAAGATCTCCACAAAAGAGACTAAAATCCCCATAACAGAGTTTGAAAAAATATCATAGAGAGAGACTAATTTATTCAACAAAAAAATAAAATGAACTAAAAACCGAAAATGAAAGGGAAAAAGGGGATTAACATGGATGAAATCATCCATGACAGCTCTAACTGATGAACAAGGGAAAGGAGAGACTAGGGTTTGAGAGAGAAAAAAGAGAGAAAGGGAGGAGGTGGATGCATGATACTGCAGAGGTTGAGGGGATTTCCATATAACTAGCTCGTCCAATTGTACAACTGCATGACTTGATTTATCTATTCATGTTCATATGATCTACTTGATGACATCTTGTTTATTTAAGGATTTTTTAATTTTTTACCACCTTTTAAAATCAAAACTAGTTATTAGGCCCGGCCTATACCCCCGGGTAAGAAAAAAAATCATTTATTAATATAATACTTTACAATAATAACACTAAATATACCTTAGCCTAGTGGTTAGAACTTTACTATATGTACTTGAGGTCTCGGGATCAAACCCTATACTATGCAATTTCTTAATTTTTTTAGTGTACATGATTACATGATCTAAAACTCCCTAGGGAGAGCCCCACGTGGCACAGTTTCTTGTTTTCGCACGCCTTTTAATATATTTGTATAGACTAGTTTTTAGTTCTTTGTTATTCTCCAAGTTATTAATATTTCATGTTAAAAAAATATCATCTAATGTTGCATATCTTATTGGTTAGATATCTAGTATATTGACTTGAGGTTACGTGCTCGAACCTTGTATGGAGCATGTTTCTAATTTTTTTTACTCAATAGTAATGACATGAAATGAAAAAACTAAAGGAAGAGTGCCACGTGGCGCATAGACTTGCTTAATAACGCTTTTTAATATATTAATTAATAATAGTGATTTTCAAGATAACCGCCTTATAAGTTCATTTTTTAAAAACCACCTTTTATGACCTAATAAATCTCTTTAAATACATACTAATTGACAGATTTCATCCAAGAAATCGGTCTTAAAGAAGGGTTTAAACCTTATATATATACATTCTAGTGAATCAAGGTGTAGGTGATGAAATCATTCTTAAACCCTTTTTGAGGATGATATCCTTGACGAAATGTGTCAATTGGCCGGTATTTAGAAGGATTTAGGTCATATAAGGTGATTATTTTAAAAAATAAACATATAAGGTATTTATTTTGAAGAACTTGATTTTATAAGGTGGTTAAAGTCAAAAAATCCTTTATTTTATTATGAATGTTTTTAGAGTTTTCTTGATCTATCTAGGCAAGGAAAGTTGCTTATCGAGAAATGTTATTAAACCTTACAAATTATTTTATCAACACATGAAAGGCTCAAAACAAAGAAAATGCTCAAAACAATGAAAAGAACATCTCCATTATATCAACACATGTATATGCCACATAAGTCTCGAAGAGTGTCAAGACAAGTTCAAGAGTCATAATTCATGAGTAATATATCACAAGAAAAACATAAGACTGATGTAGATGTGTCATTCTATAAGGTTTGAAAATCCTCACTAGGCTAATGCTTATCAAGTAAAATCAAGTCTTTCTTGGGGAATGTCAACCAATCTTACCACGAAGTCATTCAAGTTGCAAAACAATGAAACCATGAAGCAATCAATGAAGTCTAACTCAATCTTGTAACATTTAACTATAATATTCAAGATATGCCCAAATCTCGTGAATTATCAGTCTTATGAATTGAAACATATATTACCTATAATCATAAAAGAATTTCCTAAATTTTATGACATGCATGAATGCAACTAATATGCTCCTAATACTAAGAAAACAATAAATCCTAACTCACTTTTGTAGGAATCACGATTGAATTAAGCATGTGCAACAAGCACTTTAAATCCCTAAACTTAGTGAGGTCTCGTGAAGTTAGAAGACATACCCACAAAGCCAAAATATGCAAATATGTAGAAGAAGTAAAATATATAATGAACCTATATGAAAATATGTATGTGCAAAGTTATGACCCAAAAGTAAATCCTCCCCCAAGCTAAATAACACATTGTCCTCAATAATGTGACAAATAATTATAGGAAGGGGAAAACATCCACAACTACATAACATGATCAACTTCCTCAATCACACAACCAACTTAAACCAAAATAAATGGAAAAAGACATGATTCTCAAAAACTTGAATAGAAAGAAAGGAAAGATTATACCAAAGGTATATTGGATAAAAACCCAAAGTTGAACCTCCTCACGCATCATAAGATCAAATACCTAGATATTTATATCAATGAATAACAAGTACTCAGCGCCTGAATCACATTTTGTATAAAGTTTATAAGTTCGTAATAAAAAAACTTAAATTGCCTAAATCTAAAAGTAAAAAGCAAAAAAAATAAGTAGAGAAAAATTGGGTCGCCTTTTAGGAATAGCTCATCAAAGCTCGTAGTAGCTTGTCAAATGCATCTGCATGAATCTCACAAAAACGTAAATAATATACAAAAAAAATGCAAAATAAATTAGTTATAATTCTCTATAAGACCTGCAAAAGGAAAATCAAATAAAAAGTTATATCCACAAGACAAGGAATAAAAAGAAAAATTATTAGTCTTTTTACATGACCCAACGGGTTGGATAAAAAAAGAATGTGCATTAATTACATTATCACATAAGTCATTTAAAGAGGGAGAAATAAAGAATGATGGAGGGTACAATATAGGCCAAAAATAGTAGGTGGAACCGATAAAGACTCATGAATCACATCACTCTCATCTATAGACTTCTTCAAGAAAGGTTTTTCAACCAGTAGTTCTTCCTTCTTTAAAATATCCATGACATTAATTCTTCCTATACTTTGAATATCAATCCTATAACACTCATTTTCTATCCAACCCACATCATCATCATCATAAATATACGG
Source organism: Beta vulgaris subsp. vulgaris (assembly GCF_026745355.1). Lineage (NCBI taxonomy): Eukaryota > Viridiplantae > Streptophyta > Magnoliopsida > Caryophyllales > Amaranthaceae > Beta > Beta vulgaris. Next base: position 14,472,265 of record NC_079206.1, read on the forward strand.
TTGGGGATGAGAATTTTGAGTATAATAATCAAATTCATATTGGGGTGAGGGGGTGAAATTATTCACTAAAATCACATCACAAGACAAAATAACATCAGAAGTATAAAGGCAATTAGAACAATAAGGAGGTGGTGTAATGTAATTTGGGGGTGAAGGAATTAGTTTAGCTGATAAAGACATCTCCCAATCATAAGTATCCCTAGCCAACCACTCAATTAAATCCCAACAATAAACAGGAGATTGAAATAGAAATCCTCCATTAGACATAGATTTTACCACCATCCTAGTTCTTCATTTAACCCCTCATAAATCACTAAACACATATTCCATAATTCAATTTCATGATTAGGACCAATAGAATCACCAAGTCTATGATAATATTTTCCAAAGAACCTCATTCTCACATTGAGGAAAAGAAAAAAAATGCTTTAGAATTACTAGCATGAATTTGGGATTCACATAACATATATGGTTGATAAGAGGTTTTTAGTGCGTCGTTAAGATACCAAAAATCACTTTCCAGACAATATTTATAAATCCTAACAAGCAATTACTAATAAAATAGTAAGGGCAAGTCAAGGGTCGATCCACAGGAAAAATGGGATTAATCAAAGTCTATCAAGTCTAAAGTACCTAATTGAAGGGTATTTGGGGGTTTGAAAAGATTTGGTAACAACTATGACTAGCTAAAAACTAGAACTAGCAAAAAAACGAGTTAATTTATCAAATAGGAAGGCACTAGAGTTAAGGTTACTAGTATGAATAAGAATGGACAATGAATGTTAATGCGATTGTGATGTACGGAGATGATTATGCAAGGTTTAGTTTCCCTCTAAAATACTCGAGTCCTCTCTCGAATGGTCCTCAAGAATAATCAAATAATCAATCAACTAAGTACTCTCTCGAATGGACTTTAGTCAATTGATTAAGAGATTCGATAAATTCGGAAAACCCCTAATAAAGGATCCCCTTAATTTCTACCCAATATCTTAGCCTAGAAATTAAGTTATTCTTGGGATGATAAAGAGTTCAAAATTCGATTTAAGAATATTTGAATTCAAAATACCAAAATATAAATGTGATCAATATCTATCCTAAGGTTTCAAAACACCAAGATCAATGCATAAACTTCTTTAAAGCATCACAATCTCATCAACAAAGCATTTTAAACCCTAATTCATACTTTCACCCTAACCCTAGATAGGAAACTACTCACTGATCATGAATTTTAAGCAATTAAACATAAAATCTATGACTAATCTAAGGCTAAACATGATTAAGAGATAATTAAACTAACAGAAATCAAAATTATGAGACTATGAGAATGAAGATCTAAGAATAACTAAGAACAAGAACAAACACGAAAATAATGAAATAAAACTGAAACTTTAAATTAAATTGAATGAAAAGTACCTTGAATGTTATCGGAATCACAAACTATGATTAACAATTCTCAATAAAACTCAAATGTTTTTCTCTCTAGTATGAATCCTAAAAATCTCTCTCAAAACTAGAATAAAGCATAAGTTCAAACTAAAAACAAAACTATCGTTTTTAATGAAGGCTCGATTTTTTCTTTCCGGAAACGAAGGGTGCGGGCGCACCAAAAATAGATGCGGGCTCACCAAGCAGAGGTGCGGGCGCACCTCACCCTTCTGCCTCAAACTTGGACAGTTCAACTTAAAACGAGCATAACTTCTTCATTTTATATCTAAATCAAGCTTATGACCAGTCGTCAGAAAGATATCGAAACGAGATTTCACTTCCAACTGGAATTACTTTCATCCGATTTGTGGTTTGAAAGTTATGTCCATTTGAAGTTCTCTATTCAAGATTCTATTGTGCAACATACTCCTTTGTGCAAGCGGACATGGGGAATGGTGCAAGTGCACCATTTCTCAATGTGTGCTTTGTTTTCATTGCTACCTTTTCCAACTCTACAAATCATAGCCATCTCAGTAGTTTCACCTATATCAAGAACATGGGAAAACAAGGTGAAAGCAAATGTACTAGAAATTCGGTCAATTGACTAAAAATCTAGCAAAATGTCACTATGATCAAATATGGTCAAGTGAATGAAATAGAAGGAGGAAGGGAGAAGAAAGAGGGAAGAAAGGGAAGAAAGGGGAGAAAGAGGATCAAAATGAGCTAAAAGGAGTCCAAAAAGTACGTTTGAAACACACTTATCAATGGTTATTCATTAAAACTCATGCAAAAATTCAATTATTGCACTTTCTTTATGGAAAAACTCAATAATAATAAATAAATTAGTATTTTGGCCAGGACGATGCCTCGAGTCAGTTCCAATGGTCAAATATATTATTATATATAAATTTTTATAATTAATTTTATTAAATTTTTGAAATTTTCTGTCTAGTGCAAAATTTGATAACGTATATGGCATGATAAGTTGTTTTTCTTTTAAAAAAAACTTCTAAGGAATTGGGGATATAACAATGTCAAGTGAAATTATAAGACTTTATCATGTTTTATTTTGAAACATTAAACATTGAAATGGTAGTGGATTGGTGGTTAACTCTCATATATCATTTCAAATGTCATGGGTTTGATTCCTAGTTCTACACATACATTGTTAATATTTTTAATGAGATCATAAACATGTGGCACATATGTTGGAGAGTGCCACGTGGCATCGTTCCTTTGCTAGGAACGTCTTTTAATATATTTACTAGTTATTAGACCCGGGACGTAATACTTTATGATAATAACACTAAATACAACTTAGTCTAGTGATTAAGATTTTAGTATATGTATTTGAGGTCTCGGGATCAAACCCTATACTGCGCAATTTCTAAATTTTTTTATTGTACATGGATTACATCAACTAAAACTCCCTAAGGCCCTTCAAAAAAAAAAAAACTAAAACCCCCTAAGGAGAGCACCACGTGGCACGGTTTCTTGTTTATGCAAATATTTGTATAGATTCTTGTTTCAAAAAGTTAAGGTTGTGCAATTCACTAATTACAATAAAAAAAATACTCTGCTACTAACTACCAACAATAATCTATTTAAAAAAAAACTACCAACAATAAAAATTAATTTGGTAGCTAATGTCAAGACATTACAACTAGAAAGAATTAAGTATTATATAAGAATGTTCGAGCTAATTAAGAACTATTATAATTAACTTAAATTTAATGGAAGAAGAATGGATACATGAAAACAATACAACTATAGTCTATATATCATCATAAACCTAAATAACTAATTGCAAAAGAAAAAAGGTATAAATCTTGTAAAATAAAAAGGTTATCCTTTCATGGGTTCATGCTCATATCCTAGAGAGTGTTGGTGGCTGATTCTTCCTATTTAAAGAAAGAGGAAGAGGAAAAAAGAAAATTGACAGAGGGAAAAAGAAAAGCAAAAGAGAAAATAAATGAGGTGAGGTGGGGGTATAAATAAATATATGGTCAAATTAAACCTCGAAGATTTCTCAACTCTCATTAGAGATGGCAGTGGGTAATGGACCCTACCCGGATCCGTGGATTCAGATCCATTTTTTACGGATTTGGATCCTCAAATTTTGGACCCTATGGATCCGGGTAAGATCTGGATCCTCCTTGGAAAAAACGGATTCGGACCTGGTCCTAAATTATTACCTAGATCCAGATTTGTTTACCCATTTTTATAATAATAATAATAATATTTAATATTATAATATTAGTTATTACAAGTAATTACAGATTTTCGCTTGAATTTCGAATTATTGTTCTAATTAATGTGCGAATTTACTGGATTATTGAGTTCGAAAAATCGATTGATAATTGTTGATCTTTTTGAAATAGTTGTTAATCTACAGTTTGATAATTAAATAGTTGTAAATAGTTGCAATGGTTATTTTTCAGAAATTAAATTAAATTTTTTGGTTTATATTAGATGACTTTATTGTTTAAAATCTTTAATTGTTGTGAAAATTAGGGTAGTTTGAAGAAAATAGTCAAGGATCCGTATAGGACCTAGATCCGTAGGATCCATACGGATATGGAGCTGGATCCTTATTCTTATTACCCAATGGGTCCGGGTAGGATCTGGATCCTTGTTTAAAAAATAGATATGGATCCTAAAGGATCCTGTCCAGATCCTACCCATTGCCATCTCTAACTCTCATCATCACCTCGACTATCTTTATCAAAACTTTTACCAAATTTTTACCAGCTTTTCCCTTTGATTTTGAACTGTCATCTCTTTCTTCTAGGTTGCACCAATACGGGTACGGGGATGGATACGGGTACGGGGACGGAAAACGGCAAAATCAAAATTTCAAAAAACGGGTACGGCTTGGATTCGGCAAAAAAAAAAAATATTTTTTAATGAAAATTATTATGTTCAATTTTTCCTACATCTCCATTAAATTTGTGTACAAAAATATTAAAAGACATGCATATGAAACTATGGAGAAAAAGCTTTCCTTCCTGTAAATAATTTGATTTTAGTTTAGCAAAAAAGAAAAAGAAAAAAAAGAAGCAGAAACATACTAAACAAAGTTGTGAAAAAGCCAAAGACAGCTGTAAATATAATATTATAATACACTACTCACTTTCACCATTTCACGTGCCTTTTTTAATGACCTTCCCCCTTCCCCACATACTGTACAAAAGAAAAAAAAAATTAAACCAGAAAATGACTCTCTCTATCTCCCCTGATCTTCTTTCCTTCTCTCTCCTCTGATCTGCTTTTTCTCTCTCCTCTGATCTTCTTTCGTTCTCTCTCCTCTGGTCAAAAATTCTAAGATGAACAACTAAATTTAATCGGCGAACAAAATTACAAAACCCTAAGAATCGAGAAGAAGAAATGATGAGAAGGTTACTTGTTCCAGCCTGCGTTGAAGAAGAAAACCGGCGAGAGGAAACCGGTAAAGACCTTGGGTACGTGGTTTAGTATAAAATACGTACCCAGCCCGTCCCCGCGTTCGAATTTTCCGTCCCCAACAACAGCCCGCGTACCCGGCCCTATGGATTCGTTCTGGGTACGAATCCTAGGCGAATCCGTACCGTACCCGGTACGGGAAACGGTCCCTGGAAGGCGTACCCAGGCATCATAGTCTTTCTTGGCTCTCTCTTGCCAAATAAAATTAACGTTATGTTTGTAAGAAGGGAATAAAATCATGAGTAATAATGCAATACATTGTTATGTGGACGTTCCTAGAAATTGTAGCCATGCAACTTTCACGTTGATTTGAGCCTCGTCTACTTCGCCGAACCTGACAATGCACGAACGACTCCAAAAGAAGTGAAGCTAAAATATTAGCCGGCTGCGAGGCCGTATGTGTGGTGGGAATTGGGATGTGCCAACTTCGTATACGTTACACCATGTACGAACTGAGCTCTTGGTCTTTTATATTCTAAGATTATGTTCACTTTACTGATAGAATTTCTGACAGGCGCATGCGGAATGTTAATGGATCAATTTTGTAATTTATGAATTTTCGTTGATTGGAATAATATGTTACAAACTTGAGGGAGATACATATGATATGTGATATGCAAGGTTCCATAAGAGAACTATTACTTATGAATGTGGTCGGAAGTACATATGACTCCATACTCCTATGTACAATGCTTACACATATTTATAGGAGTGGTATATCTTAACCTACTATATTCTACACTAATCTTATATGATCTAATAATATTTGGTGCTAGATTATTCTAGATTCTTCATTCCTAGATTTTTCTATAATATGTTTTAATTACATATATATTTGTTTAGATAACTCTAGAATTCATCTTGATTTTTACACTCGCTTTTTCTAGATTACTATTTTTAACATTTACCTTATTTTTACTCCATCCTTTTCATTTTAATCTACATATTGACACTTTTTATGCCAATGCAAAACTTTGAGGATATATATCTTTAGTTTTGTATTTGTAAAAATTATAAAAAGTACATCTTAATAAAATAAATGTTATAATGAATCTAACAAGATCCCACATGACTATATTTTCATCCGCGTATAAATCACAAATGATGGTCAAAGTGAATTTTATGAATAGTGTAACAATTAAAATGAAACGGATGGAGTACTTATTTCATATCATATCAATTCAGATCAAAAAAATAAGTTTAGATCAATCAAATAAGTTCAAATTATGCTTATATTATTGTTGTTGTTGTTGTTGTTGTTGTTGTTGTTGTTGTTGTTGTTGTTGTTGTTGTTGTTGTTGTTGTTGTAGCTGCTGCTATTGTTGCTGTTCTTGTTGTTGTTGCTGCTATTGTTGCTATTGCTGTTGTTGTTGTTGTTGTTGCTAGTCTTGCTGTTCTTGCTAGTGTTGCTGTTGTTGCTGCTGCTGTTGCTGCTATTGCTGTTGTTGTTCTTCTTGTTGTTGTTGTTCTTGTTGTTGTTGTGGTTGTTGTTGTTGTGGTTGTTGTTGTTGTTGTTGTTGTTGTTGCTGTTGCTGTTGTTGTTGCTGTTGTTGTTGCTGTTGCTGTTGTTGTTGCTTTTGTTGTTGTTGTTGTTGTTGTTGTTGTTGTTGTTGTTGTTGTTGTTGTTGTTGTTGTTGTTGTTGTTGTTGTTGTTGTTGTTGTTGTTGTTGTTGTTGCTGGTGTTGCTGTTATTGTTGCTGTTGCTGGTGTTGCTGCTGTTGTTGTTGCTGCTGTTGCTGTTGTTGTTGTTGTTGTTGTTGTTGTTGTTGTTGTTGTTGTTGTTGTTGTTGTTGTTGTTGTTGTTGCTGTTGCTGTTGCTGTTGCTATTACTAAGTCCTCTAATTCTGTTTCGTAGCTTGAGAGTGACACATGTTGGTGTCGACATGTAGTTTAATGTAAACTGACCTGTTGTCAACGTCAACCTGAGTTTGAGTGTGGGATGACATTTTGTCAATGTCAACTTGAGTTTGAGTTTTGTTTGGGTATCGAATGTATTTGAACAGTCGGCACATGTGCTTGTTGATGAATTGGAGAGAGAATTCTAAGAGAATATTATGAGCTCTTGAGAATAATGATTTTTCCGTTCCCTCAACTGAGAGATGTGAGGTATATTTATAAGGAATGGAGATCCCTTCATGGACTTGGTAGTTTATGGATTTGGGCTCGTTTATGACTTGTGAGTCTTTTTACCTTTGTCATTTGACCATCTTATTCGAACTAGTAATATGGGCTAGCCTAAATATTTTAGAACCCAAATTATATTTGTTTAATTTAATTTGGATATGTTATTTGAGTGGACTAAATTAATTAAATTGGACTAATTATATTTATTTTAGCTCAATAATAATTACTTTATTTTAATGTAAAAAACTAATAAATTTTTGATATCTACAAATTACCCCCTCGATAATATGTCACGTACATAATTTAAAGTGTTTAATCATGACAGGTCTCGTCGTCTCAACAAATTTGATTTAAACTAGGTCGTGTTTTAACATTGCCATGATTCTTGATTTTTACGGTTTCGCAGTTACGTGAACTCTTTCAAGTTTTATCATGATTCCACTAGGTTTACCATAACCTATAAAAGCCAATAAGGATAGCCCTCCTTTTTTTTTTCTTAACCTGCGATACCCGAACTCCTTTTTCACCAGTTAAGGTAAACCATGCAAGTTTTTTCTTTTCTTTTTTGTTTGGGTTTTCAATTCACAGTTAGGGTCTTTGCTCTTTTGCTTCAGTTTGCATTCTTTCACTAACACCATCATCAATCAACAGATCACAACCAAGTAAGTGCTAAAGTTGCTTTTTTTGTTTTTGTTTTTGTTTATGTGATGATGATGAATAATAAAGATCAGGCGGGTTAGAGAATTTGGTGAATTAAATTCCAAGTCAATTCAAAGCATCTGATTTGGGTGAATTTCAATTTCTTGAAGAGGAGGTCATGGAATATGCATAGTGTTGCCCTTTCTTTTTTCGTTCTTTTTTTTCTTGGTTCTTTCAAAATTTGTTTTTTTTCTATGGATTTCTGAATTGGGCATTTTTTTTTGGGTTTTGTGTGGTATTTCGACAAAAGCAGAAATCTTGGTGTTTGATGTGGGTTTTATGTGTATGTGTTTTTTTGTTGTCATGTCTCTGGATTTTCATTGTGAGGTAGAAGACATTAGGTGTTTTGTGGAACCAAATAAATCCGACCCCCTTGGCTTTAATCTTTACTAAACTAGCATATACCACCTTGAGAAATATACAATCTTTATTAAGTCATCAATGTGTACAAGCCTGCAATCTTCAAATATCCAAAGTATTCTCCGACGAGGACAAACAATTGTAAGCATGTGGATGAAGAGAGATGTCACATAGTTCCAACTTCAACCAAGGATGTCTTGGCATAGTGGTTAAGATTGAGGTGCTGTGAAAGATAGGTCACAGGCTCGATTCCCCTCCCCTTCTTTGTACTTTGTACCGCCTTCTTGGCTCATATGGATAAAAAAAAACATAGTTCCAACTTCAAGCCTCAATGCAAGTTCTGAGAACAACAGTTGACCAAAAATAGGAGAGAGAAAGTGCGTGAAATGATGGAGATTGGAGGCCATGGGAGAAATCATTAGCAGAATAATATCCAAATTATTCGTCTACTAGCACATTCTTTGCTGAACAAAAACTCTAATTTGTCGGAGAAGTGAATTATACCCAATTTTATTTGTGAAAATAAAAATTGCATTTTTCTTCTTTACACAAGCGCGACTACTGATGAGATGTTTAGAAATTCTCTCTTTTGTTTATACTTTTATCATGTGACACCTGATTGCAAGTAGAAATAAACATCTCCTTTGTGTATTCTTAATATATAACAATTATACATCAGCGACACTTAATATTTGACAAGTCGAATTTCGATATCCCTTTTCTTTTATCAAATTGTATTTTGACATATTTTATTTGACTTATAGTACATTAGAAATTGTGAGATACTGAACTTCTAGACTAACTTTGAAGCCTTGCAGAAGCTCAAGACTAGTAAGGTGATGAATTTTTTTTTTTTTGCACCTTTAAGTCTCTTCTTTTTCACTTCTTTGATTTTTGGTTGATTAGTGCTATAGAGATTGCTTTTTTTTTTTTGTGACTTATGTTTGTCGATTTCAATGCTCTTTTTGTTTGTTTTGTTTTTTTTTTCAAAGTATCATGAAGGTGTAATATTTGAAATACCACGTAATAAACACTGTTAATCTTGTCATGTACTCGATTTTTTTTAAGTCTCTTTTGTTTCATTTTCTTTTTGTGTTCCTGTATATATTTTTTTGTAACAAAATTTAAATCTTGATGTTATGGCGTACTTTACATGACTTGGAGCACATGAACTTCTAGACTATCTTTGAAGCGTTGCAAAAGCTCAAGACTAGTGAGGTGATGATCTTGTTACACCCTTTTTGTCTAGAATATTTTATCTTTATATCATTTTTGTGCATGTGTACCCATATATATTTTTTTGTATGACAGGTTCACATGAAGACGGGGATTTCATTGCGATGGGCCACATGACTTTAGCACTAAGAGCCTGTCAGGGGTGTTACTCATATGTCTTTAGCACTGTGACACCTCCAGACAATCCCTTGAAGACGCAGATGAAGATGGGGATTTTGTCGTGATGGGCCACATGTCTTTAGCAATGTGAGTTTGTCAGGGGTATTACTCATATGTCTTTAGCATTGCGACAATGACACCTCCAGACAGTCCCCTCAAGACGAAGATGAAGATGAGGATTTTGTCGTGATGGCCCACATGTCTTTAGCACTGTGAGCCTGTCAGGGGTGTTACTCACATGTCCTTAGCACTGCGACAATGACACCTCCAGACAGTCCCTTGAAGACGAAGACGTCTGACTACCCTTCTCCCCTTAGTTATTACGTCCGACCCTTCTCCCCTTAGTTATTTATATATTCTTTTTTAGCACACTTTTTTCTTTCAGGATGGTGTACTTCAAAGAATTCAAGCAAGGCGATGACATTCATCTCTCTTTAGTTGACAATGAAGAAGATGATCTACGGATTGGCACTACTTTCGTTATTCACAAATCATTACTTCGTCCTGACGACATGCATACGCACATTGACAAAGGATCGTTACTGAGTGAAATGTAAGTAAAGGTGAGCAAAGGGTCCAACGACGCAGTTCCGATGTATGTCCTTAAAAGCAATCTTCGAGACAACTTTGAGCTTCCTACGTCTTCATCGATGCTTGGTCGCAGAATAATTTCAGGTTCGGCGCGCTGGGGCTCTAAAAGTTTGAGAATATTGGGCGAGGCAGTTTATTTGTCTGGTTATTGGGAGTGGACCGAAGACGTTCTGTCTCGCTTTGGGGCAATTCTTGACTCTTGTTCTATTTACTCTGCAGTTCAAGCTTTTCTTTATTTGTATGACAAGAACCTTGACATCATTCGCTCATTCTGTGAGAGCTGGTGTCCTACTAACAATACACTACTTCATACCATGACTGGCGAGTGATCAATTTCATTGTGGGACATGTACAAATTTGGGGGTTACTATTGGAAAGATTTATGATGAGACAGTCCCTAGCTACAACATCATGCGTGCTCGAGACAAAGAGGGAAAACGATTACTATCTCAAGCTTGTGAGGTATTGTTTATTTTTTATCATACCCTAACAAAAGACCCCAACTCTAGAAAAGGTGTGAGTGCTCAAAGTTGGATTGATTTTTGGTGTAAACAGAAGAGAGTCCATGAGGAACCTACCAAGAGTCTTAGATACTTTGAGTCTCGCCCAAAATTTACTGTTAATCCTAGCGTAAACATTGAAATTCAGCCAATTGTTTGGGAGAAGGCAGAATCTGATATGTTTGATCTTCTTGGGATCAAATCTGTGAATAGGAAGACATACATTTCTGTTGCTGCTTTTATATCTTTTTGGTTATGCACTTTTGTGCTATCTGACTCTGAAGAGAGGTTGATTAGACCGAGCACTTTTGAGATTGCTGCCTTGATGGCATGTGGGCACACCTTTAGTCTTGCAATTCCTCTGCTTTCCAGTATATATTGCGGTTTGAATGCGATTGCAAGTGCTCCAAAACTAGATTTTTCAAAAACCTTCTTCCCAGCACATTACCTTTATGGTTGGCTAGCATATTATTTCATCATTCACCATGATGTCGATCCTGTCTCACCTGGTCCTTTGATGGTTATATATTCAGGTGCAAAAGGATCAAAAGTCTTTAATGGAGAGGATGCTCACAATCTCATACATTTAGGGGCGTCAATTAATATGGGTTGCACCATGTTGAACAAGAAAAAACATGACCTTTTGCAGGATGACGATCAACTAGACCCTGTCAAATTTAGTTATATGGTTTCTCTTCAATTAGGTTACCTCGTCTTGCATTCCTGTGCCAAATTTCATGTTGAACCCTACTCCCATCATCAATTTGGACGGCAATTTGGTTATTGCCAAGAAAACACGGGTCTACTGCGCCGTGATGTACAAGAATGTAAGGTGTCTTATTATGAAGCTTTGCGTTATTGGACGTTGCTTTTGTTTACAAGAAGCCAATCTCGTGTTTTTACACCATGTCAATCACTAGACTGGAAAAACTTGGTGACATCTAAATTTGCTAGCTAGTGGCTTAAACTGACTATTGGAGATTTAAGGAAGAATGTTGAAACCCTTTGTTCAAGCGTCTTAACTGTTGCATTAAAGTACAAGTAAGATCAACGACATAATGATGGAAAACGTTTGAGTCAACCAAAAGATGATGGTTCACGTGAACCATCATCTTTTGGTTGACTCAAACGTTTTCCATCATTATGTCGTTGATCTTGCTTGGACTTTAAATGCATTAGTTAAGACGCTTGGACTTTAATGCATTAGTTAAGTCGCTTGAACAAAGGATTTCAACATTCTTCCTTAAATCTCCAATAGTCACTTTAAGCCACCAGCTAGCAAATTTAGATGTCACTAAGTTTTTCAGTCTAGTGATTGGCATGATGTAAAAACACAAGACTGGCTTCCTATAAACAAAAGCACCGTCCAATAACGCAAAGCTTCATAATAGGACACCTTACATTCTTGTACATCACGGCGCAATAGACCAGTGTAATCTTGGCAATAATCAAATTGCTGTCCAAATCGATGAGGGGAGTAAGGTTCAACATGAAATTTGTCACAGGAACGCAAAACGAGGTAACTTAATCGAAGAGAAACCATAGAACTAAATTTGACAGGGTCTAGTTGATCGTCATCATGCAAAAGGTCATGTTTGTTCTTGTTCAACATGGTCCAGCCCACATTAATTGACGCCCCTGCATGTATGAGATTGTGAGCATCCTCTCCATTAAAGAATTTTGATCCTTGTGCACCTGAATATATAACCATCAAAGGACCAGGTGGGACAGGATCAGCGTCATGGTGAATGATGAAATAATATGCTAGCCAACCATAAAGGTAATGTGCTAGAAAGAAGGTTTTTGAAAAAGCTGGTTTTGGAGCACTTGCAATAGCATTCAAACTGCAATATATATTGGAAAGCACAGGAACTACAAGACTAAAGGTGTGCCCACATGCCATCAAAGCATCAATCTCAAAAGTGCTCGGTCTAATCAACCTCTCTTCAGAGTCAGGTAGCACAAAAGTGCATAACCAACAAGATATAAAAGCAGCAACATAAGTGTATGTCCTCCAATTCACAGATTTGTCCCGAGAAGGTCAAACATATCTGATTCTGCCTTCTCCAAAACAATTGGATGAATTTTAATGTTTACGCTAGGATTAGCAATAAATTTTGGGCGAGATTCAGAGTATCTACGCCTCTTGGTAGGTTCCTTGTGGATTCTCTTCTGTTTACACCAAAAATCAATCCATCTTTGAGCACTCACATCTTTCCTAGAGTTGGGGTCTTTTGTTAGGGTATGATAAACAACAAACAACATCTCACAAGCTTGAGATAGTAATCGTTTTACCTCTTTGTCTCTAGCACACATGATGTTGTAGCTAGGGACTGTCTCATCATAAATTTTTCCAACAATAGGTAACCCCCCAAATTTGTACATGTCCCACAATGAAATAGACCACTCGCCAGTCATGGTATGAAGTGTATTGTTAGTAGGACACCAGCTCTCACAGAATGAGCGAATGATGTCAGGGTTCTCGTCATATAGATAAAGAGAAGCTTGAACTGTAGAGTAAATAGAACAAGAGTCAAGAATTGCCCCAAAGCGAGACAGAACGTCTTCGGTCCACTCCTAATAACCAGACAAATAAACTGTCTCGCCCAAGATCCTCAAACTTTTAGAGCCCTAGCGTGCCGAACCTGAAATTATTATGCGACCAAGCATCGATGAAGACGTAGAAAGCTCAAAGTTGTCTCGAAGAGTGCTTTTAATGACATACATCGGAACTGCATCGTGGGACCCTTTGCTCACCTTTACTGACATTTCACTCAGTTACAATCCTTTGTCAATGTGCGTATGCATGCTGTTAGGACGAAATAATGATTTGTGAATAACGAAAGTAGTGCCAGTCCATAGATCATCTTCTTCATTGCCAATTAAACAAAGATGAATGTCATCACCTTGCTTAAATTCTTTGAACTACACCATCCTGAAAAAAAATGTGTGTTAAAAAAGAATATATAAATAACTAAGGGGAGAAGGGTCGAACGTAATAACTAAGGGGAGAAGGGTCAAACGTCTCCGTCTTCTAGGGACTGTCTGGAGGTGTCATTGTAGCAGTGCTAAAGACATATGAGTAACACCCTGATAGGCTCACAGTGCTAAAGACATGTGGCCCATCATGACAAAATCACCGTCTTCATCTTCGTCTTCAAGGGACTGTTTGGAGGTGTCATTGTCACAATGCTAAAGACATATGAGTAACACCCCTAACAGTCTCACAATGCTAAAGACATGTGGCCCATCACGACAAAGTCCCCGTCTTCATCTTCGTCTTCAAGGGACTGTCTGGAGGTGTCATTGTCGCAATGCTAAAGACATATGAGTAACACCCCTGACAGGCTCACAATGCTAAAGACATGTGGCCCATCGCGACCCCGTCTTCAAGTGAACCTATCAAGAACCTATCATACACAAAAAAAAAATATACGATACACATGCACAAAAATGATATACATATAAAATATTCTAGACAAAAAGGGTGTAACAAAATTATCACCTCACTAGTCTTGAGCTTCTGCAACGCTTCAAATATTCTGATCACTGCTCTATATAACTTGGTGTCAAAAGTTTCAAGGTTCGAATATGTATTGTTTAACAAGGAAGTGCAAACTTTTAAAGAAAAAGGCTAAATATTGGGTCATTACAAGATTTGGCAATATAGCTAGACAATTAAGTAACGTCGAAGGAAAGCTAGCTAAAATTCAAAATCAACTCCTAGGACATAAAGATTGTCCTCTTCTTATTAGACAACAAAAATTTTTTTTGGCTAAGCAAACAAAATTGCTAGATTTTCAAGACTCTTATTGGAAAATCAAAGCTAAGTCTAATAATTTAAATTTTGGGGATGCAACCACAAAGTATTATCATGCGTGTGCTTCGATTAGACGAAATCGTAATATAATCACTTCTATTAAAGACCCACCAGATCATTTAGTTACTTAAAAATTAGTAGAAGAATGTATTACTAATGCATTTAAGAAAAGATTTACTAAGAATATGGACTGTTGCTTTAATTATGACTCTGATCTATCTTTATTATAGTGTACAATTTCTGAAAATGATAATATTGACTTATGCGCTGATATATCGATAGAAGAAGTCAAATCTGCTCTGTTTGATCTAGCGCCGGATAAAACTCGGGTCCAGATGGTTTTACTCCTTTCTTCTATCAAAAGTATTGGAATCTAGAGGGAAACTTAGTGTATAGAGCTATTAAAGCCTTTTTTCACTCTGGAAAATTTTTAAAAGAAATTAATCATACTTTCATTACTCCAATTCCGAAAATTGAAGCTCTATTATAATCCAAATTATTTTCGACCTATTAGTCTGTGCTCAACTATTTATAAAATTATTTCAAAAATTATGGCTAATAGATTGAAAGTAGTGTTGAGTCAGATTATTCATCCTTTACAAGAGGCTTTTGTTCCTGAAAGACAAATTCAAGATAACATTTTATTAGCTCATGAAGTGTTTTACTCTTTTAAGAATAAAAAAGGAAGAGAAGGGTGGTTAGCTATTAAATTAGATATGGAAAAAGCTTATGATAGACTAGAGTGGAGTTTTATTTTTGTAACTTTTAAGAAATTGGGCTTTTGTGAGAAATGAATTAATAGGCTTCGTCAATACATTACAATTGTGTCCTTTTCTGTTGTAGTAAATTGTATTTCTGGAGATATGTTCTTCCCTTCTAGAGGTATTCGTCAAGGAGATCCTCTTTCTCCGTACATTTTTATTCTATGTGCAGAAACTTTAGCCCGTCAATTGTTTCAAGCTAGTTCTCTAGACTCTAGATTGGTAGGGGTCACTCTTAGTCATTTTAGAGTTAACATTCCTTTTTTAACTTTTGCGGATGACACAATGATTTTTGCAAAAGCTAAAGTAGAAAGTTGTCATGCTATAGAATTCATTCTTAACAAATACTGTTCTATGTTAGGCCAACTTGTCAATTTTCATAAGTCTGCTTTTCAATTTACTACTAATACCCCTATAGAATTATTAAGTGTTTTTCAAAATATTCTTCAAATGGAAGACTTTGATCTATCACTAGGTAATTATTTGGGTTGCCCAATCATTAGTAACAAAGTCAAAAATGCAACTTTTAGTTTTATTTAAGAAAAAGTCTCCATTCAACTTACCAAGTGGAGAGCCAATTCTCTATCTCAAGCAAGAAGAGCTATTTTAATTCAGTCTAATCTGACTTCTAAAGCTAGCTTCCAAATGCAAAGTTTTACTCTCCCTCCTTCTACCCTCTCTTCACTGGATAAGAATTATAGAAATTTTCTTTGGAATAAGGATCTGAATTCTAAAGCTCTTAATTTGATAGGTTGGGATAAGATTTGTATGTCTAAAAAATTTAACGGACTGGGATTGAGAAAAGCTAAAATTAATAATTTAGCTCTACAATTTAAACTTTGGAAAATAATTAGGATGCCTAATAATTTATGGGTCAAACTTGTTAAGCAAAAATATCTAAAGCAAGACACTTTATTCTCTTATAAAACTAAAGCTAATGTCTCTTGGCAATGGCATAAACTTATGACGCTTCGTGCGATGATCGGAAATGGGGAGAATATTTCATTTTGGAATGACAATCGGGTGTTTAGGTACCTTATTAAAAATAAGTACTCCCCTATTATTGGGTCATAGGAGTTGATTATTAACTTGTTCATTACAGATGATGCTCAATGGAATAAAGATCTTCTCTTAAATTATGTTCCGATTAATATGGTAGATGCTATTATAAAAATCTCTATCCCTTCTAATAAAATGACAGATAGGATTTTTTGAAGTCTTACTGCAGATGGAGAATATTCAGTTAAATCAGGTGCTGCTCTGCTTCAAGGGTATGGCTTAGATCCTCCCAACTAGGTTAGTTTTGCCTGGATTTGGGATTTGTCCATTTCCACCTAAGATTAAATTCTTTTTGTGGAAAATTTGTTAGAATAGTCTCCCTACTAAAAAGAGGCTAGAAATGAGTCATATTTTCCTCCTTTTGGAGTGTGTTTTTTGTAACTTTCACTCAGAAGATGCCCATCATTTATTTCTCGATTGTTCTTTTATGCATGATGTTTGAAAAATAGTTAATGCCAATGGGGTTTTTTCCCCCTTCCTATCGATAACAATGATCTTTCTTTCATTGAGTACTTTTGTAAGCTTAAGTCTTGTTTGACTCTTAAGAACCTCAATTTCTATGCTATTGTCTGGTGGTTCATTTGGTATGCTAGAATTAGTGTCACCTTTCGTCAGGAAAGCTTTTCTCCAGCCAAACTAGGGGTATGATTAAAACTTATATGCATAATCTTGATTGTTCCTATTCTAGTTCTTCCAGTTTGGGTTATAGTCAACAAGTTGTTAAAGACTCTAAAAAGCCTAGGCCAAATATAATTTGGTCCCGCCCCTCCTATTAATTTTGTTAGGTTTCAAGTTGCAAAATGGTAGCATTGCGTACGACTTTGTTATTAGAGATGCTGTGGGGAATCTTGTGCTAAGTGGTGCTAATACCTTCGCTGATAATAATGCTATTTTAGTAGCCGAGACCTGAGGCCTAAGAGAAGGTATTAGGGGAGCTCTCTTTCTGGGGGCTAGAAATATTACTATTGAGGGTGATAATCTCTCGGTTATTCAAGTTATCAAAAAAATCTGGAAAATTCCTTGGTCAATTAATGCTCTTATTAATGATGCAGCGGAAGTTCTAGAAAGTTTGATAATTATAATATTCAGCATGTTTTTAGAGAAGCTAATTATACTGCCGACTGGATGGCAAATTATGGTCATTCCACTTTTAATCTCTGTTATTGGTTTGAATCTCCAAAATCATTCTTAAGGATGCTTTATGGTGGCCTGTTAGTTGGATACCTCCCTAGTTTCTTTCTTTTTGGCTTGAAAAAAAAAGGTAGCCGGCTGCCGGACTTTGCAAATAGAATGCTGCACTAGGAAGCGCTCTCTCCCTCTCCTGCTAAAAAAAAAGAATGGAGTTCATCGACGACTACGATGAAAGCAGACCCAAACTCATCTACCAATCTCGCCCCCAACCTTCTTCAGCAGCCATTGATACACCTCAAAATTCGCAGAAAGACAAGCCCATACTCATCCTCTCACTCTTCTTCTCTCTCCTTTTTCTAGCTTCATCCTTCTTCTTTTTCTCCCAATCTCAAATTCTTCAACCACTTTTCCTCTGGTTCTCTCTTTCTCTCCTCGTTGGTCCCTTCGCTCCCCTCTCTTTCACTGGCGGAGATATTCGAGTTGGTCAAGGAAGAATCCTTGACCTTCCCCCTCAATTTGACGCCCTTGATCTTGATGAATCCAAGAAAAAAGTACCCAATAAAAGAAACCGAGGAAAAAGATCTGATATTGATGGGGTAAGCGTTAATTCATCTTCTGATTCTCTCAAGAACAGTGAAATTCCTGGGAATTTTGAGGGTTTAGGGGCTGATTTGAAGAAAAATGATAAAGGGTTTGTTGGTTTGGAGGCGAATGTTAATGGGGTTGTAATTGAGGAGAAAGAATGGAGTGAAGATGATTTAGGATTGTTGAGGAAACAAATTTTGAAATACCCAGTTGGAAAACCTAGGAGATGGGAGGTTATTGCTGAGGTTTTTAGGGGTAGGCATAGTGTGGAGAGTGTGATCAATAAAGCGAAGTCGTTGGGCAAGGAGAAACCGGTTGATTCGGATTCGTATTCGAAGTTTTTGAAGGACCGGAAGCCGGTTGATAAGAAGATAGAAGGTGAAAATGTGGGTTTGGTTAATGGGGAAAGTAGTGGAGAGGTGAATAGTTGGAGTTCTAATGAAGATATTGCTTTACTTAATGCATTGAAAGTATTTCCTAAGGATGTTGCAATGAGGTGGGAGAAGATTGCTGCTGCTGTTCCTGGGAAATCTAAAGCTGGTTGTATGAAAAGAGTTTCTGAATTGAAGAAGGAATTTAGGAGTTCCAAAGCTTCCACTGAGAGCTAGTTTATGGGTTAATGTTTTTGAATTGGTGGCAATACTTAAACTAGGTATGATTGTATCAACTCAACTCTCATTTTGATGTTTTTAGTAGTGATCATATGCATTTCATTTTCTAATTATTGCTATACGCCTATACCCCAGAATTGGATGATTAACTGACTGGAATCTTTATAATGTTATTTCATCGTGTTCTTTATTTTGCACATTAGACCATTGAATATTTGAATGGCGAATTGGTGTATGCTACTGCTTTTTTTTTTGTTGAATTTCCGTTGATAAGTACATGTTGATGAACTATGAAGTTTGAATAGATTTAACCATCTAACTGTGAGATTATGATACATAGAGTCTACAAATTTAGATTAAATCAAGTCTTGAATATGGTAGAACTATTTAACTTGAGCAAGAGAAAATTACAGAGAAATCACCTACAAGAGCTAGGCATGCTTTAACTTGAGATTGTTATGATTGATTAGGGATGATGATTTGACTTTTGAGAGATGCTTGGAGTTGTTAAGGAGACAATGACCACCCTGACCAGAAATC
This sequence comes from Beta vulgaris subsp. vulgaris, assembly GCF_026745355.1. Classification (NCBI taxonomy): domain Eukaryota; kingdom Viridiplantae; phylum Streptophyta; class Magnoliopsida; order Caryophyllales; family Amaranthaceae; genus Beta; species Beta vulgaris. The sequence continues at coordinate 14,491,328 of NC_079206.1, forward strand.
TAGAATTAGAGTGTGATCGTTTAAAAATTAGGCTTGCTATGTGATGGGATGTTTCTTGCTTGAATGGATGTTCAGTTCTCTTTTGATTAATATTAGAGTGTAAGGAATGCTCTTCTAATAAGATGAGTTCCTTGCTGGCATCAAGTGTTTCTGTGAAGGTGTCATTAGCAGTACATCTTTATTACTTGTGACTTTAGAAGTTAGGCATGCTTTGAGATGAGATTGCCCTTGCTTTTGAGGAGCTTTTATTTGTTTATGTTGTGAAGGTCATTCTCTTCAAACATGAGGAATTTTGGACCTGTTGAGATGAAGTATCCTGGTGAAAGATAACCATATCTCTCGGGGTTCATCTGTATAATTTGGAGTATTCTCTACTTGTGGGAGCCAATCTGTTTTAAAATGAATAGTTTGAGTGAGAAAGCCTGAGACAGTCTCAGTAATGACTATTATGACTTTATGAGTGAGCATCTTTTAGGGCACTGAAAATATTTCTTGAAGGGCTTTACCACCAGATGATAATTGATATACCTCAATATTATTGTGGGTATAACCAAGTTGTTAGCTATTTGAATTCTACGAAGAGCCACAACTCTTTTGCAATAAGAACAGTAGAAGTGGACAACAATTGGCTTGCCCTCCTCGTCACTAATCATAGCTTTAGGCACTTTGTGAGCACCTCTAGCCAACTCATCAAGTTGCGTTTAACATTTAGGAGCGAAGGGGAGTCCTGGGGAAAGGATATAACTTATAAGGGAACTGGTTTTCATGTTTATTGGAGGACCTGTAAAGCTGTAATGTGAAAAGAAACATTCTGTAGTTCCATCGTGCAATCATTTTAAAAGCTCTTAATATAATCTCTTTAATATTGAGGATAACCTTCTTGAAAATCATCTTTAAAACTTCTTCATACTAACATCTTGTATATTGAATCATAATTTATAAATGTTTGATATTATCTACCATAGTTAGGGACTTAGGGTCAATATTTCAATAGCTGCAATATGTGTTTTACAGGTCAAATTTTAGAAACTTTAATGGTTGACCACATTTTTTAAGTTGGAACTTTTTAGGGAATAAAGTGTTCTAATTAAGTTTGTCATGTCATTTTAGAATAAGTAGAGTTTTTGATTTTAGAAAGATAAAAAGACATCAATAGAGTTTAAAATGAGATTAAATGTACAAAAACTACATGGTACGATGAAGTTAAATTAATGATAACTTCAAATATACCCTTCAAAACTTTAGATTTTATGTTCATTGCAATTAGCTTGGAAAACAATAAATTAATATGAGATCTAGATGATATACATAAATGTTTATATAAAATTAATTGATATTTTAATGTTCCTGAAAATATTATAACTATAATTACTTCCCACTGTTCTTCAAAATTGTTTCACATTCATGTTCCTCAACCAAACATAATTGAAAAACTTAAGAACCTTACATAGTTATTCTTAGGCTTTAAATTTTTTTCTGCCTGGGCATATTAATGCAGAAACTTTTGGGAATATAAAGAGTGCGACAAAATATAGTCAATTTAATAGTTAGATGAAACAACTGTTTACTAACTATAAACCAAACATGAGTATAAAACTCAACAACCTAACTTCAATCTTTATTTTTCAGTTGATGTATCTTTATTTCTTAGTTTGTGTATCACACATCCTGTACAAGTTTAAAGCTAAAAATATGTCTTGCTGTAATTTTTAATTTTCTTGCTTTATTTTAATAAAATGAAATAGTACTATGATATTATCTTTATTCTACTTAGAAACACTCAAACTCACTAAATAAAATCTTATTAACTACAAAAGTAGCTCAACAGAAGGAACCTTAGAAAGACTATTAGTAGTTGGTAATGTTGAAGTAGACATTATAAGATTCATCTTTCAATGCTAATAAAGGTTCAAGAATATAGCTCCTCCTTAATCCTTTGGCCATGAAACTGATAGGATGATACCTCTTCAAGCCTTGGTTCCATGTGAAGCTCGCTGCCTCCCTAAACATAGTGTCCGAAGATGATTCATTTTTGCAGCTCAGTCTCACATTACTGTCCGATTTAGAGTACTTTAGGCCAGTATACACGAAACGTCTGTCTTTAGTTTGTAAGGAAATTGTTCCATTCTTACCGTTCAACCCCTTTACAATCAGAAAATCAGCAGATCCAGCCTTATGATCAATAGCATGATAATGCACAACCATGAGGCCGTCTTTAGCTGTCCCATGGTAACTGTAAGCAAGCACCATTCCAGGAAGATCAAAAGGTTCTAACATGATTGATTTTCCAATAACACCCTCTTGTCCTGAGATTACCGTCTTCAGAATGAGCCTATAAGTAGCATGCACGTATGAATCATGATTTTGAGCTTTAAGAGATGCTTGCATCTTGATGAGTTGGTTCTGGTTGAAGAGGAAGAACTTGGAATTTCCCATCTCTTGTGCAAGAGAAACTAGATGGGAGTTATAGTTGGCTGGAATTGGGGATATCCAGCCTAAAGTAGTATTCACCGGTCCAGTTTGGATGTCATAGTCCCCCATAGATAGACCCGCCAGCAAGAAAGGTCCATACAGAATTGCTTGAAGGGAAGCAAAGATGGGGCGATCATCTAAAAAAAGGTCAATTTTTAGTTGATGTTGAAAAATATCCTTGTAATGCTAATCTATTGAAATTTCTACATAAAATCTGTCTAGATGCATGGCTCAAGTTCAGTTTCTTTGATATTGTATAATACTAGTACCTTGTACAAACTCTGTTCTGAGTAATAGAGGAAAATGTAGTTCAACTTCATCTGCATTTCCCCAACTCCTAGATATTGATAGAAACGTACCTGCCCGAATCAAGTATAAATTTGAAAAATCAAACATTGTATGATTTCATTTGGTATCCTTAAGTACTGGACTTTAGGATGCATGGTTTTCATTGTACCAGCAAACAAGACATGATACTTAATTTAGACCTGGATTTGGTGAAGGCAAAAGATCGCCATTCAGAGAAGCTTTTAGACCTCTCAAAGATGTCCAAGAAGGAATCCGAAAGTTCAAGGTAGCCATCCCTAAGCTCTGAGCCAGGCAAGTAAAGCCTATTAGAAAGTGATGTTATCCTGCTGAGAAAATGTTGTAGAGCATATGGTATTAGGTGTACCTCCTTGGATAAAACTTGTAGTTTCACCTTGAGGATCTGATCCCAGGAAACAACATTATCAACAACCTGGATCAGTGAACTTCGTGTGGAAACCCAATCGAGTGAGCTAGATATGTACTGAATTACATAGAGCTCAGGCATTTCGCCATCCTCTTCAAAGTATATAGAATCTCCTAACTTCGAAAATGATTCAATTCCTTCACAAAACAAAGACAAAGAAGAAAGATCAGAACAACTTAAGAGGTGGAAACATATAAGTCAAAATTCAAAGTCCAAAACCTGTTCCATAGCAACACCAGAAGGAATTGAATTGATTTCCCCAACCATGAGTACTTCTTCCTTTAAAGACTCCATGACCAAGAGGAAGCATATAGATCATTACACCAGGTTCATTCCCTTTCTGTATACTTAACACACCGTTTGTAAGTGCTCGCTCATAGTAATCTGCATAAGTCACTTCTTTGGTCCATCTGAAAAGGTTACGGGAAACCTAACGACCAATGTCAAGTGTAAGTTTGTATAAGTTTAATAAGTACATCAAATATCATAGTAATCTCTCTTCAAATATCATAGTAATCTCAGGGAACAAAAATTTTTCTTTCAAGTGTAGGGAGAAATATGTTGTGCAGATATTCTGAAAATTAGTATACCTTTAGCATATTGTAAGTTGTGCAGGATTCTTCGTTTTCGGAATTTAGCATGTCACCTAACCTCTTCGGGTCTTTCCTGGAAGCAATCATATTTGTTCTTAATTGACAAACAAGAATGTCATTATACAAAAGAGGCATAAGAGTTAATGCACATTGCAGTACCAAAACTCGGACACCGAAGTCCCCCCAGTTGCAAAACTATGACTTGAGCTCACAACATCCAAGAAAAATGAACTTATTTCCTGCTCAAAATTTTTGGAAGAATATCAGGGCTAGCAGAACTCTGAATATCAACAAATCATGCTCCACCGAAATTGGAGTAGACCTCCTAGTATTAGATATGATGCAATGCATCGCGTATTTGGCATGAATATTAATAGATCAACCCTAAATCTATAACATGGCCTCTGACCTGGTATAGTTCATCACCAGTTACTTCATATCGCATTTGAGCACCAATTACAATTGGAATGTGGGTGTTTGCATGAAAATCAGATATGTGATCAGCCTTCGAGATGGAGAATATGGATGTATTAGTACTTTCTATATTATCAAACATACATATTGAAAGAAGATAATCTTATAAACATGTTCAAAACCTTTATTGCAAGTATTCCTAAGAAGCATGGTTTGTCGAAAAGATGAGCTAGCAACAAGTGCTTCTGATCGCCCTGTACGCGGTTAGAAGATGCTAGTCATGAGCTAAATGAATAGATGAAACTAAGATGAAAAGAAGACAAAAATATTAAGGATGAACCAGAAAATGCTACATCGATGATAAAGTTAAAACATACAAAACCATAAGTACATCGTTGTATCACACTTCCTAAATCATCCTATCCTGCACTGTAAATTTTTTGTTTCAAGTTCCTAACAGATTGAATAACTGATAAAGGACATCATTCATGCCACCAGTTTCTTCGTTTAGTGACAACCAGTGTCGTTCAATGCTGTACTTTATCACCACATCCTGCACACGCCTGTAAAAATAATCAGCCATCTTTGTCACCATCCTTAGAGCTTCAGCATTGCCAGCAAGTTTATACTGATCCAAGAGGCCTGCCATAATCTGCCAATGAAGACATACTATTCTTAACCGAAAATAAAGAAACGGAAAAAGAACAGAGTTCCACATCTTTATTGTATGAGATCTAATAAACATTAATCAGTACCTTGTGGATTGTATAATAAGGTGCCCACACAGGTTTTAAAGCTTCAAATCTGTCAAAGAGCTCAGATGGAAATGCAGAAAGATATCCTGTTCCCATTGCATCCTGACACTCTTTGAGAGCACTTACTAATGCCCTCATTTTCTTTTGAAGAGTATCATTGTGAGTACTTGCCCACATCTGTGCCGTTGCGCTCATGTAATGCCCTTCATCATATGTTCAGATATTCGGAGTCAACTTTACAATATAAGTACAATAACATGCTTCTCAAAAAAAAAGTACAATAACATATACTTCTACTAAACTACTGTTTTGCAAAATTACACGTTTTTTCACCTTATGTATTCTAGCAGTTGAGGTTAACCAATATTAGAGTATACAGCAAGCAAAAACATATTAAGATATGATGAGCAAAGCAATGCAAAAGAACTGACCTACAAAATGGCCACGAAGCTCGATATTCGGTGCTTCCCAGCCACCATATGGACTTCCTAAGGTGGGCAAACCAGCTGTTTTTCTAAAGCTCCAAACCAAGCTATCCACATCCAACATCAGCAGATACTCTAAATTTGTCTGTTGAGCTTTCCCATGTAATGAATCAGGGTCTAATCTCACATTATGGAGTGAGATTTCCCTTAGAAAATTCTTCTTAAACTTATTATCATGATTAGAGCAGTTAGTTTTCTGATACACAGAATTCCAGCTGGATTTACCTCCTCCTCTCAAAGTTGTCTTAGGTAATAAACTAGACATCAACATTTCCTGCTTCCAAGTTTCATTTGTTGAGGTCAAAACCAGGGCCGGTTCTGAGGGTAGGCAAGGAGTGCCACCGCCCAGGGCTCACGATTGTGTAGGGCCCAAAAAAAGAAATTAACTATGACCAGTTAAATAAAAATTGATACACTTTCTGAATATTTAGTGAAATTTTGTGCTATTTTTGTGTAATTTTTAATAATATTATGTGCTTATTTTTTTATTGGTATCATTAACAAAATATAGATTATACTTTTAGGTACAAAGGTTTTAATTATATGACCTATAAAATATTAGGTCGATTCATATAGGGGCTTTTATTTTTAGGTTTGCCTAGGGCCCAAAAATTATCAGGAACGGCCCTGGTCAAAACTTCATATCTCAAGGTTTTTGATGAGAGTTGATTAATAAAATGATTATTACACTCCTTAGCTAAAGAAATATGAAATCCAGATAATAACAGAAGATAAATTGCAAGTAAAACATTATTGCAAGACCAAAAATCCATTCTTTGTTGTTTTCCCCCCTTTTTTATATAAAAAAACCTTCAATATAAGAAACCCAGATCCCAGAAACCCCTAATGGATCATATTCAGTGAGTTAATGAGTGAATGAAGTAATGACCACTGACATGAAATACATACTCCTCAGATATCACGTACTTATAGTAGAATGCGGATTATCTTTTTTCTTAAAAGAAGGTTAGTTCGCACTCCTAAGAATTGGAAGAACAATAGCAAGTGGGCATAAGAAAGAGAAACGAAGAAAGGTGGGGGAAGTTTGCTAGGCAGGAGGTTACTCTCAGTAACATAATTAGACATACATTTGAAAATGAATACTACTATGTGACAATGTCTATTTTATTAACGTACTCGTGCTAGGTGAAGGTACGTGAGAAACTACTAAATTTTTATCGCGACATGCAAATAGTGCCTATCACAATGATATGTACACGGTAATTTTTAGGGGAAAAAGAGTTAATATATCGTAGAACTCCTTACTTTTTTTTGAGAGAATTATTACCCAATGCTACCCCGCTGTGCTCCCGAAATTGTTGATTTATCCCAGGATCAATCTATTTGAACTATTATCTGTGGGTTGCCATGGGTCTGCTGGCCCAAATTGGCAATGAGGAACACTGGGGAAAGGTTGGATTCTCCTGCGTGGAGCGATTCCTAGAGATGAAAGTGTTATGTTCCTAGAGCCCCTGTACCTGGTGTCGAGCATCATCAAGAGTTACATCCTGTCCTTGAAAGATATGCTTGTTCCTTGTAACCCAGAGTCCCCACATGATGGCAACGAATATTGGTAGTCTGGTTTCTTAGAGAAATCTTCTGTCCTGAAATAGAGGAACCGGGCAATAATCCATTCTCAAAGCGTAGTGGACAGATGCTAGAATAACCTATTGTCCGGTGGTGGAGATTAGCGGTAACAGGTAGGCTGTCATGCCATAATTTTCGGACGAACAATTTTCATTTTGGCATGATATATTCAGACTCCACAGAATTCAAAAGAATTTCATATACAGTGTTGTTGTCATGCTATAGTTGCTATTTTGTGTTGAGGGTAGACCATGTTCAATTTTGGTTGTATACTCTCCAGATGGGCTGAAAAGTCAATGGAGGGAGTCAACAGCTTTCGCTGCAGCTGCCAATTCGAGGCCCCATATTTGGGATGCACACAGCACACTGCTTTGTGAAGTCTCTACTGTCTATTGATGTACGTTCCACCCCTGATAGGAGCAGTTAGATTGTATATTGATGCTGGATTCACAGCTAAATAGCACTAAATAAAAACAAAAAATAGCACTATCTTCACATTCCTTAAATTGCTTGACAGTTTTTTTCTCCATATCTTGATGGGCGGCCAATTGACCAATTTGGTAAAAAAAATTAGCACCTAACGACAATTTGGTAAAAAAATTAGTTTCAGTGACAATTTGGTAAATAAACTTAGCTTCGGATGACAAATTGATAAAAAAGTTAACTTTTGCGACAGTTTGGTAAAAACAATTGAGCTCTTGCGACGTTTAGGCCAAAATTTTAAAAACCTATTTTTCTTTTTATTTATTGTTGAATTTAGGGGTATCTCCTTTTAATAAATACAATATGAGCGAGAATCACAATAATTTTTCTCTTGTTTGCATTCTAATTAACATTCGAGATCAACCTTTCAAAAAAAAAAACATTCAAAAACAATAACATTTGTATGCAATATGTATTGAAATTTATTTCAATATTTTTGTGGAATATTTCTAAGATAGTTACAATATTTTAATGAAACTATACACTCCGGAGTAATAACTTTAGGGACAATAATACATTAAATATTACAAAAAATATTGAATACATTTGCACTTAAACTATGATGAGTGGAATAATATTTTTTATTCTCCTCTTGTATTAATTAGAATGGAAAGAATACATGGTAAAATAATGAGCGATAGTTGGGTAAATAAATGTGTGGGAAAGAAGAATAAAATTTAACAAAAATGGAAAAGCATAGAAAAATAGTTTTTTAAAATTTTGGCCTCAACATCACAAAAGCTCAATTTTTTTAATAAACTGTCGCAATAGTTAACTTTTTTTATCAATTTGTCACCTGAACCTAAGTTTATTTACCAATTTGTCATCCGAAGCTAAGTTTATTTACCAAATTGTCACCGAATCCAACTTTTTTACCAAATTATCGTTATGTGCCAATTTTTTTTACCAAATTGGTCAATTGGCCCTTGATGGGCCATGCTCTTTACTCTTCTTCTTTTTTTTTTTTTCCCAGAGGGCCATGCTCTTTATTATTAGTATAGATGGGGTATCAATTTTCTGGCTGCTTCAAAAAACTATATAAATCCACTATCCAGTCCACCAATTTGAGCGAGGAGAGGGTAAATGACGACAATGACGAACATACCATCAAAGGAACATCACCAAATTATTTATTCAACATATGGAAAGGTTTGGGTAGTCCATATTTTCATACCCACCTGTTACCTGTGATGTTTAGGAACTATGTTAAGCATCAAAATTTGTCATCACTTTAATGCTTATCACATGGCTATACACTAAAAATGGGAATATGCTTCAATTTATAAATGAGTAGTAACAATAATAGTGTCTGATACAGTTTCCAAAAATCAGGGCACTCCTTGATCTCTCTTGGGCTAATTGACTTTGAAAGAGGTTGGAAGCTGTTGCGGTTTGTTGTTTGGAGCCAAAAGAACGGTGCATGAGATACAGGTTGCAGTTTGCACAAGACACTATTGTACGGTTGCTCTTGCTTACACACGCCCGTTTGGCCTCTTTTGCTCGGTTGCATATCACTTATAACACGATAGTGCGAGATTTGACACGTTTGTGTTAGTCGAATTATGCGACACATTTTCACAAATCTGAGATTATGTGAGATTGTAGAAAGATTCGGAGTGCCTTGTACTTGTCAGTTGTCACATATATATTTCCTCTGTTTTTCAATAGATGCATCATATTGACTTGACACACTTGTCGATGTACAACTTTGACCATCTATATCTTTAATGATATATTATTAAGAATTATAAAAAATAATATTTTGAAAATGCATATTATGATTAACCCAACAACAATTTGGACAATTACCATTATCTTTATAAATTAGTTTTAAATATGGTCAAACTTCAAATTTCGTAAAAAAGTTAATATGACGCATCTATTAAGAAACAGAGGAAGTATTGATATATTATCGTGCTTATTTTTCATGCTCTAGAGTTTGCATTTATAATTTTTGTATGTTCCTTATTTTTTTCTGTTGTTTTTTATTGTACGACGTGTGAGCCTTATTCAATCCTCTCATACCATGTAAAAGGAAAGAACTAAAACACCACATATAAGACTTACTCAACGAGCACTACGTAACCTTAGAGCTTGAATTACATGTCATAGTGAGATGTCAAAATGGTATTTCACAAGAATACTAGACGCATTTTACAAGCTGGAGGTATCAAAATAAAGTATTGACGTAGGGAGGTTAGCGAATAAGTTCGATAATGAAGTTCGACAAAAAAGCCTGAATGATTTCTACTAATCGGGCCGACGGAGTCCGATTGCTTATTGTGATACCTTTTCGGAAGCAGAACGGGCCAACGAGTCCAACTATAGGCTTTTTAAGCCATCCGAGTTCGTTTAAGGCCCGAAATCAGCATTTTAATTATTTCCGGATTTTATTATTTTCTTAATTTCGTATTAGTGTTTTGTTTTACGTATTTAAACATTGTTAGGTCATTGTTTGGAGGCAGTTTTGACTTTTAATAATATCACAGAGTTCCTACTATTTTCTGGTGGATTTCGGAGTTTTTACAGATTTATCGCTTGTAAATCTGTCTGTTCTTGATCGAGATTAGCGCTTGCTTTTCTCCATAATTTCCGACTGCGTCAAGTATAATCTGGTACGAAAACTCATTTAAATTGATACCAAAATATGGTCATTGTGATACATATACCAAAGTAACTCTTACTTGGTACCAAGTGTATCAAATTACACGTTCATACCGATTTGACTGAGTTTTGATACTAACTTATACTTTACTTTGGTGCGTAATACTTTGGTATCCTTGAGATGCTATTTTGACATGTCACTACGACTTACGAGCACTTTCTCCTTTATCCTAACCTTATTCTCTTATGTTTTGCGAATGTCTTGAGTTCATCATAACACTCTAGAATATGCTTTATGTCATCCCTAACACCCAGTGGCAGAGCCACATTGGATCACGTGGGGTCACGTGACCCCTCAAATTAAAAAACTAATTAAAGATTTTTTGGGAAAAAGAAAAAAAGAAAAAATAATGTGAGGCGCAGCAGTGCAGACGTGCAGTATTAACGGCTAAAATGTCAGTTTCTGCTTCTTTTTGGCCCACTTCCATATATTAATTGAAGTGATCCCAAATTTCCCAACTCCCAATTCTTATCAAATTTTAAATTAAATTTAAAACCATTTAATTTTGAAAACTATCAATTTCTCTCTCCTTCCTTTCCCAATTCTCACGCTTAAATTTTTTTGGGATATTCCATTTGGTACCATTGTACTTTTGGCTTTTCCATTTGGTACCACTATTTTTCAGATATTCTACATGGTACCACTATAATTTGATTTTATTCTGTATTGTAGCATTCAACTAAGTAAAGTGTTAATTTAAGTTAAAATAGGCTAGAGTTTTACTTCGATTTACATGTTTTAATTTGCGCTAAGGTTTTAGTAATCGTTTTAGTCGTTAATGTCAAAGTTTAGGTCATATTTGACAATAAAAAGACATAGAATATTATGATCATTTTTATGAAAATTTTGACTGAAAAATTGAGCTTTAAGGGTTAAAACGACACCCTAAAATCTTAATTTATTAAATTTTTGCAACTGCAAATAGAAACATGCAAACCCAAACAAAATCGTATTCTTGTTCAACCATTAACTAATATTTTACTTAAAAAATGATATGGTAAAGATTAATATTAAATTAGAGTGGTATCATGTGTAATTATAAAATAATAGTGGTACCAAATGGAAAAGCCAAAAATTCAATGGTACCAAATGGAATATCCCAATTTTTTTTTTTACCTCACTCTCACTGACTAGTGAGTCGTTGCCCACTGCCGAGAAGCCCAGACTTCACCGCCGTCCGCCGCACTGCACCGCGACCTCCGACCTCCGACCAGCCTGCAGCCGGTAGCCATCGCCCATAAGGTACGTATTATTGTAAAAATATTTATATAATTTAAATTTTAATTCTTTTACATTATTTATTTTCTAATTCCTAAATTGTATATTTAAAATCTTATTTGGTTGATATTAATTGTAATATTTGCGTATATGTGTCATGTGTGAATTTTCGAATTTGTAAGGTGTGATAAGTGATTGATGCATTTAGTTAGTTTGTTGTTTGTTTTTTTTTGTGAATGTTGAAATTGTGAGATGTAAATTTGTATATATTAGGTACTTAGGTAGTGTTAATTAATTTATAATTTTCTATGATGATTTAGTTTCTTTATGATGGTAATTTATTGATTGATTTTCATATAGTTTAATAGTTCGTTCATGCAGAGTGTGAATGACCCCTCGATTTTGAAATCCTGGCTCCGCCACTGCTAGTAACACCCTATATATTCATTTGGTTGTACCCAAAATGTGCTACATGCTTCAACGTCATGAACCATCCATGTTGATGATCTCATGTTCCATATTAACCTTATGATCATCACTATCAATATATTCTTCATCATCACACCCTATAACTTATTGCACTTCATTAATTGTACCTAATAAACCCTGATTTCACCTTATATTGAAATATGCCTTGAATTATCTGGCGCTACTTTTAACCAAGCACGACCTCGAACTTCTTCGGTGTATGCTTTTTAGTAAACCGTTTATGTATTGGTTTATGTTTTAGGCTCAGTCTGTTTTAGGTATAATAGAAGTGTACAATACAAATCCTCTTTTTAATCTTTGTCTCATTATTCTGTAATTTGTACTCTCTCTTCAAGATGATAAAACTACTTTTCGTCTACTTGTAGACATAGCTAACACATTATTAGTGAACCACGTTAATTATTATGTTGATTGTTCTTTAATTCTTCTTTGCTTTATTGCTTTCGTTATAACATTTTTTCTCGGTATATTCTTTATCTTAAAAGCTAAGTCTAAGGGCTAACTAGATCCAATCAAGTGTAAATAGTGAAACTCGGGTTTATAAGATCCAATAGAATCTAATAGGTTCAGTTTAGTTAGTTGTGAGAAGAACATGCCCTAAGCGTCAATATTTGTCATCAAGGCTAAACATATGGTTACACAATAAAAAATGGCACACGTAAGGCATAACGCATTCATAAGAAAGAAGTTTATCCAATTTCAAATGAGTAAAACTAATATTGTTAGGAAAGGGTGTAGTAGTATTTGATTAATGCGAAACAAACCTATGAAATAACAAGGATGAAAAAGCAATAAAGAAAATAAATAAAAGAGAACACAAGCATTTACGTGGTTCAGTCAAAATAGACATACGTCCACAGGTAGGCACTATATACCCTTCAGTGTTTGAAAACGTTCACCAAATGCCCTTTTTCTAACTTCCGTTAACTCACTATTAGCGTTATTTACAATTTTGCCATCATTAAGCCTAAACCTTAATTCTAATCCTAATTTAACCCATAATCCTAAATCTTACCCTAACCCTAATACCACCCTAACCCTAACCCCTTGACAGCCCCCACCCCTCCCCTCCACCCCACCACAGCCCCAACCCCTACCCACCTCCGCAACACCCCTCCCCCTCCCCCTCTTCGTTCACCAACGATTCCCCCACCCCCTCTTCGTTCACCACCAACCTCCCCCACCCCCTGCATTAGAGTTAATCGAAAAGTTCTCACCTGCGTTCGCACCACCAGCCCCCACCCCTCCACTCCACCGCCGCAGTCATCTTCCCTCTTCCTCTCCCTGTTGATTTCCCCCTCCAGTCGTCTTCTTCTCACTCCTTTCTTCTTCTATAATGGAAAAATCAGCAGTTGGTCAGGCGGTGATGCAGTGATGCGGTGAAGTGATAAGAGAAGAAGTGATGTGGTGGCGGTGATGCGCTGATGAGAGAGAGAGGAAGTGATGTGGTGGCGGTTATGCAGTGATGAGAGAGAGAAAAGAAGTGATGTGGTGGCGGTGATGTGGTGATGAGAGAGAAGAAGTTTGGTGCGGTGAGGCGGTGGTGGCGGTTTGGTATGGTGCGGTGGTGGCGGTCTGGTGTGGCTGCAGGTGATGCGGTGGTGGAGATTTGAGGCTGGACTAGGCTGGATGAGGGTGGGGTGGGGTAGGAGGGGGAAGGGTTAGGGTTGGCAGGGGTTAGGGTTTGGGTGGGTTAGAGTTTACATGTTAGGATTAGGGCTTAATGATGGCAAAATCGTAAATAATGCTAACAGTGAGTTAACGGAAGTTAGAAAAAGGGTATCTGGTGTACGTTTTTGAAAACTCAAGGGTATATGGTGAATTTTTGGAACATTATTGAGGGTATATGGTGAATTTTTTAATTTGTCGGGGGTATTTGGTGAAAAAACCGTTATTATTTAGTTGTAGAAATTATGAGCCTTCAATCCTAACACACCAGATAAAACATAGAGGAATAACACAAGATGGTTTAAGTTTGAAAAACCCGAAAGTTCCGGTAAAAATGAAAATGTTGTTAGAAAAATCCAAGAAAAATTAACCCATTTTGTGTGTTTTTTGATTCAATTTTCTATTGATCATTTGATGAAATTAACCACTTATATAATTGATCCACCTACATTATATACCTGAGCTTACCCATGTCTAAGTACACTCAACTACTTGCTTTATTGTCTCAAAAAATGCAATAAGTAGATGGTGGACAGAGGTGTAGGATGAGCATCCTACACCAGCTCCAAAACGCAAGGCAAGAAGAATAAAACGCACCATTCAACATGCAAAAAGTAATTGATTTGACAACCAATGTACATTCCCCTTACATCCAATGTACATGTCGAAAATTCAAAAAGTAAATGATTTGACAGTTACTGTTCACCATTTAATAACTGATTTGATGTCAACTGCCATCATTTCCCCCCATATACTGTTCACCACTTCTCTCTTTTCCACACTCAACCTCCTTCCATGTTTAATGATTTCGTTTTTTAAATTTCATCCTCTATTACTAAATTTTTTTGAGGTTGCAAGAACACAAAGTGAAGAAATACCATTGGCCCCCTTTTGAGAACAAAGGGAAAAAAATATGAAGAAATATCTGAACCTCTACTTTGAATGTCTGTTATTGTTCATTGTGTTTTATCACATTGTTCACTATATCACAAGGATTGTACTTTGGATGTCTATTATTGTTCATTGTGTGTTATTGATGATTTTATGGGGGTGTCATTGTACATTTTGATTTTGTTAATGAACAACCACGAAGCCAAGAATGTACAAAGAAACATAATAGAATAAAAGTAACCCAATTCCTAAAGCTGATGTCAAGTGAGTAATTTGCAATCTTTGTACACTGGTGTGTGATGTTTGTTCACTAATGAAATTCAATATGTACAATTACAGTCCTATACCTCATAGTGCTCCAGGTGCCACAAAAAAAAAACTCAATATGGGTATTAAAACAAAAGGTCAACACATAACAACATGATTGAACTCAGTTAATGTACATGAATGTCAACAAAGTGTACATGCAAGGTACGTGCATGTACATGCAACTGTATATGGAGCTAATAATAAAAAAAGGTACCGCAACCAACGTAAATAAGGATAAATCACTATGTACACTGATGGTCATTACTTTGATCACTGAAAATAAGGATACATTATTATTTGATTGAATGTTCACTGGATATGACTCAATGTACAAATGTTCTAGCAAGATTGTTCAATTACTAAGCCTGAATGTACAATGTTGTTATGACTGGATGTTCAAGTTATTTTATAGAGCTGACTTTGTTTTGTGTACATTAAAGTTGCGTTAAGGGAAATTTCCTCAGGTACCCCTCAGGTTTGACGTAATTCCCAAATTACCCCTCACATTTGGGGAATTCTTCAGATACCCCCGAGGTTTGTGTTTGGGTCTAAAATACCCTTACTCTTGACGGAACCCTAACGCCGTTAACTTTTTTTTCTCTCTTTCTTCAGTTTCTCTCCTTCTTCAGTTTCTCTCCTTCCTCCCACCCTCCTCCATGGAGGAATCTCCAAGCTTTCTCTCTCCTCCCACCATCCCCCACCATCCTCCAAACTTTCCCCAATTGTCTCGCAGCCCCTGCCTCGGCTGCCGCTCGCCGGAACTTCGCCGGCCACCAACATCCTCGTACTCTCTCTCCTTCGTCGCACTCTCTCTCTCGCTCCTCTCCTTCGTCGAGCTGCTGTACGTACATCACCACCGGCGACCCGCGCGCGCCACACCGTCAGAGACCACCGCTGCTGCTCGCTTGCCGTTCGCTGGAGCTCGCAACTCTCTCTCGCCTCACTCGTGGTCTTCCCCCGTAGCCCCTCACCTTAACCCGTCCAAATCGACGAAGGAGAGGAGCGAGAAAGAGAGTGCGATGAAGGAGAGAGAGTACAAGGATGCTGGTGGCCGGCGAAGCTCTGGCGAGCGGCGGCCGAGGCAGGCGCTACGACTAAGCGCGACGCAGGGGGTGGGGGGAAGGGGAGGTGGTGGGGGTTTGGTGGTTAGGGCTTTTGAGTGGGGTGGGAGGAGAGAGAAAGCTTCCATGTTCATCAATGGAGGATGAGATGGAGGAGAGAAAAAGAAAATTGGGAGAAGGAGAGGAAAACCTAACGGCGTTAGGTTTCCATCCATAGTAAGGGTATTTTGAGCACAAACACAAACCTTAGGGGTATCTGAGGAATTCCCCAAATGTGGGGGGTAATTTGGGAATTACGCCAAACCTCAGGGGTACCTGAGGAAATTTCCCTTGCGTTAATGTTCACTGTGTATGACTAAATATACATTAGCTTCACTAACATGGATGCATAACATATTCAATAGATACAAACAAAACAAAAAAAAAAAAACTCAATATGGGTACTAAAACAAAAGGTCAACACATAACAACATGATTGAAACCCAGTTAATGTACATGAATGTCAACAAAGTGTACATGCTAGGTACGTGCATGTACATGCAATTGTAGGTGGAGCTAATAATAATAAAAAAAGGTATCGCAACCAATGTAAATAAGGATAAATCACAATGTACACTGATGGTCATTACTTTGATCATTGAAAATCCCCAAATGTACACTCGTATATTATTGTACATCAAATCATATGCATTTGTACATTAAAAAAAGTTTTAAAAATACAAAACAGAAAATAAAATCAAATATCAACATTTGGAAATTTATAATACAAATGTATGAAAATAAGGGAGAAATAAATGAAGAACAAAATAAATGAGAGAGAGAATTGAAATGGTTCTTGAAAAATAAATGAGAGAGAAAGGGAGGGAATGAGTGAGTGATGAGAGAGAAAGAGCTGACCCACTTTCATAAATACTACCAAAAGCCTGCCAAATTTTGGCTCCCCTAAAACCATCAAAACGACGTAGTTTTGGACAAGGTGTAGGATGCTCATCCTACACCTTGGTGTAGGATCTAATTTGCGCAAAAAATGATGCTAATGTGGAAAGATGAAAATGATAGAAAGAATATCAATAAAAGGATTTCTTTTGTAAGGTATGCATGCGGCCTAAACATGCGATGTGTATTGCCCTTGTCATCTTAGTGACTTAGTGCTACCAGCTACGGTAAGGGTACGTTTTCCACCTTAATAAATTAAGTTTTAGGTCTAACAAGTTCAGATAAGTTCAAATAAGTTTCAATCAGGTTCAATTAGGGCAAGAAGTACCAATCAGGTCTAATAAGGTTCAATAAGTTTCAATCAGGTGCAATATGTTTCAATCAGGCTTAATAAGGTCTAATAAGTTTCAATCAGGTGCAAAAGTTCCAATCAGGTCTAATAAGTTCCAAATAGTCAATGATCAATACGATAAACATTTGTATTACTGTCCATTATTTTATTATTTATATCGCTATTAGCTAATTATGTTATTATTAGAATTTTAATTAATATATCACAATGATTATATCGTATTATACTTGTATTATTGTCTATTATTTTATTAAATATTTGTATTATTGTCTATTATTTTATTATTCATATTACTATTAGTTGATTATTTTTGCGTATTATTAAATCCTACATAAGGAAGCATGATGTGCATCCTTCTCTAAAAAAAACATTTAATTCAAAAATCGATAGAAATTTGTGGTATACTTTCGGACTAATTAAATCAATACCAATATGCAAAATATTGAAAAGAAAAAAAAATCAATGGTGAATTCCGATAGAATTTTTATTACGTAATATTAATTAGTTAGATTCTAACTAATCTGAATCTGACAAACAAACTTGACTTGGGGACCAAAATAGGGATTATCGAAAGGAGGGGTAGAAAAGACCTGCTTGAAACAGTTATCACTCAACCTATTCACTGCGTCACAACAAGAACTACCTAACATTATTTTCTTCACTTCTGCCGATACCTCCAATTCGTGATAACACCCTGGTACATGCTTTATGTCATCCCAACACCCTGTATATTCACTTGATTGTGCCCCAGATGTGCTGCGTGCTTCACCACCATGCACCATTAATGTTGATGATCTCATGTTCCATGTCAACCCGATGATCATCACCATCAATATGTTCCTCAACATGATTAAATGTATATAGAACACTTTTTGGTTGGGTAAGTATGCTTGAAAATAATCCTTTCTTTGATTGGAATTGCTTGTTTGGAGTGTATTGATTTTGATGGTTGCATATCTTGAGGGTCGAGGGATATATATACAAGGAGTCGTACACAAAAGCTTAAATTATATAAGGTATAAAATTATAGATTTTTTTTTTCTTTTTGATGTTTAGAGAGTCACAAGGACGGGAATGAGTATTGATCCCATAATCTCTTGAAATTAGGAAGGAAGCTCTACCCCTCAAAAAAAAAAAAAAAAAGGAAGGAAGCTCTAACCAACTGAGTTATCCACTTATCCATCGCTCTCATAAAATTATAGGACTTATGATTGTAAGTTAAAAGAAATTATTTACTCCATGCATGTGTATTACTTTTATCTTTTTGATCACTTGAATATTTTAGTCAAAGTTTGAAAACTTTGACATGTGTATGTAATGGTTATATTGTATAGAAAAATATTTTTATGTAGAATCTTATTATATTCGTCCCCATGTAATTTAAGAATATCAACTTTTCATAATTTTTATTATTATTTAGATATATTAATGGTCAAAGTTATGCATCGGAGTCTGTGCAAAAGTAAATAGGAGGATTTAAAAAATACAAGTGAGTACTCTTTTAGTCCAATATTACTTGATACATTAGTTTTTTTTATTGTATTTAGAATGACTAGCTAAACATAACTTTGATAATAAATACTTCTTTCATTTCAAAATACTTGAAACGTTTAAATTTTTAAACTATTCACGCAATTCCCTGGATCATATTTTGTGAATCCTAAATAAGGAAAAATATGGTATTTTGGAATCTTATTAGATTCACTTCGACATCTAGTTTAAGAATATCAAATTAAATTATTATAATTTTACGTATAGGGAATTAGAGATAATAATAATCAAAGTTACGCATCGACACGAGTGCTTGTTACACTGTTTCAAGTAATATGAATCGGAGCAAGTATTCTTTATTTGGTAAAGGAGAAAAATGAAATTGATAGTCACCTTTATAGTCAATTGTTGTATGATATCATCATTTTTTTTTTATGATATAAATCATATAATTACCTTCTTTCTAGTTAATTTTTGTGTAGTATAATTAGTTTTTATACAATTATTTTTTGTATAATATAATCAGATTATTTTATAGTTACTTTATATATGATATAATCAGTTTTCTCTGTTATAGTTGGTTTGTGTGATATAGTCTGGTTAGCGTTCACAATAATTGGTAGAGTGATGTATCAAGTTCAAGATCTTTGTTGATTATGTTCACATGAAATCTCAAACGAACATAATTGGGAGAAAATCACCTCTGATAAAAGATTAGTAGAATTTTTCGCACGCATCGAGTCATATTAACGTAGGTTCAATTGTTGAATATTAATAAAGTGGAGGACTTTGATTTATATAATGCAGATTACCGAATAATAAACAACATTTGGGTTTTAAAATATTATTAATATAATTATTAATATGAAACTCAAGTTTTTATTTTTTCATTTGATTTTGTCAATCAAGTTATATTGTTAGTTGAATTTTTTTATTAGAGTTTTTCACACATATGTAAGAAAAGGAAATCATACTATAGATAATAAGGTAAAGGAGAAAAATGAAATTGATAGTCACCTTTATAGTCAATTGTTGTATGATATCATTAGTTTTTTATGATATGATTACCTATTTTCTAGTCAATTTTTGTATGGTACAATTAGTTTTTATATAATTATTCTTTGTATGATATAATCAGATTTTTTTACAGTTAGTTTATATATGATATAATCAGTATTCTCTATTGTATAGTTGGTTTGTGTGATATAGTCTGGTTAACGTTCACAATAATTGGTAGTGATGTATCAAGTTCAAGATCTTTGTTGATTATGTTCACATGAAAGCTCAAACCAACATAATTAGGAGAAAATCACCTCTGATCACAAATTACTAGAACTCTTTTGCACGCTATGTGTGCGAGTCTATTAACGTAGGTTCAATAATTGAATATTAATAAAGTGGAGGAGTTTAATTTATATAATAGAGATTACATAATAATAAACAACATTTGGGTTTTAAAAATATTATCAATACACTTATTGATATGAAATTCAAGTTTTTATTTGTTTATTTGATTACATCAATCAAGTGATATTGTCAATTTAATTTTTTATTAGAGTTTTTCACATATATATAAGAAAAGAAAATCATAATAGAGATAATAGGGTACATAAAGTCATGATTCTCATTCCTGTCAAAAAGAAAAAGTCATGATTCCCCTGTACTATATTTATGATTAAACTTAAAATGTAAAAGCTTAATAAATGGATGAATTTAGATATATTAATTCGCTAATGTATAAAACTAACAAAGGTTGTGAGTTATTTTTCAATAATCTTTTGTGAATGAATTTTGGGCTGAAATAATGAGTTAGTTTCACTAAATTAAAAAAAGGTGGATGTCATATATACCATCTTCTCTTTTTTTTGAAAAGGTCAAGATATTTTGTCAATTTTATTTTTTGATTGAAATATATAATGCATGTACTATTTTGAACTTGTTTAAAATGAGAAGTTGAATAGATAAAGGGTTTTTAATTTGTTCTTTTATTTATAACTTTTTTCATTCCATTAATTAGACTATTAAGGGTAATTCAGTATTTCAAATGGGTAGATCATCTTCCTCCCCCTTCCTTATATAATAGAGATTATATATACTTTCTCCGTTTCAAAATAATTCGGTATATCCAAAACTTGATGTATTGAAAAATTGTGTTCAAAGTTGTTTTAATTTTTATTTATTTTTTTGACCTAAAGCAGGGGAATCATTAATAAATTAAAACCACAATAAAATCTCATGTTAAAAAGTGAATATAACAAACCAATTTGAGACTAGGTTGTACATGCGAATTTTATCCGTACTAGTTGTTGCACTGCGCGCCTACGCGCGCGGCACCCCAAAATAGTGTAATTGTTATTCGTAATTCCTTGGCTGTAATTAGTACGGTACCATTTGTTTGCAATTGATTTCAAATAGGTGGTAATCACACGATTTGTTTGAATCGCGTTGGTCAAATCACGGAGGATATGTGTTCGAACTAAAACTGGTCACATCTACATGCTTTTCTATGCATTGTATCATTCTCCGAAATAGTAAAATGGTGCTATTTGTAGTCGGTTAGGTGCCTCAAAATAGTAAAATGGTTTCGCACGCTATGAAACAAAGTGTAGATGTATGTTTGTTGTGTTACGGATATTGTAGAATTTGCGCAATTTGGATGCGGTTACGTAGATATCTAATACACGTTAACGTATAATAACTTGAAGACTATAAGACTAATGCTCCTGGTTAGAGCAATGCAGGCAAGATGTTAATGATTTTAAAGGAAAAAAAGGCAAATGTAGAAGTTATTGTTGATAAGTTTGGAATGTTAGCATATCTCCATAAGCGGTTTTGCATTTTAGAAATGCTTGTGAATTTGTTTTCTTCCTACATTAGGCTGCTCTGTCAGTTGAGCTTGCCCAAAAAAGTGCATACACTACCTGATTTTATACAAATTTGTATGATAATCTAACAGCTACACATGTACTAACATAGTTCTCAAAATAGGCAAAAGAGCTGGCAATTATGGAGTTGGAGGAGCATGTGTGTGGGCAAAAGCAAGACTCCTCATTCTTCTTTCTTCAAAAATAGTTGTCGCCAGTCTTCAAGCTACAAGAAGGCAAATGCTAAGGATGATGAAATTTGATGAAATCAATCTAAAAAGAGTACACATAATAAGAGCTATATCTAACAAATAACCTGTAACAATCTCTAACAGCTAATAGAGATTTCACCTAAGCATTCTTCAGAAATCTGTATAATAACCACCAGAAAACAACTAAATTTCAGAATGTGTTCTCTAGCTGTAAATAAACAAACACTGGAGTATGCATGGTTTCTTCTAATGTTTTCTTGGAGTGTGTTCTCTGGCTGTAATTCCAAGAAAACAATAAAGGTACATTTTTTTTTTGTGTTTAGAAAGAGCAGGGGCTCACAATTGTAATGAATTGAAGTAAAGTTTCCTAGGTTGTTTAACTGTTCTTCACCATAGACTATAGAGGTGGTTGTCTCTGGCTTTTCTACTATTGTAATGAATTCGTGCTAAATATTTCTCTAATTAGTTTTTCTAGTTCTTAGAAACTATGGTTCTGGGTTCATGGCTTGGCAGATGCACATGTAAATAATATAAACACTAATGGGTGATCGGCTGGCATATTTGAGATCGAAATGCAGCCATTGCGAGCTCAGGAGAAGTAAGTTTTCAGAGATATCAGTGGTTTCAATTACAGCTTTCTACATATTGCCTCAATTGAGTCTTAGCTAGGATCTTGTTCCCTCCAATGCACATAGTTACATAGCTCAGCTCCCATATGCAAGAATAAGAATGTGGATCCTAGACGCGAAAGATAAAGACTATATTTTTAGCGCACACGAGGAGTTACTCCGAAGTTCTTGCTGCATAGCAATGTATGAAGAGCATGAATGTCAACTGAAGGGGCGGGTTTCAATAAGAAATATATCAGACAGATTTTGCTATCATACATATATGATATGGCAAAAAAAGAGGGAAAAAGGAAGATTATTAGCATATAGGCTTCCTACCAAGTCCTTAAAGTGGACCAATGTAACAAATCAGCAAAAGTATGATTGTCACAAGTCATCAGACAAAGCTATGCTACTAATGGCATTGGAAGGGGAGTTCCCCTTTCACATATAACATTCAGCAAAACAGCAAATTCAAAAGTCCAAGCTTCTTTAAAGGCATCATTTAAGACTTCCAGGTTGCAATATTTATATGAAAAAAGAACACTCCACACTGATAACTAAGCTCTTTCTTTTACCAGCACTGAATGTCTCGCAATTCTAACAAAAAGAAGAAACCCAACTTATAATTTAAGTGCACCACAATGTCAGAAGGTTGTTTTCACCAAACAACCAACAAGAGCGGGTGGGATGTTCATCCACAAACAACAACATGACACGACAAGTGGCACTAATAGAAGCCAGACAACAAACAGAAAAACTTTTCTTGACCTCCAATACCTTTTAAGACCAAAGTTCTAGAAAAGAAGTATGGAAATTGTTAAAAAATGATTCAGTTAGCAACATAACATTAGACTATGTTGCTCCAACTCTACATGTACAACCAAAAAAAGGATAGAGGAAGGGAAGTATATATGCTTGAAAATAGAACGGGAGATTTTTAAAAAATAGCAAGGCGAACTTTGTTTTTGCACAAAAACTGACAAGAAAAGCCCATGTAAATTCCTTTTAGTATTAGTAATATGTTTTACAAATTATGTTTCCCGACACCCACGTCCAATTGTCACTACTTATGTTAAGGAAACTCTATTATAAATTAGTAACTTTCTTTTAAACAATATACTCCAAGACCTTAAATTGCATCCTTCAGATTAGCCTCATCAATGAAAGATTCTTTTCTCTTATAACAAACTCAAGGAAAAAGAGCTAAGTTTTCAATCTGGCCATCTTTATTCAACTCAGACGTATGCGTAGTATGCTCTACAAGAAATTTAGTAGTTCCCAGGCCGCATTTGTAAGACGTATGCGTAGTATGCTCTACAAGAAATTTGGGTCCGGCTTGTTTTAACCTGCGTTGCAACTACACAGGGAGGGTACAAGTTGTAACAAACAAAGCAATTTTGTGGACACAAGGCAGTATAAGCTAGTATTGGAGAAACTAAACTAACCAGCAGCTTCAGCGGATAAGAGGTCATAAACATCGTTGGCCAATGCAGAAGCGATACCTACCTCAGCAGGAGTATTTTGCCTACGGCGACCACTTTTCTAATTTTTTAGCCCGTGGTGCAACCCACAATCACCATAAGGGCGAAGTAGGGGGTATTGTAATGGATCATAGCACCCGTAGTAGTGCATGATCCTGTGTTCACGTTCTGCCTTGCCGTGGACAATAATGTGCGGTCCACCAGTTGTACTGGTTGCTGAATCTTCAGCCCATATGACAGCGACCTCTTCAGCAGTTGGGGCATTGTAAACACGCTGGTCAAGGACGGGATCCTAATTTAGGTGTATTTCCGTGTGCTCTACAACGTCTAGCTCGCGCAGGGATCTGAAAATTTTCGCATATGGATTGTACTGCATGATATCCATTAAGATACCTATTACGTCAAGCCTCAATTCAGGGAAAAGCTTCAAAATGTTTTGTGATTCGTGTTGCGCATCATAGAAGTACAGTTGTAAGAATTGAGGCTTATGGTCATTTGGTAATAGATTAGGTATGAAATGGTAGATTTGGCCATGTAATTTGAATACATAAATGCCTTTTTGAGTGCATGAATCAAAATTGCCACCGAGAGAGCTAAATGCAAACAAATTATTGTACAGACGCGAATATGTTCTGAAGTGCACAGCATCATCGTCCTGTGAAGTAAACAGCCTAATGAGCTCTGATGGGAACGAATTGGATGCAATTTCAACGTCACCGTCAGAACAACAGAACCCAGGCGGTTCGTAGAAGAACCTAACTGCAGAACATTTGACACAACGTTCTGCAGGGGGAAGGACCAGTGCTGCTGTTGGCATCTGCTGCCCAACATTCATAGCAGCCCCAACTGGTTGAGCCGTAAAGAACAATAAGTCAACCATATGCACAACACACTATATAGAAAGTTAGAAACAACAAAAGCAAGCGTGCGCAGAAGCGTTATTTACTTTCTTTTTTTTTTTTGACGCTTGACTCGAGTTTGTTTTGGTAGTGCTCCAGCATCACCTGTGCTGGGTAACATACGAGTCATGGTATATTGTCTAGAGTCAAGCGCCGGACTCAAAAAACCTTCACCACTGGTTCCAACTGCATGTTCTTGTAAGCCTCGCATGTGTTTACTAACACGAGTTGCAGGTGCCTTTGCATTACCTGGGCAAACAAAGCTGTTAAGTATCTAAACTCAACGACAGAGAACCATAACCTACCTTGGAAAAAGGAAAGTAGCGCATGGGGTTTACGTGTTTTGGGTAGGAATCTAACTGTTTGTAGTGTACTTAGAGGCAGGCAGGCTAAGGTAAAATCTCAACTTTAACCTAACAATTGAAGAAGACCGGGAACTCTAACCTGAGCTGTGTCTGTTTTTTTAGAAGGAATTCTATGAACAATACAACAATACATGCTAACTTCAGTTATCTAGACCATTGTATGCTGCAGTTACAAGCACCACATATATTGAACCATTTGAAGCAGTAGTTATTGTAAAAGTTTTTTTAGAAAGTACCCATAGAAGTGATCTTGGGCGGCGCTTGGATCCAATTTAGGGCGTGGTGGGAGCTTCCATGGCTCTTGGAAAGGAAATGGTGATTCCTGCAGTTTTTCAGACCGGAGAACAACAGGGTCATTGCAGAATATTAACTAAAACAATAGTGAAACAGCACTTCACAGATTAGCACGCTTGGTACAGAGGTCGACAAGGTAAATGTAATATGGCTGCTACCATGCACACAACTATGACGCACAGGTGTTGTGGAGACAGACTGTAATTCGAGTACATGACCCTTGCATTTTTAGGTTTTTTGTCCCTGCTACGCGTGTGTTTATTTGCATATTAGTTTCCAACAGTTAAGTGTGCCTACAACGGTTTGTTAGAACGGATGTGGCACACTGGCATTAGGAGTTTTGAAAACAACATACTAATGTAGTTTCCACAAATACAGAAAAAGCTCTGTAAAATGTAATCGATTCCAAGTCGCCACGTGCATTTAAATAGTGAGTGATGTAAGCAGGTCAGTGTTTCTCTTAAACGGTCATTGGAAAAAGCTCTGGTACGCAACAGGTATTGAGCTTGAATAGTAACCAGTTTGGTTGAGGATAAGCATACAAAAGAACTGGCCTGGTCAGATTGCAGGATACCAAAAGTGCAGAGAAGAAGAGCAAGTTAGAAGCAACTATTATATAGCAAAGATTTCATTAATTGCATTGAAATGCACAGAATTTGTTACAACCCATCTAAGCTATTACAGGAAACAAAGCCATTACAAAAGGTTGCTTTGACTACAAAAGGACAAAATGTAAAGGGTAGCCAGTACAGTTTTAGAATTCTATCAAAGCAACAACTTCAGTTTGGAGAAAGGCATAAACAACTCGTAGTACAAAAGGGCAAGGACAGGCAACTATTGCAAATGGTTCCTAACAACACAGATAGATGGTATGCCTAGAGTCCGCTTTTCTTGGGACGTTTTAGAACAGTTTCAAGCTCCGAGGGAATAGCAAGCAGAGGAACTGTAGGGCCTTGCCCAGATGTCGGTACGTTTCCAAAGGATGGCCTGGCTTTGCGTTTCTTTGGAGGAAGGGGAGGCGATACCATTGTAGGTATCTGAAACTGGATGCCACGCGGAGTTAGGCAATCTTGCTCAACAACCAACGGGCTAGGGTGCATTGGTTCTTGGATGTTGACCACCCGTTCTTTAACGGTTAGATAGCTCTCTCTTTCAAGGGCACTGAGAATAGATGCATAGTTGGAGGCTTTGTAATTTGCATCAATGATAGAGAAGTTGTATTGATGCATTAGGAAAGTAATTGCCTTCTTTGCAAGACTCTGCTTGGCCTCATCTAAAGTGGCACAGGCGTTCCCAAAGATGCATGCAACCCCATGTGCACTGTGTGGGCACGTAATTGTCACCCACGAAGTGTGCCTGAAACCACCAAAGCATATGTTTTCCATTGGAGTCAACAAAGCTTGAGTGTGCTTGACTACCATAGGTAAGAAACTCATGTAGTCAAGTGTAATGTGGCAACAGTAGGACAAGCATCTAGGAACTCAGCTTCAGATGGCAATCCTGATGGCGTGCCCCTTTCAATAGCTTCAAGTTCAATCCTTTTAAGGCTATAGAGGTAGGCACACCTATCAAGCATGCGTTTTTGCCAGCCGTGAAATCCTCAACATGGACATTGTATTTGCTAATGAGGTCACGGACAGCTTGCTCAGCAGCTTTGTCGCACGACTCATCTAGGTTGCCAGCCTCCCCAGCGACATACATATAAGCCATTGGCCCACACTCTGTCCTAACAGCTACGCAAGCATTGTTCTTAGCTAGGTCGACAATACTATAGGTAGGAACTTGGAAGCTTAGGCACTCGGTAATTTGCCTTAGTAGAGGTTGGAACGGGATGCGCAATGGGTTTAGTGACATAGCTACAACCTGTGAAGACAAACCAATTCAATTTATGATGGATGATGTTGACGGAAACTAAACAGAAAAGGCAAATCACAATGCCTCACAGAAACTGGCCCAATGTTTATTCACAATCACATGTTTATGTGGGGTTTTCCCAATTTTCCTGAAGCAAGTTCGTTTGAGAAAAGCATTTTCCAGCGACATAACACACACCTAGAGATACTATGTTATTGAAAATCACAGCCATCTACCATGACCTCTAAAGCAAGGTAGCAGACATTTGGGAAGGCGGTAAACCGGTTATTTTCCAAACCCTTTGAAAGGCATACAATTAAATAAGAAATATGAAGGAGGACAGTTAAATGCTTAAGAAGAGACAACAATAAAGCGTAGGCTAATGGGAACAAAACACCAAAGAGGCCACAAACACAACAACACTATATTTTTGAAAAAAGAACAGATTCAACAGAACTGAGCAACTATATACTTTGGTAAAAACAACAGGATGAACAGAACTTAGCAAATATATACTCATAGGTTGTTAAGAAGCTCATAACATGATTTCGTAGGGAAAAGAACAACCAGGGACTTTCAGGGAAAAGGATTACCAGGGGATGGCTTACAAACTGGCAAGGAAAAAAAACTTAAACAGAACTAAGCAACTATATACTTCGTAAAAACAATAGGTGCAATAGAACTAAACATATATATACTCATAGGTTGCTAAGAAGCCCATAACATGATTTTTTAGGGGAAAGAACTACGAGGGACTGTGAGGAAAAAGGATTACCAGATGCTGGTTTACAAGCTGGCAACAACAGATGAATGAGAAGCAACTGGAATCCTACAGGGAAAGGCAAAAACAATCAGCTTATTAGCAATTGTGCAACAAATCTAATTCACAGTTGGTTCTACAAAATGAGAAGCAGCAAAAACGTAAATTAAGATCCTAATATTTGTGTTACAATACATGAGCTCGTCACATCTATCAAGCGTACAATTTTTTTCTCGTTTCAAACTAACAACCAAGAACATGGAACACTTAAATTGGATTTGATGAACTGAAAAAACATATGAACAACAGATCATCCAGCTGCCAGAAACAGGCCATGGGACCCCCCTTCCTAAACTTGTTTCAGAATTGCTTGCTCATATGATTATTCAACACCAAAAGAGCATGTGATTTTGTTTTCCACTACTACCCTATATGTTTTTCTACCTGAGTTTGATATATTTAAACACCAAAAGAGCCTGTGATTTTGTTTTTCACTACTACCCTATATGTTTTTCTACCCGAGTTTGATTGATTTAAACACCAAAAGAGCGTGTGATTTTGTTTTTCACTACTACCCTATATGGTTTTCTACCTGAGTTTGATTAACCAAAATGGTATATGATGCTTGCCTAGATGCCTATATGATCATTGAACACCAAAAAAACAGCCAAAGTAAAGCTTAATATATAATATAACAGGATTTCATGTTTAAAGTAACCATAACACAATGAACACAACATCCTAACTGCATTGCATGCTAAGAAGCCCATAACATGATTTTTTAGGGGAAAGAACTACCAG
Source organism: Beta vulgaris subsp. vulgaris (assembly GCF_026745355.1). Classification (NCBI taxonomy): domain Eukaryota; kingdom Viridiplantae; phylum Streptophyta; class Magnoliopsida; order Caryophyllales; family Amaranthaceae; genus Beta; species Beta vulgaris. Next base: position 14,520,071 of record NC_079206.1, read on the forward strand.
GGACTGTGAGGAAAAAGGATTACCAGAGGCCGGTTTACAAGCTGGCAACAACAGATGAATGAGAAGCAACTGGAATCCTACAGGGAAAGGCAAAAACAATCAGCTTAGCAATTGTGCAACAAATCTAATTCACAGTTGGTTCTACAAAATGAGAAGCAGCAAAAACGTAAATTAAGATCCTAATATTTGTGTTACATGAAATGAGCTCGTCACATCTATCAAGCGTACAATTTTGTTCTCGTTTCAAACTAACAACCAAGAACATGGAACACTTAAATTGGATTTGATGAACTGACAAAACATATGAACAACAGATCATCCAGCTGCCAGAAACCGGCCATGGGAACCCCCCCCTCCTAAACTTGTTTCAGAATTGCTTGTTCATATGATTATTCAACACCAAAAGAGCATGTGATTTTGTTTTCCACTACTACCCTAGAATGGGAAGTACTACATTAGGGCAATGGCACCATTGCTTGAATAAAATATCAAGTCCTAGTGTACTGCATTCCTTGGTTCTAGTTCACTTTGAGCCTTAAAACCGGGAACTATTTGCTTTTTCCCTGGTTAGAACCTGGTTAGAGAAACAGGAAAGTAACTGTACTTTTTTGGGGGAAATCTATTAAATATTGGGTAAGTTTACCCCTGCTGAACAGATCCCTCTTTCAATTTTTTCCAAACTAAAGGATGAAATTAATGCTTTAACGCTAAATTAATGCTTTCATGCAAAATTAATTAACTGTTCGCTATATAATGATATGATGTTGTTCATGATAATGCTATTTAATGGCTTAATTAATAATTATTGTATACCTAATGACTAATGATTTAGTATTTGATTAACAATGGTTTAATTCATAACTATTTTATTAAACCAAAGAGCACCATGATTCATCTTCATGTAATATAATTATAATGATGATTATTTGCAGATAATGATGATTATTTGCAGATTTGCAGATTGTAGAAAAACAAAAGTGGTAAAGTGGGGAAGCTTAGACATGGGAAACGAAGTCAATTCCACAAGTATCAATAAATCAACTTTAAAGTGCACAAATTACCTCTGTAAACAAAGTAGGAGCTTCATTTCCCTTGCCCAACAAACAGCCAAACATCCATTTTTCTTGCCCACTACACGCAGCTAACCCAGCAGTCCCTGAATTGAGCCACTTCCAGAATCCATAACCCAGCATCAAAGGAAACCATTGAAATTGATGGAGATGCGAAGCAGAAGAAGGAATTTACCTTTGTAAACAAACCGGGAATTCCACCTCCCTTGGCCACAAAACACCCAACCATCCATTTCCCTCGGCCACTACACGCAGTTGACCCAAACCAATTGTAAGTAATGGAGTTGAAAAGTAGAAATTTGATGCAGAAGAACCCTCGACCAAGCATTAAAGGGACCCCATTTAAATTCATGGAGATGAGGAGTAGAAGGTTGAAGTTTGATATATAAAGAAAAGAAAAGAAAAGAAAACCCATTGAAATTGATGGAGCTGAAAAGTTAAAATTTGATTCAGATCAGAAGAAGAATCCTTAACCAAGCATAAAAGGAACCCCATTTGAATTCATGGAGATTCATGGAGATGAGCAGATGGGAGGATGAGGAAAGAGAGAAGACGAAAGCTAAAGGCGCCAAATTGATTTGGGCACATCTGGTGAGGCGGTGTGTGGCACGTGTAGGACGCGTGGAGGGTTGAAGTAAGTTCCATCACGCGAGGCGCACGTGACTCGCTTATGAACTGTAGATTTCAGCTGTTTGTCACCCAGAACACTGTAGAAAGGAACAGTGTTGTATATTGCTACTTTTAAAAGGTTCAAGATCCATCAATAGTAGTAAATTGCTCCCTTCATTTCATTTTAATTGTTACACTTTTGATATTTTATACTATTCACAAATTTCACTTTGACCATCATTTGTGATTTACATGCGGATGAAAATATAGTCATGTGGGATCGTGTTAGATTTATCATAACATGTATTTTCTTAATATGTACTTTTTATAATTTTTACAAATACTATATGTCCTCAAAGTTTTGCATTGGCATGCGTGAAAAGTGTAAATATATAGATTAAAATGAAAAGGAGGGAGTAGTAATGTATCAAATTCATGATCTTTGTTGATTATGATCACATGAAATCGCAAAGGGAATCAGATATAAATGGGAGAAAAGCACCTTTGCCCACAAACTTTAATAGGCTATATATTTTTTTTCTTTTTTTGAAAAGGAAAGGAAACTAGGTTACACCTAGAGGTGGGCAGGGCCGGGCCGGGCCTATTCACGAGCTCGGCCCGCGGGCATGGGAAATGGCGGCCCGAGCCCATGAGTAGCGGGCCGTGCCAGGTCGAGCTTGAAATTTTCAAAATTTGTCCACGGCCCGGTCCAGGCCCGCTGGCCGGGTTCTTGCATCCTGCGGGCCTGGCCCATGTTTTATGTTTTTTTTGTATTTTTGACAGTTTTAGGCTAAAAAAAACAAAGGAAGGAGCGTTCGTCCCGCGGGCTCGCGCCGGTGCGGGCCTGAAATAAAATTCCTTGACAGTGACAGGCCCGCGGCCCACGTAGCGGACAATGGGCCGGGCCGAGCCTCGAGCGGGCTCGTGCTGGGCCGGGACTACATCGTGTCGGGCTGGCCCATGCCCACCTCTAGTTACACCCTAATAGAAGTGAAACATAACTCATCCTTGCGGATGATAAGATCGAGGGAGCCCTGGGGGAACACCGACAAAGAGAGCCAAATTTGATAAAGATTTTTCGCCCAGTTTGCAAGTAGGTTCGCAACTTGATTATTTACTTTCCAGTAATAGTGTTGGGCTGAGAAAAACTTAAGCTTCTTGGCATCTTGACCTGCATCCTCAATGAGATTAGAAATTTCCCAGGGAACACGCCACTCCCTTCTAATGGACTTGATGATAGTTAAGTTATCACCTTCTACAACGAGTTTGCTTATACCAAGGGAAATAGATGTCTTAATGCCAGTATACCAACTCATTGTCTCAGCCATTAGGATCGACCAAGATGGTGGCAAGGCCTTTACTCCCCATTTGATCAGAATTCCTTTACTATCTCTACTGATGAATCCAAATGAGCAGTGGTTTTCCCCGGATTTGGAACCGTCAAAGTTTAGCTTGAAACAATCTCGAGGGGGGGGGGGGGGAGGAGGGGGGACCGGCCAACCGATATAGGGGAGGGCGACAAGTGATGGGTGCTCACATTGTTTGAACTAGTTTTAACCCCCATATCTTCATCTAGGGGGTTAAGCCATGACTCGCAGTAGCTTATTACGATCATGGCCGCATTTTGCAAATTAATGGACTTATCTTATAAAACAAACCTTGTTTATGAAATAACCACATAAACCACCAACAAATCATAAGTTTTTGCAGCTCTTTCATTCTCATGGACGAACGCAATTTGTTTAGAACTTTGATCATTCCCATATCTTGGACCTCTTGTGCCCTGAATTTTAGCCATGCATATCTACCAGAGATTGAGTTGAATACGTCCAATGTAAATGGACAATTTATTAGTAGATGGTTTGTTGTTTCTGTATGACAATTACAGAAACACAAAGCAAGTACATGACTGTGAAAAAGTCTATCTTTTGTTGGGTGGCCATCATTATAAATTCCTCAAATTAAACTACTAGTTTTTGGAGGAATGTTGAGCTTCCAAATCCACCGATAAGCACACTTTTGGATGTTTTTCGGGTTTATCCCTTGGATTAAAAGAGCAGCAGATTTTGTGGAGAACTTACCACTGGGGGTGAGTCTCCAAAACATCGTATCTTGGATATAGTTAGAGGGAATAGGGGTGTTGCTAATTGATTGGACTATGTGAACTGGAAGACAATTTTTTCAGGCCATTGATATTCCAATCTTTATTAGGGAGAAGATAGTCTTCCACTTTTTCATCTAAATTGTTACAAGTAGGGATTATATCTATTAGTGGATATGGGAAAATCCAATTATCTTTCCAAAAGAGAATGGATTTTCCCCCACTTGCCATTCAAGACCTTTGACAAATGTAGTTCTCAACTTCATGAGGTTTTTCCAATGCCAGGATTCTAACTGGGAGAGCAAATAATCAAATAGGGTCTTCTATTTAAGGTATTTTTCCTTTACTAGTTGGACCCATAAATTAGGAAAAATTGAAATGAATAGTCTTAACTATGGGCATTTCGCCATTTTCAGTCCCAACTCATGATTATTTTTGAGCAGTCCCAACTATGCATCATTATTGCTAATTGGTCCTAGTTGACAAATTACCTGTTTAACAGGTTCATTTTTTGTTCAAAAAACTCTTAAATAAGTTTCCTTCTTCCTCTTTCTCTCTCCTAACTCCTTCCTCCTTGCCACCCCTCTGCCTCCTCTCCCCCTCCCCAACTACTCCTGAAATCCCCTCCCCTCCCTTCCCCCTACCCTGCCACCCCTTACTGATTCTTGTGAACTTCCTCTACTCTATTTTCTTTCTTTAAGGCTCCGTTTAGTAGGGCGTAAAACGTTTTCCCGGGAAACTGTTTTCCTCTATTTTCAGTTTTACATTTTTTGGTTGGCAAAAGAGTGTAAAACATTTTTCCCTTGGGGTAAAATTACTCTCCCAATGATGGAAAACCATTTTCCTTTCAAAATGAAGGGAAAACTATTTTTCTTATCTCTCTTGTAAGCTCCTCTCACTACCTCCTTACTTTCCCTTTCATTTCATCATTTTTCTTACATCGAACCAAACAACGGAAAACTAATTTTGGAATTGTGTTTTCCATTGTAAATTGTTTTCCATGAAAATCATTTTACACTAAAAATGTTTTACGTCCTACCAAACGGAGCCTAAGTCACAAAAAACTCTCGCTGCACCTAATCTTTATTTTATCTACAAATTTTCTGGAATTCAAAAGAAATGATGGTTTTAAACGATGATAAGAAGACAATGGATGATAAATCCTAGAATTAAATTAAGGGTGTTTGAGCTTCATTAAGAATAAGTGACTGCTAATTGAATGGAAAATTTCTTCTTTTTCTTCTTCTTATAGTAGTATATTTTTATTATCTTAATTAATGACTTATTTTACATCTTTTTCTAATGTCTGCAGCTTTGTACTCATAAATCATAATGCTGCAACAATTAATCAAATCAAAATTCCCACTAGTCAGTTACCCAATAAAATTTGATACTATGTTGATAATTCGTCCAACATATCTAAACTTCTTCAGTATAATTAGTTTAATAAAGAGGAAACAAATTTTTTGGTCATATTTCAGGGAAAGTTGAAGAATTTGAGGAACTCCGAGGAAAAGAATTTAGCGTGTGTGAAGTGAAGTATTAGGTTTGATTTTGTATCAATTTCAGAAATTTTCGAGGATAAAAATGTAGGAATTAAATTGAACGCATTTCAATTGGGTTTCTGGTGCTCAAAGAATTGCATTTTATCAGAATCATAGACTCTGAAATGTCAAACTCGATGAGTTAGTTCTTCAAAAGTTCATTGCATTTTTTCTTGTTTACATAAAAAAATGTTATTGCTAAGCATGTTGTTAGAGTAAAGTTTACAAATAAAGTAGATGACAACACTACTAATTGCAAATTTCCCATGTTAAATATAACATCACAGAATGTGATCAGCAGCAGCAGCCACAGCCACCTGATCCTAATGACAACCAACTATGCCAGCTCAGCATAAAGTAGTTATTAGTTTGTTAAGTTTGGTACTGATATTTTTCAGTAAGTTAGTTAGCTTCTTCTTTCTGTTATTAGCTAGTCTTTCCTATCTCTTCATTGTAATAATAGAACATAGTATGTAGTAGTGTAATTCATTCAGAAAATATAGCATTCTGCATCTGTAAATACTCTCTCAAATAATATGAATTAGTTCTAAGTCCTGAGCTCCCAATGTAGAGCAGTGAAGGAGAAAAATCTGGTGTGTATCCATTGTCATTTCTTGCTGCGCCTTCCATTTGTAACATGGTATCAGAGCACCAGGTGCTTGATATTGATCGAATTTGTGAAAAATAATTTTTCACAATCATCTTTCTTGATAATTTTTCAGATTGATTCTTAAATCTTCTGCGTTCTTTGCATAATATGTGATAATTTTCACAATCTTCATCTTCTTTCTTGACAATTTCTCAGATTGATTCTTAAATCTTCTGTGTTCTTTGCATAATCTGTGATAATTTTCACAATCTTCATCTTCTTTCTTGATAATTTCTCAGATTGATAATCTGTTCATAATTCTTGTTATCTTAAGATCAATTGAGATCTATAAAATGTCTTCTTCCACTGAAGCATCTGCTACTGAAAATGCTACTGAAAACATACAAAATCCTACTTCTCCTTACTAATATACATCCTTCAGATAATCCAGGAATGAAGTTATTTTCTCTTCAATTTGATGGAAGATCCTATACTGATTGGAAGCGTTCTATGTTGATTAGTCTATCTGCTAAAAATAAACTAGGATTTGTAGATGGTTCCATTACTAAACCTCTACCTTCTAGTCCTATTTTCAATGCATGGGAAAGGTGCAATAATATGCTGATTTCATGGTTGCTTGGAGTATTAGATCAGAATATTGCAAGAAGTGTGTTGTATTTCAGAACAGCACATGAAATCTGGACCAATCTTGAAGAAAGATATGGTCAGTCTTCTGGAACTCAATTGTTCTCTCTTAAACAATCTTTAAATGATCTTAAACAAGGGCAAGATGATATCTCAACTTATTATACTAAGTTGAAGATGTTGTGGGATCAGCTTGATTCAATTGATCCTAGACCTCAGTGTGAGTGTAAAAATTGTACATGTACAATCACAAGAAAGTTACTCAAATCTCAGCAGGATAGAAGGTTGATTGAGTTCATGATGAAGTTAAATGATGGATATGAAGTTATCAGAGGTAGTATATTGATGATGTCACCACTGCCTATGATATCTCAAGCTTACAGGCTGTTAATGCAAGAGGAGAAACACAGACAACTTTCTCATCAATACAATGGCAGTGAAGACAACATGGCCTTTGCTGTGTATAAGAAGAAATTTGGTGAATATACAGACAGAAATAAGAACTACAATAGTTCTTACAGCAGCAACAATAATTACAATTCAGATAGACAGAGGTTTGGAGGAGAAAATAAGAGATGGAATAACAATCTCTATTGTGATCATTATCACATGACTGGACACACAAAACAGAAATGCTACAAGCTTGTTGGTTACCCAGCAAATCATCCAGCCAATCAGTTCAAGAAAAGGGCTGCTGTAGCTTGTAATGATGACAGAGAAGAAGTGAAACATTCTCCATCATACACACCAAGTCAGTATGATATGTTCATCCAAATGATGAATCAACAAAAGTCTACTACAGAAGATCAAAGTATATCTTCAGCACATGTGGCAGGTACACATTGTTTCACTTCTATTCTTAAAACATCATAGATAGTTGATAGTGGGGCAAGTGATCATATGTGCTATGATTTGTCGATGTTTTCATCATACAAAGTTGCATCTAAAGAGCAATTTATAACAATTCCTAATGGGAGTAAAGTCAAAGTCACACATGTTGGGAGTATAGACTTGAAAAATGGTATAAAACTGCATGATGTTTATTTGTACCAGATTTCAAGTTCAATCTCATTTCTATTCCTAGAATTTGCAAAGAATTGAAGTATTCTGCAGTATTTGATCACAATACTTGTTACATACAGGGCCTTTCAACGAGGCCACAACTTCTTGGTAAACTGGAGAATGGTCTATATTACTTGGATGCTTCCTTAGCACCTTTGTCCAGCTCAGAATCAGTTTTCTCAACAGCATTGATGAATGTAAATGATGCAAATAAAACCAAGCTTTGGCACCTTAGGTTGGGTCACTTACCAGTTGGTCAACTACATCACATCCTTCCTACATTTGACAGCAAGACAACTTTAGATTGTTTATGTCAAATATGCCCTGCAGCTAAACAACCTAGAGTCTGTTTCCCTTCTAGTAGCATAAAAACTACTGTTGCTTTTCAAATGTTACACATAGATGTATGGGGTGCATATAGAGTTCAAACAACTCATGGATGTAGATTTTTTCTTACCATAGTTGATGATTTCACTAGGATGACATGGGTGTTTTTACTTCATAATAAATCAGATGTTGTTACTGTTCTTCCTCACTTTATGCAATATATTGAAACACATTTTCAAGCTGTTGTTCAATTTGTTCGAACTGATAATGCTCCTGAATTATGTGAGGGTATCTTGAAACAATTTTATTTGAGCAAAGGCATTGTAAATCAGAAAAGTTGCCCAGATACACCTCAACAAAATGGAGTTGTTGAGAGAAAACATAGGCATATTTTGGAGGTTGCAAGAGCACTATTTTTCCAAGCTAAACTTCCAGCCAAGTACTGGGTGAATGTGTTTTATGTGCAGTTCATCTCATGAATAGAATGCCCTTACCTGTTCTACACAATGTTAGCCCCTATGAGAAATTATATGGAGAAATTCCTAACCTAGATCACTTGAGGGTCTTTGGTTGCCTATGCTTTGTGTCCACACCAACACATAATAGATCTAAATTTCATCCTGAGGCTGTCCCTCATGTGTTTCTTGGCTATCCTAGTGGTCATAAAGCATACAAAGTTCTTAATCTTCACACCTTCAAGATTACTATTTCAAGAGATGTTGTTTTTCATGAACAACATTTTCCATACCATTACAAAGACTCTTCTTCTACTTTTCAATTTTTTCTACCTATTTCCACAAATTACACACCTATATCTCATGATGACATACCAGATATCTTCTGCACTACTGAAGATTCTTCTTCACAGCCTAATACATCTCCTGTCATACCACCTTCTCCCTCTCCTACCTCTTCTCCTCCTACTGTTTCTCTTCCAAATTCTTCTGTTCCTCACAATGATATTGAAAATCTGGTTGATGTTAGTTCTCCACTTTCACTTAGAAGGAGTTCTAGAACTATTCTTCCCCCTACTCACCTCTCTGATTTCATATGCAACACAGCTTCTTCCAACAATCAATGGTGTGCTCTTGTTGCCTATCACTCTTTACCTACTGATCACCAAACCTTAATTTCTTCTAATGAATTGCTCATTGAACCTGTGTCATATAAAGAAGCTGTTAATGATTCTAGATGGATAGAAGCAATGGATAAGGAACTCTCTGCATTACAAAAGAATAACACATGGCTCTTAGTTGATCTTCCACCTGGAAAGAAGCCTATAGGCTGTAAATGGGTATATAAAATCAAGCAGAAATCAGATGGCAGTATTGAAAGGTTCAAAGCTCGTTTAGTGGCAAAAGGATATAATCAAAAGTGGGGCATAGACTATGAAGAAACTTTCTCACCAGTCATAAAGATGACTACAGTTAGATGTTTAATTGCTTTAGCTGCTAGCAAGGGCTGGGATTTGTTTCAGCTTGATGTCAACAACGCGTTTTTGCATGGAGATCTCAAGGAGGAAGTCTATATGAATGTTCCAAAAGGCATGGATAATCCTTCTAAGAAAGTGTGCAAGCTTGTCAAAAGTTTATATGGGCTTAAACAAGCTAGTAGGCAATGGTTTGCCAAGCTTGTGGGGGAGCTGTTGATTAAGGGTTTCCAACAATCAAAAAATGATTACTCATTATTCATTAAGCATACCCAGGGTCATATCACAATTTTAGCAGTATATGTTGATGATATCATCATCACAGGTGATGATTTGGATGTTATACATGATATTAAAGCTCACTTGGATCATGTGTTCAGTATTAAGGATCTTGGGAAGCTCAGTTTCTTTTTGGGTATTGAAATAGGCTACTTGAAATCTGGTATTTGCCTTACACAAAAGAAATTTACAAAGGAGCTTCTTGCTACTGCTGGGATACACAATACAAGAGCAGTTGCTACACCACTTCCTATCAACTTAAAACTTTCTGCAGAAGAGGGTGATTTATATGAAGATCCTAGCACCTACAGATGTTTGGTGGGAAAATTGAACTTTCTTACACATACAAGGCCAGACTTAGCCTATACAGTCCAACATTTGAGCCAGTTTCTTCAAGCTCCTAGAATTCCACACTATGAAGCTCTTGTTCGTGCTCTTAAATATGTGGCCTCAACTATGGGCCAAGGGATATTATTGAATGCATCAGATCACCTAACATTGCAAGCATACTCAGATTCAGATTGGGGAGCTTGCTTAGATTCCAGAAGATCAATCTCAGGTTATGTGCTTCTTCTGGGAAAATCTCCAGTAAGTTGGAAATCTAAGAAACAAGGCATTGTGTCCAAAAGTTCATCTGAAGCAGAATACAGAGCTATGTCTGCAGCTGCTAGTGAAGTTACATGGCTTGTGAGACTTCTTGAAGAGTTGGGTGTAACTAAGCTCAAGCCAGTCACATTACATTGTGACAACCAGAGTTCAATACACATTGCTAAGAACCCTGTTCATCATGAATGAACTAAGCACATAGAAATTGATGTGCATTTCACTAGAGACAAAGTTCTAGAAGGTCTCTTGCAGCTCACTTATTTGCCTACCACCTCTCAGATTGCTGATGTCTTTACAAAAATTCTGCCTTCACAACAGTTTACATATCTCTTATCCAAACTTGGCATGGTTGATACCTTGCCTAGTTTGAGGGGGGGTGTTAAATATAACATCACAGAATGTGATCAGCAGCAGCAGCCACAGCCACAGCCACCTGATCCTAATGACAACCAACTATGCCAGCTCAGCATAAAGTAGTTATTAGTTTGTTAAGTTTGTTACTGATATTTTTCAGTAAGTTAATTAGCTTCTTTTTTCTGTTATTAGCTAGTCTTTCCTATCTCTTCATTGTATAAATAGAACATAGTATGTAGTAGTGTAATTCATTCAGAAAATATAGCATTCTGCATCTGTAAATACTCTCTCAAATAATATGAATTAGTTCTAAGTCCTGAGCTCCCAATGTAGAGCAGTGAAGGAGAAAAATCTGGTGTGTATCCATTGTCATTTCTTGCTGCGTCTTCCATTTGTAACATCCCAAATCAGAATTATCATCATCAACGACAACAATCATTCAACAACAATCATATACTTGAGAATCTAAACCAAATTCAGGATTTCTCTTCAAATGGGTTGGTGTTAAATCAAGAATTTTCAATTATCTATAACTCATAATTCTTTCGAAATGCTCCAAATTTGATGGATGTTTGGACTAGAATAAAGAAGAAATGAGAGATATTTGATGGGTTTTGGGGCTGGCAGGGGGTGGTAGTTGATGGGGAGGGAGAAGAGAGAAAGATGGTGGGGGTGGTGTGTTGGGTAGTGAGGTGGTGTCTAATAGGTTGTGGCAAAAAAAAAAAAAAAGAATGTGTTTTACCCGTTATAGAAGGTCATTAACATGATGGGACCAATTTTGACAAATATGATGTATAGTTGGGACTGCTCTGAAAATAATTTTTAGTTGGGATTGAAAATGGCGAAAAGCCCATAGTTAGGACTGTTTATATCAATTTTCCCACAAATTATTGGGTTTCATTGAAATTCTCCATAGTATCTTCATTTGCATTACTTTTTTGTTCACTTGTGCTTTTCGGAGACCTAACCCCCCTAAGAATTTCAGTTTGCAAATTCTATCCCATCCAATCAAATTGGGGGTTGGTGGTGTTAGGTCGCGATTTGTAAGTGTAGTGCCTGGAAGGGTGAAGCTTTCCATTTGATGATTTGGCTTTGTGACCAGACATGACTATTAGAGTTGTTCTTCCTGCTTGGGAAGAATTTGCTTTCCACTTGGCTAATTGCACTAGTAGAATAAATGCTTATTGTTGCGGTCGCTAAGTGGCCTATTGCGGCCGGTTTTGACCGCGCAGCAATTAAGGGGACATCAATAGGAAAATAATATATTGCTGCGGTTTTTAACCGCAACAATATTTCAACATATTGCTGTGGTCTAGCGTAAACCGCAGCAATATTTCAATATATTGCTGCGGTTTCTAGCGTAAATGCAGCAATATTATTATTTTATATCAGAAAAAAATCCAGTATATTGCTGCGGTTTCTAGCCAAAACTGCAGCAATATGTCCTGGTACAGGCAAAAACTTTTTTTTTTGTTTTTTTGCATTTTCCAATTAAATTTGAAATATTTAAACCAAACAACTAATATACTCACTATCCATTAAATTCGCAGACAAACTGAAGATAAAATGTTCATTAATATATAAAGATGAAAAATCTAATTACATCAATATTACAAAAGAATAAAATGTAAAATTAAAAAACAAAATTAAAAAAACAATTACAACTAAATGACTAATAAGAACAAATAATATACTAGAAAAATAAAAAACTGAAAATAAAAAAGAAATCTAACTACAAACAGAACTTAAGAAACGAAAAAAAAAACGAAAAAAACGGAACATTCTGAAAACAAAAAAACGAAAAAAATTAGAAATTGCTTCGTCGGAGGTCAGCAGCGTGTGAGACGAACAGACGTCATCGTTGAACGAAGGATGAAGCGCGAACAGACGAGGAAGACGAACAGACGTTGTTAAGCGAAGAATGAAGCGCGAACAGACGAACAAACGTCGTCGTTGAACAAAGAATGAAGCGCGAACAGACGAGGAAGACGAATAAACGAACAGACGAGGAAGACGAACAGACGAGGACGAGGACAAGAGACGAAAGACGTCGGCGGGGAGATGGAGCACGAGCGAGTGACGTCAACGGGAAGACGAAGAGCAAACGAACAAGTCGTCGGTTGAGAGAGGCGTGAGACAAGGTTGAGAGTGAGAACATGAGAGAGAAGAGAGGAGAGAGGTGAGAGGTGAGAGGCGTGAGAACTGGTGAGAGGCGCACAATATGTTGAGGGTTAATTAGAGAGATGGGATTTAACCGTAGCATCTTTAAATACTTTTTATGGACCTATTATTGTGGTTTGTCAAAAATCGAAGCAATATATTAAAATAATATTATTTTTATCTTATTTTAATATATTGCTGCGGTTTTTGCCAGAAACCGCAGAAATATGTTTGGTCAAATAGTAAAAACAATTCAAAAAATTTCCGTTGAAACTATATTGCTGCGATTTTCGACCGAAACCGCAGCAATATAGTTATTTTATATTTTTTCTTTTCTTTTACCTGATATATTGCTGCGTATGGGTTGTTAGTACTCGAAACTATTTTTCCAAATGCGGTATCATTGACTCTCTTATCAATGATTGGGCAACCCAGATAAGAATCTAGAGAGTTGACATTTTCCATTGCCAACACGGATTTGAATTCTAAGATTTGTTTGGCTGTCACATTATGATTTATGATAGTTTACTATTTGTCTGGACATGGAGCAGTATTTGCTTAAGATATTTTTGATGACATGACATGACTGGATGTTGGCTTTTGCAAATATCATAGTATCATCATCAAATGTGAGAAATGGGATTCTTATATATTCGAGAGTGGCCTGGGTTGACAACTAGGGCTTGCTCTCTTCCTGGTCCTACATACTGTAGTTGTCTAGCTAATAGTTCTGCACATAGGATATATATGTAAGGGGATAGAGGGTCCCCTTATCGTATGCCTCGGGTGGGGAAAAATTGGTCTAAAGCGATTCCATTCAGTAATACTGAAAAGGATACTATTGTGATACATTCTCAGATCTACACATTCATTGTTGGCAAAATCCTAGTTTTTCTCAAGTGTTGAAGATATATTCCCACTCAAGAAGATTAAATGCTTTTTCCATATCCAGTTTTAAAGCAATCCATCCTGACACACCCGTCCTCTTTTTAAATGCATGTAGAACTTCGTGGGCCATAGCCCATAAGGATGTTATGTAATGCCCTGACTTTCATACATTCTTATTAAGTTAACTAATCCATATTAGCAGCGGAAGACCTAACTTAGTCGGCGCGTTACCGTCGTACTTTCCACTTATGGAAAATACAAGACGACATTTTACTTTATCATTCATTGACTTTACTCCGATTCTCAACTTATTAAATAAATACTATAATAATTGAATAACATTTTTTAGAAATGGAACAACCTAAAACAGAAAAATATTTAGAAAACCTGTTACAAGTTCAATGTAAAACATTTCCAAACCCATAACTCAACCTTGCGGAGCAGCAACTAAAGAGAATCAGGAGCATTGTCGCTCTCGTCTAAGAAATAGAAATAAAACTTAAACTATTAAGACTAATAATTACATTGTGGGACGTCCTCGCCTCAAAAGAAATGTAAAACAATCACATCTTAACTCTTAACATGTAACTGCTTCTATATATCTTGGAAGATGTGCTCCAGAACTTCGACATGAAACTATTGTAATGTTGCCGCCCACCAAGTGACAGGCCACAGTAGTGACAAAACAAAATATTGACTGAGACATCAGCACAATGCTGAGTACTAACCCATAAAACATTCTTAACATATGCTTTAGTGTCTACGAATTTCACGTAATCAACATGTTCACATCGTTCATAACCGTATCACAACAACATAACAACATTCACATCAATGTATACATTTATTCATCTCTATTCGCTCATTCATTCACCTTTTTATATTTCATGGCTTTTATTCGTCATTCAAGATTAACGTAGAGGAGCACATAAGTGTCTTTATTCCTTTCTAATAGCACTTAATGCGTTACTTTATGATACTTTCATATATCAATCCCTTATTAGGAATTTAAGATAACGCGACAATGTTCAGCAAACTTTGTTGCTTTACTTTTGTTAGAAAACCTCATAACTACTCATACAATTTTCTATCAACGCTACAACTCATAGTATAACTTAATTCATGTCGAAAATTTACATAACAAGAGATAAGATGCGATTAATAGAGACAAGAGTAACATAAACCATTTCGTGAAGACATCAGATCATTTCATAAACGTATCACGAGCTTCATCGTCATCATTTCATCTTACTTAATCATATCGGTAACTTGGCAAGTATAACGGAAGGGATATCTCCCCCAATTTTATTTTTGTAAACCAAAGGCTACCACTCGAGGACCTTGTCCCCCAGATTACAGAAGGTGGTATAGAACCCAAAACATAACACAGAATCACCCCAATAAGTAGAAGGTGACTGACCCGTCATAAGGTACGTGCAAGACTCGATTTTCATTTTCCTAAACGGAAGGCTACCACCCGAGGACCCTAGCCCCACATTATAGAAGGTGGTATATAACGCCCGAAACATAACACGGAACCACCCATGGACATATACCCCATAGACAGAATGTGATTGACCCGCCAGACGATACGTGCACAACCTGACATAAACATAATATTGCCATGAACCGTTCTTCCACGTAGCTTTATCATATTTTGTTCCTTTTACGTATCATAATTACATTACATAATCATAATCATAACTATGAAACATAGCCATAATCATACATAGTCATAACATATTCATAACGTAATCATAATCACATTTTTGTAACATCATCGTTATTTCATAAAATTCGTTCCTAACATCGATAATTGATATTCATAAAAACATTTCATATCTCACAATTCATATAATCATAATGTAATTGGAATAATAGACATCACATACTTTTCATAGCATGAGGATTTTATAGAACATTTATTCAAAAATGACGTTTCGTTTCCTTTATAAGTGTCTTTAAAAAATATAGCAAACTTTTTGTACTTCATATTGTTTAAGAGTCATTCACACTTTCAGATTATTTCAGAAGTAAAAGGTATACTTTGGCATAATCGAAAATTTATAAACATATCTCATAAGTCATACCTTAAGTATATCGGAAGTACATAACAAGATCATAACGCAAACATCATAACAACCCTTTCATACTTTCAGATCATTTAGGGGAATATAACATAAGATCTTTTTCATAACATCATGGTTTCACATATATCATTTCTTATAATATAATTTACCTCTCGTAATTCAAATACACATAAGTCATCTTTACATACTTTCAGATCATTTCAAGAAATATAAGACATACTAGTTTGGTAACGATAAGCCATTCATCGTGTATATTGTTGAACTACTTAAACCTCAATGAAAGAATAATCAGAATAATCATAGATCCCTTGTTAGAGAATATCTAACTAGAGTTAGCTTTGACTTGGAAATACGAAGTTCATTAAATGTATGCTAGTTTAAGGTTTATTTATGTCGTTCATAATATATCCTTATTAGATGATTCAAGGTTACTATTACTCATAAAAATCCACCTTTAGTTGAACCCCTTCATACTCGAGGACGACATTCTGATTATCTTTCGGTTTGACGGGTGCGATCATACCAGCACTAATGCACCGGATCCCATCAGAACTCCGCAGTTAAGCGTGCTTGGGCGAGAGTAGTACTAGGATGGGTGACCTCCTGGGAAGTCCTCGTGTTGCACCCCTTTTTTCTGCTGTATAGCACTATGTATTAGTCCATTTTAAAAAGTCTCTCTCTAGGAAACTAGGGTTTGAGCGTTCGCGTTGGGATTCCAACTTGCAGTCTTGGTTTTCGAGTCTGCCAATCCCTCCTTGGGATTGTTTCGTCAGTCATCATGGCTGATGAAATTGTTAACAAGTGTGCAAATCTCAAGATTACAGATGACGAAAGTAGGGTTGTGGTTTTTGAAGAGGAAAACGACGATCTGGAGGACTCGGGTATTTCTCTATCTTTGGTGGGGAGGGTTTTATCTGTTCGACCCCATAACTTTGAGGCATTGAAGAACACTCTGAACCAGATATGGATGATTTCGAAAGCTGCCCTTTTTCGACTGATAGAGAACGGTCTTTTCGTGGTACAGTTTGCTACCCACCGTGACAAGGAGAAAGTGATGGCGGGACGGCCTTGGTCGTTTGATCAAAATTTAATTTTGTTGAACGAAATTGAGGGAAGTGCACAACCCTCCAGCATCTCACTCACACTAAGCCCTTTCTGGGTTCGTCTCTACAATTTGCCTATGGATAGTAGGACAGAGAAACGGGTGTGGGCGATTGGAGGAGGGCTGGGAGTAGTCTTGGAGGTGGACTTCGACGGAATTGTGTGGGACAAATCAGCGAGGTTGAAGGTGTTGATTGACGTCACGAAACCCTTAAAACGTATTCAACGTCTTTGCGGGAAGGATGGGGTAATTGTTGTTGTGGAAGTTAAATATGAACGCCTTCCAAATTTTTGCTATGCATGTGGCATTCTCGGGCATATAGAACGAGATTGTTTACATATTCAGGAGGGTGATAAAGAGGAGGACAAGCAATGGGGCTCTTGGCTTCGTGCCTCACCGCGTCGGGGAAGACTGAAAATGGAGGAGGAGGTTAAGAAGTTTCGAAGTTGTGCGCGTAACCTTCAGTTTTCACCGGTGCTAGCGGAGGGGAAAGATGTTCTAGCTGCTGAGACTACCCAAGTAGTGTCTCATGCAAACCCGGGGGAAATTTCTAGCTCAGTTGAGGTGGGAGTAGGGCCTGCGAACACTCCACTGCAAGTTCCGAATGGTGGTTTTACCCCACCGCCCACTTCCAGTGCCATAAGGTTTGATTCTTCTGAAAAAATTTCTACTGGTTCTGTGTCCCCTAAGAAAATTAAAAAAATCAAAACTATGGTACGTAAGAAGCATGTTGCTAATAATATCCCAGTGTTGGTTGAGGACTGTTGTTTAAATGTGGACATTAATCATAACTCTAGCTTAAAAAGAAAACAATCTGATGACATGATTATTGATGACTCGGTGGACTTGGCTGTGGGACTGAAAAAACATAAGACGGATGAGTTACTTATGGAGGGCAGGACCTTAAACACTGTCGAGGCGGAGGTTGGTGATGTCCAACCCCGCCCGGCATTATGAATCTATTATGTTGGAACTGCCGAGGGATGGGCAACCCTTGGTCAGTTCGTCAGCTCCGTAGATGGAGTAGTTTGTTTGCCCTGGATATTGTTTTTTTGTCGGAAACTATGATAAAAAAGAATGTTGTTGAAAGTATTAAGGATCGCCTGGGGTTTCATCATGCATTTGGGGTGCCGAGTGTTGGGAAGGCTGGCGGTTTATGTCTCTATTGGAAGGATTCGGTGGATCTTGCTATAGTCTCTTATTCCCAACACCATATTTGTGGGGACATTTCTTGTGATGGAGTGGTGAAGTGGAGGTTTGTAGGAGTGTATGGTAGGGCTCGAGAGGAGGAGAAGGGGCATACATGGGAGCTTATGCGTCATCTTTGCGAGGATGGTAGTGTTCCTATTTTACTTGGAGGTGATTTTAACGAGATATTGAGCTATGATGAAAAAGAAGGTGGGGCGCCCCGGACTATGCGGGAGATGACAAATTTCAGAGAGGTTGTGGAGGACTGTAGCCTTCGTGATTTGGGTTTCGAGGGACCGTGGCATACTTGGGAGAGGGGGAAGGAGGAGGCTACTTGTGTGCGTGAAAGACTGGACCGGGTTTTAGCCTCTTTCTCTTGGGCGGCACAGTTTCATGAGTTTATGGTAGAGCACCTCGTTCGATATAAATCGGACCATTCGCCTATATTGCTGCGTAGGCATGTTGAAGGGGGTAAGAAACGAAGGAAGAAGAAGCAATTTCGCTTTGAAACTAGTTGGTTGCTAGAGGAGGGGTGTGAGGAGGTTGTGAGAGAGGCGTGGGAGGGGTTGGCTGGTGAACGGATAGGTGTGCGCTTGGAGGGAGTAGTGCAGGGTCTTGTAGGCTGGAGTTCGGGGCGGTTTGCGAAGCTGGGTGAGCAGATTGGCCGTGTGGAGAGGGAGCTTCATGAGGCTCAACAACTGCCCATCTCCAGCGAGAGCTGTGCGAAGTGTTGTGAGTTGGAAAAGAAACTTGATGATCTTAACTGCAAGCACGAAGCGTATTGGTTTCTAAGGTCTCGGTCAGCGGAAGTTAAAGATGGTGATAAAAATACGAAGTACTTCCACCACAAAGCATCTCATAGGCAGCAGCGAAATAAAATCCGTGGTTTGTTTGATGATGAGGGAGTGTGGAAGGAGGATGAGCAGGACATTGAAGCTATGATTTCTGATTATTATAATCATCTATTTTTATCATCTTCACCTTCATCTGATGTTATAAGTGAGGTGTTGCAGTTCATGAGCCCTTCTATCACACAGGAGATGAACGATGCGCTTATGAATCCCTACACTAAAGAAGAAATATTTGCCGCTCTTAAGCAGATGCAGCCTTGTAAGGCTCCGGGGCCGGATGGTATGCACACCATCTTTTACCAACGTTTCTGGCACATTATAGGTGATGGGGTAACTCAGTTTGTATGTAATATTCTGCATGGACAGTCCTCCTCGGGTTTGGTAAATAAAACTAATATTGTGTTGATTCCCAAAGTACAACATCCGACAAGACTAACGGAGTTCAGACCGATTGCTCTCAGTAACGTGTTATATAAGTTTGTCTCGAAGGCCCTTGTTATGTGCTTAAAAAATATATTGCCTGTAGTTGTGTCTGAGAATCAAAGTGCTTTTGTTCCCGGTCGGCTCATCACAGATAATGCACTGATTGCTATGGAAATTTTTCATACTATGAAGCATCGGAGTTCGGGGCGTTGGGGTACGATTGCCATGAAACTGGATATGAGTAAGGCTTACGACAGGGTTGAATGGGGCTTCTTGCGGAAGTTGCTGCTTACTATGGGTTTTGATGGTCGTTGGATAAATGTGGTGATGGAATGTGTCTCTTCTGTGTCCTACTACTTCGCTTTTAATGGAGGAGTTGGCGGGCGAGTTTTGCCTTCTCGTGGGTTACGTCAGGGTGATCCATTGTCGCCCTATCTTTTCATTCATGTGGCTGATGCATTTTCTAGAATGTTGCAGGCCCGTGTCGAGCAGGGTTTGATCCATGGTGCAAAGGCTAGTCGAGGTGGTCCTGTTATTTCCCATCTCCTTTTTGCTGATGATAGTCTCCTTTTTGCAAGAGCTACTAGACAGGAATGCTCTATTATCGTTGATATTTTCAACCAGTATGAAGCAGCATCCGGGCAGAAAATTAATTATGAAAAGTCAGAAGTTTCTTTTAGCAGAGGAGTGAGTCAGGAGAATCGAGATAGTTTAATGGGGGTGCTTAAAATGCCACAAGTTGACAGACATGAGAAGTACTTGGGTATCCCAACTGTGGTGGGAAGGTCAAAAAAGGTTTGTATTAGAAAGAATCTGGAAAAAACTGAGTGGGTGGAAGGAGAAGTTTTTATCCCGTGCTGGTAAAGAAGTCCTCTTAAAATCGGTTATCCAGGCCATTCCTACTTATCTGATGGGAGTATATAAGTTTCCGGCAAGTGTCATCCAACGAATTCATGGAGCCATGGCTCGTTTTTGGTGGGGGCAAAAAGGATCCCATAGGAAAATTCACTGGAAGAGTTGGGCATCACTTTGCTCTCTGAAGTGTCTCGGGGGGATGGGATTTAAAGACCTCCCGGTCTTCATCGATACGCTTCTAGGGCGTCAGGCGTGGCGTTTGGTGCGGGAGCCGAGCTCATTATTAGCTCGGGTGATGAAGGCCAAGTATTTCCCTAGCTGCGATTTTTTGGATGCTTCTCTAGGTCCCGTGGGTAGTTTTTCATGGCGGAGTATTTGGAGTGTCAAGGCGCTAATAAAGGAGGGCATGGTGTGGAGAGTGGGTGATGGAGCTCGTATCAACATCTGGAGCGATCCTTGGATTATTGATGAAGGAGGCCGGTTTGTGGAAAGTACGGAGGTGGCCTCTTTGACTCGGGTGGAGGACTTGATCGATAAGGATTCTCATGAATGGAGGGAGGACATTCTCACTGCTCACTTTAATGAGAGAGATGTCCGCTGTATTCTCTCCATCCCAATAAGTAATGTTGGTTTGAAGGATGAGATATCATGGGCCCTTTCGAAAGATAGTTTGTATTCGGTGCGGACGGCCTATATGCTGGGCAAAGGGGCGAATCTTGACGATTTCCACCAAGCATGGGTCACCATATGGAATCTGGAGGTGAGTCCGAAGGTGAGGCAGTTTCTTTGGCGACTCACCACCGGCACGCTTCCCACCAAAGGTCTCCTGAAAAGCCGTCATCTATTAGAGGATGCGGTCTGTCCCCGGTGTGCCGAGGAGGAGGAATCGGTTGGTCACACGATTTTTTCGTGCCCAGCCATCCGCGACTTATGGCAGGAGTGTGAGTGCTTTGCGATGATTGGCCTGGATTTGACTAGAGGCTTACCGGATTTGGTCGCAAGCTGGAACAATTTGGATAAAAAAATGGTGCAACGTGGAGCAGTTTTAGCTTGGTGTTTGTGGTGGGAGAGAAATGTGGTGGTCTTCGAGAATAAGGTGACTCCTAGATGGTTAGTGAAGTCGCGGGTGTTGCGGTTTGTGGAAGAGTACTCTCTCTAGGAGAGTCGAATTTATGGCTCCTTGGCCCCTAAGCGTTCGTCGAGTCCTAAGGTTTGGTAAGCTCCTCCGGCGGGTGTGATTAAACTTAATGCTGATGCTACAGTCAATGAAGATGGTTGGATCGGGTTGGGGGTGGTGGCGCGAGATCAGATGGGTGCGGTTCTATTCTCGGCGGTCCGCAGGGTCTGTGCCACATGGGCTCCGCAAA